>NC_090440.1:1544346922-1544648331 GCF_031143425.1 Pleurodeles waltl
AACCGCTTGGCGGTCAGAATGACCGCCATAGTCTCCTCTAGGAAGGTTATACCCCTAGTATTGTGTTGTTTCACTACAGATGCCGATCACAGCGCCATCAAGATCCGGCTAATAGTGACCCTATACTCTCTGTGGCATTATGACATTGCCGGCACACATTTAGGTATTGTTTATGTGCTCATGATATTTATTCTATCGAGCACCTTGGGTGAATAAGGAGAAAGGTATCTGTGGTGCAGTACTCTTGTTGGATGAAGCACTATTATTGGCATGCCCCCCTCTTTTATCTGTGTTCTTTTCTTAATGTATGTCTATCCTACAGTGACACTTCGGATTCTAGTGGTTCTTGTACTCGGAATCTCAAACACGGGCATCATTTTCTGTATCTTTTTCTATTTGTTCTTTTGTCTGGTTTGTTCCGTCTTTCTTTTGAGTGTTGCTTGTGTGTCATGTCTTTTTTGTTTGTGGAGTATATGGGGTTTGAGTTTTCAAGATTACAGACACATATTTTTCATTCTTATAGGAGGATGTTATGCCATTTATTGCTCCCTGGAGTTGCATTTTAATATACAATAGTCAGTGCCCTGAAGAGGGTGGGCGACCTCTTCTTGGTCGTCAGTCACCGAAACGTACGTCGGCACTGTATAATAAATATGAGATAATTGCTATGGCCCACATGGAAATCTCTTGATAATTTAAGATCAATTCATTCATCCTCATCAAAAGAGACTAAAGACCTTAAAGATTAAGGAGGACCTTCGTAGTTTGAAAACTACTAGTACATATATATTGGACACTGTGGACCCTTCATGTTGGGCCTTCTACAAGTATGATATTATGAAATTAGTGGACTACCATACAGCTATGTAATTATTGTAACAGGTGAAATAGCCCATTAGGCATGATTGTATATTATATCTTATAGTCCTGCTTGACTATTTCCGTATTGGTTTCAAGGCATTTATTTGTAACTTTGTCTTGTTTTTGAACTGTATGAATGAAGACGTGTGATTGTGTTTTTCCACTTTTTTATCATTTGTTTTTTCCAGAGTGCACAGTTAGTATTGATCTCACTATAGTGTCATATGTATATATATCAGGTTGAAGTATTGCTTTATAGTATAATTGCAATGATGTTTATAATTAAATACATTTTGCACTGTATTTGCTTATACACATGTTTCCTCATTCTTTTTGAGTTTGTGTCCAGTTTTCTTGAGACCTCTTCTCCTGAGGGACCCTTGGGATTTCGCTATCTGGTACCCAGGGCATCCTTGGGACAGTTCGTTTTTATTATTTGGCAAAATCTGACCAGGGTAACCCAAGTCCACCACAGCTTCCATAGAAGTCTTAGGAGAGTAGATGCGGAGGAAATGATTTACACAAATATTGGGTGGAATATTGCATCCCATTCCCCCAAAAATTCCTGTCGTAAGTCTTCCCCTGTTGACAATATTCCAAAATAGACCTGTGTTCTTTGTGTGACAAGCATGCACTAAATTACTCCACATCTATTCTTTTAGCTGCAGCTTCCAGGCCTTCAGGGCGAGCTTATACCGAGCCCTAGCCCTGCTCCCATGTTCTCTATCTCTTGGCAACTTTTTAGTTCCTTGAACAGGGTTTTCCTAGTAGCATGACACAATTTATCAAACCAACCACTCTGAGGCTTACAAGGAGACCCACCACTGGATTAATAATAGTTCTAATAGAGCCGTTTAATCTTTCCAGAGCATCAGTCTCCTCAACAGCTGAGGGGTTTTCTGACAGGAGAGTCCCTACGACCATATTAAAATTACTTTTCACCATGATAGCTAAGATCTGGGGGATATCAACCTGACACCAAAGAACCCTGCAATCTTGATCCTTCGCTTCCAATCCGGTAGGACTCATAACAGCAGGCAGAAGCCTGTTGGAGAAGATATCAAAGACCAATTCGAGAGGATTATGGTTGCTATTAACTTGTATTCCATGCAAGGTGGCTCACTGAAGTGGCCTCAATACCAACAAAAGTGGGGGCGAGTTTCCCTGGGTTCAAACCAATTCAGAGGTATTAATCAGCCCCATCTTTAGCAAAGCATTAATTAACGTCTCACCTCTACTATCCCATCATACCTCAAAAGTGGTAAGACACTCCTCCTAATCAAAAGGATTTCTATAGTAGGGTAGCCATCAATCTTAGCATTAAAATCCCTTTCCACAATAAGACGAAACTCGTTCAAAAGGGATTCCATCCTCAATTTTAATGTGTACAGGATAGAGAAAAGTGCTGAAATTTGACATCCTGACTCCAACAGAGCATTATAAAAATTTACAAGTAAAACATTCTAATTGCTAGGAAAAAACACCCAGACAATTGCATGTTTTTAAAAAAAACATGTTTGTATTATTATGTGTTTTATGTTTGTATTTGCATAACCCAATACAGATGAACTGAACTGAACTTCTGATCACTTTGCCTAGGAAGGTATCGGATTTACCAACTTGGATTATTACATTTGATGTGATATGCATTTGATATGATATGCTCTGTGGATCTTAGAAATGCGGACAAGGTTCACTAGCCCACACCTAGGTCGGTGGCCAGGCGCAAGAACAGCTGGAACAGCAAACCTTTGAAACCCATCCCATTCAGTTTCACCCTCCGACCATGTCTTGTGCAAAAGGATAAAATCAAAAGCAGAGATCTACTCCACCCATCACTCACCCTGGAGCTTAGTATCACACCCTGCAATATGCCAAGACAATAATGATGACAGGGACAACAAATCCTTATCGAAAGCTACCTCAGAGATTTTAATAAACATAAGTCTGTTTGAACAACTATAGAGACACACATCTTGAACGGGGCAGCTAGCCAAACTTATGGGTCAATCATTGCCCTTTAAGCCCGACAGAACCAAAAATCTATTGCTCAGGCTAAGTAAAGGCTGGGCACAAGGCACCCCTCGAGCACAAGAGACTTCTTGGTAAAGTGTGCGCCTGTAGAACCCAAGGGAACTAACCCAATTGCATTACTAGATGAGGGGTCGTCTATTGAGCAAGAAGAAATCGAGAAATTGGGCAGTGAGCCAACTTTGGGTATCTCCAGTTTACTATAATGCAAACCCCTTTCCGGATTTTAGTCGACGGGCAAACCCACCCAATCCGCCTAACAGACAAAATATCCTCATAACCGTTGAAATTAAAATCACAATTTTTACACAACTAATGTCCAACCTTATTTTTCAGCTGCACTGTACATTCATGTGAGTCAGGTGATAACAAAAATACATTTGTGAGGATTACAGCATAGGGAGCACAATCCAGGGGTAGCTCCAACCGAGAACAGAAAGCTAAATGGCTGTTAGCAACCCCTACATCCCTCATTGCAGGTACGTTTCCCAGGTTAGGCCTAGTGGTGTTGCTGTTAATAAGATTATCTCTAACTGGAACCCCGGCAGACCCATCAGTCTCAGCAACAGTGGATATGAATGGCAGAATTCCCTAAGTCCGTATGGGGCACCTGAGTGGTCTGACTGATCATGTGAGCAGTTCACTAAATTATTCAGAGCATTTTCATAATAGTGTCTTTAAAGCACATTCACAGGCCAGGGGGCTTGGCTCCTTTTACATGGCCATGGGGCGGAGGCATTTTTCCCACCTTTTGTCTGTATATCGAGTTAAAATCCCACATACTATTCTTTATGCTGTGTACTAATAGGCATGGCAAATGGAGCTTTTTAGACAATACTAAAGGTTATATTCTAAGGAACTTACTATCAGTCAACACATTAGCGCCAACAGCCGCATGAAGATTAGAATTTGGTCTAACAAGCTCATTTGTACAAGGTTTGGCAGAAATGGTACGATGGGGTCATTGCCTCGTGAACAGTAATGGGCACTAATTTATTTAAACATTGTTGCAATAAATGTTATAGCATCCAAACGGCACAGTACGATTGAGGACATAAAGAAAACAGGATAAGATCTAGGGAAAGATAAGTGGGCTAAGGAGGCGTTTGAACATAAAGAGTTAGTGGTTCAACCCACATTGACTTTACATTGTCAACAAAAAGGCAATATACGAGTACATAGTTAAAACTGTGGTCCATAATAACTTATGAGAATGAATGATTGTGAGCACATCTTTCAATTGGGAGGAAACACAGCAAACATTGTGTGGAATAGATCCTGTTATTCACAGAGTTTATTATGTGTGCGGAGCTCATGCCTATTTTTGGGTGCTTGGAAATTGGTATAGCACCTGTTATTTGGCTATAGTATTTCCAAAAATGTGTCATGTAGAACATTTAGATGATCTTGATTTGGGATTACCTGGTAGGCAAAAATGTAGTGGTACTGCTTCTGAAATAGTAGGACATATTTTTATTGCACTGATTCCTGCTGTTGGGGTAGTTTTGAATAATCTCAAGGTTATAAAGCTTTCTTCTGTAGTGGATAAAATAGCTACTAATACAGCTAGATCATTGTTAGCTATCATCTCAGTACCCACAGCTATTAAGTCTTTGGTTCTACTAAACTGTCTTACATTAGATATCTTTCTCACGAAGGAGGACATGGAAAGAGAGTCATGAAAAAGAGAAGGGATATGGAACTGGAAGAAAGCCAGAGTAGGTTTAGAAAACACACGGTGCAACATGCTGAGGACAACTAAACTTTGAGCTGGTCTCAAGGGAAAGATTCACGTGATATTGTGATGGTTATCCTAGCCATCAGAGAGGGGGACTGGAGCTGCGTAAGTTTTCTCTCCACCCAATTTACGTAATCTTTATGCATTTATACACTCATATACAGAATTTAAATTCAAGTGTGGTTTAACCTCATTAACCTATGTGGTACATTTAAACATACACTTGTTATGTAAACTCCTAGTGAACATAATGTTTACATAATATTATTTCAAAGTTGATTACTAAATGAATGCAACCATATTCATTCTGTATTAATGTTTGATAATGATTGATTGCTTTTCACTGATGTATATTATAACATGCTTCCATTTTGATTTTTGAGTAACTTAGCTTGCAACTGGGGCTTAGCTGAAATGGTTTGCCTTGATTCTACCTAGTATGCTGTTTTTTCTCCTCTGCAGGGGTTATCATGCTTGTTGTTAGCTAGAGAAATGATTATTGTTATATATTAGACTGCTGATTGTGAAGCCTACGAGAGAAAGGTTGGCAACGATCGTGTAGCGGTGATGGTGAGAGATGGCCTCCTTCTTACATTGTACCAGGAGGATGCAACATCCAAGGTTAGCAACTGCATACCTAATTGCGTGAAGCTGGGAATGCCGACTGCCTTCAAATGTGGTTCTGGGTTTGGCTGCGAGTGGTGTGAATGAGATATGGGTGTTCTGGAAGCTGTTGATTGCACTTTTGATTGGTGTTTCATAGTTGTTTAGGAAGACTTCTTTTTGACTTTAGGAGAGACCAGATCTCTCTCTGCTGAAATTATTTGTCGCCGAGTGTATGGCTTCATGCTGAATGCTCTTTCCTTTTCTGCAAATGCCTACTGAAGATTTCAGCTGTGCTGATACCTTCTATGCTCCCCCTTTAGACATCACTTTTAGATCTCATTCTTTTTCTAGCTTATGTTTAGAATAGAAAAGGAAAATTTCTTTATGGAGCACTTTATTGTGCCGGTCTGTGTCCTTTACATTGTGGCTGCTACTATTTTGCATCTAATTTTATTACAACTTAATTTACTTGGAACACTTTGGTCTCTAGACTGCATTGCAATATCTTCTAAATATGTTTCTTCTTTGCATATATACTGGTTGAATTAACGTTTGAAAATTCATGATTTCATGATTGAAATACTTATTCTTGGTATTCATTGTGAAGTTGTTGAGCCGTATTGGTTTCACAGAGATATAAAAGTATTTCTGATGTTAGCTCCTTCTCAACACTTCAAGTTGACAAACAAAGATACATACGACCAATGGGGAAATTTGTTTGATGATTTTATTAAGAGATTGAGGTTCAGACACCCATACTCCATCAGGCATAACCCAGAGTGAAAACTACTCTAATGTCAAAAGGCACACAGACAGGCAGGAAGGAATGCTGCATCCATTCATTTTGAGTTCTGTGAAATTGTGCTTTTCAGACTTTTTCAACAGGTGATAGGCCCTGCAGGTGAGCCTTTTTACCATAGAAATAAACTGTTTAAGAGAGCCAGCAGTAATACTGGTCAGACTCAAAATGGCAAACTGGCTCATTTTAGTGTGCATTTGAGAAAAAAAAAAACATTCCCTGTGATTATTCTTCAGACTAACCCCATTTGTTAAAATGAACAATGAAGCAAAGAACCAAATACCAGAAAATACAAGGATACAAATGGTTGCACCTTTCTTGAAACATAAATCGCAAGAGAGAATCTAAATCCCCCTTCAGCCTACACGTTTAGTCTTGGACTGTCTTCCACTGGCTAACATTTGACTTCATGTCCTGAAGTTTCTTAGGTTTGAGGTAACACAGCATCTGTCAAAAAAAAACCAAAGACAATAAGCATACATTTAGTTTAGCCCAAAAAAGTGTTTTATCATTGTTTTGTTTTTCAGACAAGCGAATTACAGAAATAAGGACAATATAAAAGAGCTGCAAGAAAATGTAACCTATTAAAAGACACCTGTAATGGGAAGAATTAGGGAAGACTAAAAGATAATAGAAAGTCAAGGCTCCGTGTAAAGCTAAAAATCACTCTAACATAAGCAAACTGGTTCTAAATTGGGGAATACCACAAAACCTAGTCGGGTCGAATCCGCAGTGAGAAACTCGGCTCAGGTACTGTATAAACCTAATCTAGCATGCTGCATATTAATACTCCAAATAGAAGCCTTACATCAGATGTCATTGTTTCAAAATCAGGCGGCAGTATTTTTTCGATGAGACTTTCGTTTTTTCAGGAGTTTACCTGCAGGGGAGATCTACAGTAACACGTTTGCACAAAATGTATAGAACTATCCAAACACTTTCTTCATCCTTTCATTGCAGGTATTGTTATGTACCAGTAATGGATATTATTTAATTTGTGCTAAGATTTTGTAAAAGTGCCATCCCCTTATAAGAGGAGTGGTCAATGCAAGCAGTGAGACGGCATCCACGTGCTTCATCAATGATGAGGTAAACAACAAGATGGCTCCCTTTCGCTACACCAATGGCAAAGGAAATCAAGAATCTGAATATTCTGTAATTTATAGCTACTAATGTCAGGTATCTCATGGTTTGGCCTTTGCAGTTATTCCTACGTTTGCCATTCTCATGTCCTAATTGGGATTAAAGGGAGACCAGATCACTAAGGCACTTCTGGTGCTCTCAGGATATTGAAAAGTGGATAGGTAAAAAAGCATTCCAGACCTAATTTATTTGTTGAGGTTCCTGTTTAACGTAGACGACTTGAGCTCTTCCCTTACTGTATCCCTTACGTTGTTTAAACAAGACTGCTCTTCTCTCTAAAGAAACAAAGTTGGGGATTTACTTTGGGAACACTTTACCCATGGGGCTTCAAGTCAGATCTCTTATTAATTCGTTTAATTTGTATATTGCTTGCTTTTAAAGTGCTATCCAGAAAATAATAAGGTAAGCATCAATAATTGTACATAAAACATTAGCATGATAGAGGGGTTTCCAGAAAGGTAATTCAACTTTAAGGGGAACACTTCTTCGAAAACAAAGGGTTGTCAAGGGTGACCAAAAGGGGTTAAAGAGGGATCTAAGTACAGAAAAAGGGAGGGTCTTCCACGTTGTTGCTTGATACCATATTTTCTCTTGCCAGACCTGCTTTGTAATATGGTCAGTCTGATGCCTGCCAAATGGTGGCTGAGTCTTATTGGTGCTACTGTCTCCTCAAGCTTGGATTACTACAATGCCTTGTACCTGCGCATTACTTAGTCAATTATAGTCCTTCGACCAAGGGCCTCTTATGTGTGGTTTCAGTAAAAAAGACCACATTTCTCATGCCAGGAGAGATTTATAATGGCTTGCATGGAATACAGAATTCACTATACATATTTATGGAGGCTCCACAAATGTCTCAAGGAAACTGCAATGGGTTATCTCCTATACATGTTACTTGTTTGTCTTTGGAAAGAAAATCTCCACTCCACTACCAAGAGTTGGACTTCTTACCCAATTATTACCAAAAGGGAGAAAGCAAATATTGGGGCTTAGCTTTCAAAAGCTTTACCCAGTTGCCTTCTGCCTGCCTCATCCCTCCCACCTAATCTTCTTCCTTTTTCCTGCCTCTCCTTAAGCTGTACTCCCCCTTTGTAAGACCAGTGTCTTGAGATAGCCTTGGCTGCAAAGTGTCATGTGGAAGTGTCACAATATATTCTATTATAGGCTACTATAACATAATAGGGACATCCTGCTACACCTTTGATAAAGCAAATCCAAGATGGTGTTTACTGAGGTCACAATTAATAACAGAATATGTAAGATGACCTCTACTCAAACAATATTAAACTGATTCCATGAGCCAACTTTGATTCACTACTCGAAGGACAGCAGAACCTGAAAGAGTAATCCATTTTAAATCAGAAAATCTAATGGAACACACAAAATGGCATGCCCTCACTACCCCAATGATATCTGAACATATAGTGGAGTAATGCACTATCGAAGTAGCATTTTACAGCACTGTCCTGGCCACACTTTTGCCCCATGGGAGAGGGGCAGTTCATTATGTGACTTAACCTTTACTTAAGGTCGCTCAGAGGCCATTGACACCACTGGCAAAGAAAAGTCTGTTTCTGGTTGCCACAAAATTTACCAGTGGGGGTACACTTTTCGAGCTTTCTGTCTCCTTTGATGATGGGTGGATCTTTACACTCTGTCATGTTTCGACATGTAGAGTGCAGAAATACAGTAAACCCAAAAGGGTGTAGAAAACATTATCCACACATATAACGGTACAAATCGATATGTTTATTAACAGTTTACAAATCCAGGTACAGGTTCAAGTCCTATGTACTGAAACTCCACAAGTAGCATTAAATATTGATGTCAGCTCAGTCCATCTCTTTCTGAGCTCCCTGACTCGCTCATTTAGAACAGGTTGCTGTGCACATTCTATGTGTCAATCAGACTATTCACAAAGGCTCTACTCAGATAGCAATTAACTCATCTCCAATTATCACATAATTTCAAGCTTTCACGCCACTATCATTGTGAAACCTAATCATAGGACGGTATGTCTGCCTTCTACCCCTCAAAATGTTCATAGTTAAACTAAGTGTGGGACCTGGACGTACAAAACTTCAGAATAAGTGGGGTTTCGCCTATGGAACATGTCAACAGAGTACTGGGCGCAGACTTAGGACACAGGTGTGAATGGGCCTCTGAGGGAGGAAATATATTTGGCCATCTGTGACATGAAAGCCATTCCCACATGAGATGCTAGCTATGGCAAGGCGTAATTAAAATTAGTGAACCACATCATCAGCCTAGACTTCCTGAGTTGGAGCACCCATACTCTTCTATTGGCTGAATTGGCCTTGAGAATGGAACGTCACTGGTGATGTTTTAGCCATCACAAAGCTGACAAGCTAACTGGTGGACATTTTGAAACCTGGCAAGCCCTACCCTTTTGTGCCTGCTGGCTAGCAACACTGGTCTGTGGGGATGGGGTCTCCCACAAAGATTATAGGTGCTGTTCAGCCAGAAAGAGCCCCAAGCTCTTCCCTGGTTTGACAGTAACCTGACTCGTGTAGAGAATGTGGCCCTGGCCTGTGGGACCAGGCCTCCCAGGCAAAAAACATGGCTTTGCCAGCCTCTTAAAGGTGATTATGGGAACTGTACAGTGGCAGGAGCCTCAGACTACTCCCAGTCTGATGCCACACTGGCCCGGGTAGGGAAGATGGCCCAGCCTGGTGCCTCGAGCCCTAGCCTGCGACACCTGTATCCACTTCATTCTCTGGAGGGGCAGGAGAGTCCTCCCCAGTCTGCAGACACACTGCGTAGGGACTGTCACTTAATTTCATAGGCTAGGGGGAACCCAGGATGTTGCCTTCCACCTTTCTGGTGCCTGGGGCGTTAAGGAGGGTTACACTCCAAACCAAACCTCCACTTCCCTTGGGCTTGTCTAGAAAGCAATTTTCCTTGACTATTAAGCCCACACAAAGTGTCCCCTTGCAGCAGAGAGACCCCAATGGGGCATGGACACCCACAGACTGAAAGAAATGCTTGACTCAGAGGATGGCTTTCAGTAGATCGCAAAGAGGTAGCTGCTCTGCTACTTACAAAACCCTGACCCAGAATCAGGTAGTCTACAAATGATTAAGCACCAGATGCACCACGAATATGTGGCCCACTAAGGCCAGTGGAGGCACCACCCTTCCATCTGCACTTCAGTCACTGACAGTCTGATAGTTTCAGATTGTTAGTTTTGATAGTGTGATAAAATGTATTATTTGATATATCTCCTGTGTACATAAATGAGTAAACAGTGTACAGGTCTGGAGTTTCTCTGAGACATAATAGTATGTTCACTTTGTTGATTTCTATTGTTGTACATAATTTTGGTATACCTAAGCCAGCATTTAACCTGTTTTATTACAACATGTCATTGCATGTGTATGCAGGTAGGTAGAGATAGTGTTTGACATATTTCTTTCATTTGTGGTTTAGTTCAAAGAGTCTTTCGTTTTTTGACTGCCAATTCCAGTTTGAATGACAACTTAGGAACCGAGTATTGGCCCAATAATTCAAGCTTTTGAGCCATCTTGAGTAGTAGACTGTCAAGTATTTTTGCCAATTCTGTCAGTATTTTGCTGTTTCTTGGATGACCTGTGTGAAGATCAAAGTTCAATCCTAGGTATCTCTCACTGTCACCTGGGTGTATGTTATTGATGATTTGTTTTCCCAATTGCCATGGTTTCCAATTAGTCACCAGACCTTTGTTATTGCAGTGACTTATGAAGAAGCAATGTGTCTATTTGATTTTTACTTTTAGGTCTGTTTTGCTGATTTTTTCAATGATCTTCAAATTAGTACTCATGCCATCCCATGTGAGGCTCAAGTGGTGATTTATTCAACAAGACTATCTGACCCAACTTTAAAGCCCTTGTAATTTTTCTAAAGACAACTTATATGAGGATCCATGGCAATACTAGACAACAATGGAGACAGTGAACCACCTTGTTTGAACCCAGACTTCCTTACTTCTGGTGTAGATGTTTTGTTTTTTCCCTTGAAGTACGTAGATGAATCTGTGTATACATTTCTTTTCAGATTACAAATGTATAACAGAACTCTTTGGCTTTCTAGACTTCTTAAGATTTGAATGTGACTGACAGAGTCAAATGCTTTTGAACTGTCTATGAACACCACTGCAAGAGTTTATTCCTATGTGACCCATTTATTAAGTTATAAAGTAGTGTCAGTTTTTCAAGACATGCTTTCACTATCACAAAGCCTTTCTGTCTTTTGTTAATCTCTATGAAAGTAGTGCATATTTTGGTGAAGACTTTTGTTAGTAACTTCATGAATGCTGTACCTATTGTAATTGGTCTACAATGGCTTTTCTTGTTTAGTTTGTCTATGGGTATGTTCTTGGGAATTAATATTGATCAGTTTTTTTTATTTTATTCTGGGACTTCTCATTTCTAACCAAGTTGGTAGTGTTCTCGGCAACAAACCTGGTTCTGCCTTTTGGCTATTGGACAGATCACTTAAGTCAACATTGGCAAGCCACACTGCTTTGTGTAAGCTGGCTTCCACAAATGCACCTGTTATTTTAAGAATTGTGATTTCTTTACACATATCATGTCAGTCCCGTTCCTCGGGAGTTCAGTCAATTGGGACGTATTATGAGTTTTTCTTGTTTTCTTTTTCATTTAGGCCTTTTTAAACTGATGAATAACATCAGCACCAACTTGGCAGGTGCCATGTTGCACCCATCTGTAATTATTCTGGCAATTTCCTTGTTTTTTTAAATTTTTTATATTGCTTGATTTTCTTTAAAGGAGCACTTGTATTTTGCATCTTTTTTCCTATTAATCGTATTGAGCTTTCCCTTTTTCTGATCTTAATTGGGTATGTTACTTTGAATTGTAACAATTTGGTTGTCGCCATGAACAATGCTAATGTGTTCAGCATCATTTTTATTTGATATGTCGGTCTGATTTTGATTTGCTGGTTTAGGATAGATATTGTTGGCATTTTCTGTGATAAACACTACAATTTTGTCCATCAAGTCTTTAAAAGCTATATGATGTTGTGATTTTAGGTGCTTGTTTTCTGTTTATAATGTGTTCCCGCCTTTCCTTTATTGTTCCCTCTGTTATTGCAGGTTCATCATTGTCCCTTTCTGTATTAGCAGATGCTTGATGTATTTCATTTTCAAGTTGATTTTTTTCTTATTACCCGCCTTTTCTACGTGGTCTGTTTTCTGTTTTTTATTATCTGTGCTAGACCATTTATATTTAATTTGTTTTCATATAATTTTTCCAATTCAGTTAGCAGCCATATTTCATTTTTTGTACCACAGTTTTGAGAGTCTACTGCTTGCTATAGCAGAGAGTCTGGCACCATTTAGTGCCATCAGGTATGCATGTCATGCATAATGTGATACTCCATTTTTTTGCAGATCTCAAATTACAAAAGCGACATAGGAATTCTAGCCCTCCTTTCTGCTTTCTACCTTTGCACTTGGCATGGTGACACGCAATGTGTTGAAACTCTGCTTCTTTGTCCCATTTTGCACAGTACATCTTTAGTTAGAATCATTTGTGTTTGTTGGAGACATGTTTTTAATGTCTTTAAAGGTTCCCATTATGTGTTCTCCAAGATCGTAATTGTAGTTATCATTGGGATATTTCCAATGTGTGATTTTCTTGACTAGGTAACTTTTCATTTCATTGCCCTTGCCAGTGACCTCATAAACACCTGGCAATTTTTCCAATCTTGGTGAGTCTGTAACTCTTGCAACTGATGAAGCTACAAACTCAATGCTTTTGCTGAGGTTGATGATTTCCTCATTATCAAGAGGTATGAACGGTGAACTTGATGACAAGAGTGAGTCAATACATTGTTGTTCATTGCGTTTCAGGTGCTTGGTGTAAAGTTTACAAAATCAATAAGAAGGCTAATGATTTGTGAAAAAGATATCACTTCCTTTCGCCACCTTAAAAGATGGAGTTAGGATTGTTAGCTTCGCCATTTCTCGCTATCATGCTCACAGCCATGATAGATTCCTTGTTTAACCTATCTTTAGAGACATCTCTTCAACAAGAAGTCTGGTATAGAGATAGTTACCAGTGGGACCACTTGGAGGTAAAGGCCAGTACGACTGAGAAGAGTTTAAGAGTCATAGTTGTTCATTCCATGTAGCCATGCTTTATTGAATGTCTTCACTTTGGCATTCAGAGCACTACGCAGAGTCAGCTTCCCCTGGTATGCATCAGTTATAAGCCAGCTGGTAGGTCATGGACCCATGCCTTTGGGAGTGGCATAGAGAGAGGCAACCAAAATGGCTGAGGCAATCCCACAGTAAGGGCCTGGCTCATGTTCAGAGGTGCCACAGCCCCAGAGGGCAACGCCTTGTTCAGCAGGGATACACTACCCCACCCCGCTTCGTGCTCTAGCCTGATCAACCCAGCCCTTAGGGCCAATCCTTATCCCTAAAGTATGGATCTGACTTGTCGACTTCTCTTACCTACATTGTTCCAAGATGCCAGATGCCGTTCACCTTGGAGACCGGCTGTGGATATGGGTATAGACTGGGACTAGATTTACATCATCTTCCTCGGATTTTCAATGACCACTGAGAGATCACGAGATGCTGCTGCAACCACAACACTTTTAATGGCTCAGGCCCCTCTCTTGAGGTGAACCCATTCCATACTGCCTTGCCCTTTACTAAGAAAAGAGAACTCACTCCTAGCCTCACATCAGCTTCTCTAGGATCATTTGTGTTGCTGCACTGGATGCCACGAGAGTGCCCATCTATGCCACTCTGGGTTCACTGATCTAAACCAGACTCTTATGATCTCTGTTGAGTAGCTGAGGACAGTGGTCCCTTCTGAGTGGCTAATGCTCATCTCTTATGACTGACTGACACATGTTCAACTGCCGGTTTCATGGAACCCTTCTCCACTTCGGCCTTCAAAGTTCTTGTTTGAATGTTTGCTACTATCACTAACACTTGCAGCAGTTCAACTTGGGCCCTCGCCCTGAACTTCCATGCACTTTGCAGCAGCCTTCAAACTCGTCGCACCTTAGGTCCTGCGGATCTCAGCACCACTAATGGCAAAGAAACTTTGGAGGGAGCCAGCTACTAGATGGTTCAATTACTCTTTTGCACCTAGACCCAGGTTGGCTGACTGATTTGCACTTCAGGACAGCTATGGAATTCCACCAGATTTCCTCTGTCTTTGTCCTGCCCAGGCTTGGTTCATTATGTTTAGGGTCCTATGACACATTGCATGGCTTTTACCAGATTGTATGATAAGGGCAGTGACAACCAGCATGGAAACCAGCAGCTGCTGGTGGGCAGGGGGCCTTCCCATTCCAACCACAGATTCGGCCACCTAAGGTGGTGCACTTGGTCAGCCATGGGACACTACAGACATCTGCGCGCAGCACATAGCCAGGCCCCTTGGGTTTTTCAGGCTTGAGGCAGTATTGGTCATCCATCCACTAACCGTACCAACGGGGAGAGGACCAGGCGTACCGGCAGAATACCTTTGCCCACAGCAGGGGTCCCCATGCTCCCATTGCAACCAGATGTCTGACCTTGGGAGGCAGAAGTGGGCAAGGCCCTCTGCGACAGCCTTAACCGCACAGTAGAAGAGCCCCAGGGCGACTGACGTTTAAGCGACCATCAGACAGGTATGGTCCTGAGAGGAACACGGGGTCACAAGGTGGGTGGATTCAAAGTGTCTGTAATCAATGTGTCCTGTAATTCACACTAATTTCCACAAGTAGCTGCATACTCCACCAATGCACAAGCCAAGTGATCCACTGATGAGTCACAGGCAACTTTTGCCCACCTGCGGGTGCAGCAGAGGTGGGGTAAAGTCAGCATCAGCTATTCACTTTCTCCACAGTGAGGCAGCCCAGCACCCCTTCACACTTCCTCTCTGTAAGTAGGCCTCCACCTTTAAAAAAACTGTTTCCATTTACTCTACCTGAAAGTCCCACCCCACTGATATACCAGTCAGGCAAGCAAGAGACTTCATCTTCAACAGAGGCAAGAAGCTCCACCACAGGACTTTCCTGGCACAACCATATGAGTCAAACCCTGATTCCCATTAACCGTGGTCACCATGATAAGAATAGAAAGTACCATCAAAAGTTGACAGGGCAGCCATCCATATGCATCGTCACCATCACAGGGACGTGCGATAAGCCCAAGGCTATCTACAGTCACTGAAGCACCCAGGAAAGTCCAGTTTGTCTGATAAATGCACACATTCCAGGAGACCGGTGCCCATAAGCATGTATTAGCTCTAGAATTACCACAGTTATCCATGTAAAAGCTGGAGTAATCAAAGGAACCATAACTGATTTAATGAGCCATTCGCAGTTTCCGGTACCTACCATGTGTACTTACGCATGCATAGCTTTATCTTTGAGGGAAGCATATGCTACTGGCAGGACCAGCTAGATAGACACACAAATGCTTGATGAAAGGACGACCCATGTGAACTTTCTCTAATGAGCTTCACACTCTTTAGGAGCCTGCTTTGGGAGCCATTGCTTGCCGGCAGGAGGCTTGGTGGGGTAGGGCAACCACACAGGCACTGGCAGGCTCGGCCTGTTCAACAACAGAAGGGTCAAAGAACAGTTTGAGCAAGACACAGGGGAGCTGTGTCCTGGCCGGGTCAGCCAGGTCCACCCCATTGAATGGTCATTCTGAGCTGCTCCGGATATGCTCTGGGTAAAGGAGGGCAATGGATAGCAGTGTAGGGTACAGACAATTAGGTAGCATCCTGAACTAGCACTAACTGACCCCACGCACTCTGGTAAGACCAATTCATAAGCTGCTAGGCTGCTTGGCCTTCGCTCTGCTCAGTGGCCTCCACGAAATGCTGACCCTTGAGTCGGACAGTCCAGGTGAGGTGGAATATCTTTGCTTGAAATAACAGCTGAGGTTTTCCAAGCAGTCCATCCTTAAAAAGACCATGGTCCTCATTACAACCCTGGCGGTCGGTATTAAAGCGGCAGTAATACCACCAACAGGCCGGTGGTAAAAAAAATGGGATCACGACTACGGTGGAAACCGCCAACACAGACAGCCACTTTAACACTCCGACCGCCACGGCGGTAGCAACAAACACCGTGGTGGTAACCACCAACAGACAGGCGGAAGACTATGTACCGCCCACCCCATTACAACCTGCCAATCCACCAGCTGTTCCGGGCGGTACCAACGCCATGAAAAGCACAGCGGAAACAGAACACAGAAGGGAAACTACTCACCTCTTGACACTCAACGAAGAACCAGGACGCCATGGAGCTCGAGTTACAGGTCCTACCCATGCTTGTCTACCTCATCATCTACCAGGAATACCAAAGGCGGCGGCAACGACCACGGTGAGTACTGCACCTAGTACACAGGCGAGGGGGTGGAAGAGAGTGACACACACACGCAACACGCCACACCCCCACCCTCACCCACAACACCATACACACAAACACATGCAACAACATTACATTTACACCCCGTAACCCCGTGGAAGAACGCAAGGACAAAATGAAGTGAGTCAAATCAGTGATATATTAGAAATAGGCAGATCTACATACCAAATAGAAAAACAGTATTTACAAAAATATACAATATGTACAAAAGGCCGTACATTGTCCTTCCCAAATGTCCGTGGGCCACTGGGCCAAAAATCATGGGCCAAGCCCACACTTGACTTTTGCCTCAATACGGAGAGAATACTGCAGGGGCATCAGGTCGAAAATACACAGGCACCTCAGGGGGAAGGGGGGGTACCTCAGCCAGAAGATGGGACAACGTCACTGCTCCTGGAGGGGGCTCCATGCCCACAGCGATGTCCTGGGTAGTGCAAAGCCACAGTCTCTCAAGTGGGTGGTTTTCCCATTGTTTGGTCCTGGGGAGTGCAAAGCCACAGTCTCTCTAGTGGGTTGTTTGCCCACTGCTTGGTCCTGGGGAGTGCAAAGCCTCAGTCTCTCTAGTGGTTGGTTTTCCCACTGCTTGGTCCTGGGAAGTGCAAAGCCACAGTCTCTCAAGTGGGTGGTTTGCCCACTGCTTGGTCCTGGGAGAGCAAAGCCATAGTCTCTCTAGTGGGTGGTTTGCCCACTGCTTGGACTGGGAAGTGCAAAGCCACATTCTCTCTAGTGGATGGCTTCTCCACTGGTTATGGTGGGGGCCTTGTGCCCAGTTTGCGTCATCCTGCCAAGGAGGGGGTGAGTAGATGCTTATCTCTACTGGTTCTGGAGGGGGCCTTGTGCCCAGTGTGCTTCATCCTGCCAAGGAGGGGGTGAGTGGATGCATATCTCTACTGGTTCTGGAGGGGGGCCTTGTGCCCGGTGATGCAGCACTTGGGGTGTGGCAGTTCACATTCCCTCACCTGGGTGTCTGAGGCACAGGATTTGCAGGGACTAAGTTGCATGATAGTCCATGGAGGCAGGGCTAGACTCCATCCTGCGGCGGCTAAGGCTGCAAACTGGTGGTAGTGCCAGTGCTGGTGGGGGTGCTGCCAGTGGTGGTGGGAGGCTCCAGCTCATCTCCTGCAGCCTCGGACGGCTGCCCACTGGGGTTGCTGCTGCTGGTAGTGGTCCTACTGTCAGTGGTGCAGGTGCTGGTGCTTGCGGCAGTGCTTGTGGCGGGGCTGCTGGCGGTGCTGACCGTGGTGCAGGTGCCAGTGCTGCCAGTGGTGGAGGGAGGCTCCAGCCCTTCTGCAGCCTCTGACGGCTGCCCACTGGGGATGCTGCTGCTGACAGTAGTGGTGCTAGCGGCAGTGCAGGTGGCGGTGCAGGTGGCGGTGCTTGCAGCGACTTGGTGGCTGAGGTGCTGGCCTGGGTTCTGGACACTCTGGCCCGAGGAGAAGGATGTGGGAGGGGGAGGGAACAGGTCAATGTTTGCCAGGAAAAGCTTTTTAGACACACTGGAGCGGGAAGAGGGAGAGGGTTTGGGAGTGGAAGAAGAGGGAGTGGTTGTAGGAGGCGTCTGTCTCCTGAGTTTGGGTGCGGTGCATGAGTTGGATGCTGTTGTGAGGTGCATGGCTGTGGGGTTGCCTGGGGTCCCTGTAGTGGTGGACACACTGCTGACTGACGTGTCCTGGGGACAGTGGTATGGGCCCACTGGGTGGGGTGCTGTGCTGGTGTTTCCTGCAGGGGGAGGCTCTGTGGTGGGTTGGGACTGTGGCAGGGGAACCGACTGTCCAGATGTCCCGGATGGGCCAGGTTGGTCATCCTGATCCAGGTGTACAGAGCTGCTGTCGTCACTGTGGGCCTCTTCGGGGGAGGACTGGATGTAGGTGGCACCTCCTCTCCGGTGCCGTTGAGTATGGGCCCTGTGGGGATGCAAATGCAGTGTTATTGTATCTGCGTGTGTCATCTTGTGCATTTGTGTGTTTCCCTGTATGATTGTGATTTCCCTGTTAGCTTGGCCTTGTGTGAGTGGTGATTTATTGGGCATGCTGTGGTGATGGGTGTCCATGCAAGTCTGTGTTGGGGGTCCATGCATTGGTGTACATGCAGGGCTTGGTATTGGGATGGGTGGGTTGTGATGGTGGGGTATGTGTGAGGTGGTGGAGTGATGGGGTGAGGGTAGGGGTAGGAGTTTGTGATGGCATGCAGGTAGGGTGGGGGGGATAAAGTAGTAAACATTTGACTTACTAGAGTCCAGTCCTCCTGATACTCCTGCAAGGCCCTCAGGATGCATTACTGCCAAGACTTGCTCCTCCCATGTTGTTAGTTGTGGGGGAGGAGGTAGGGGTCCATCGCCAGTACTCTGTACTGCTACCTGGTGTCTTGAAACCACGGAACACGCCTTCCCACGTAGGTCGTTCCACCTCTTCCTGATGTCATCCCTTGTTCTGGGGTGCTGTCCCACGGCATTGACCCTGTCTACGATTCTCCGCCATAGCTCCATCTTCCTAGCAATGGACGTCTGCTGCACCTGTGATCCGAATAGCTGTGGCTCTACCCAGATGATTTTCTCCACCATGACCCTTAGCTCCTCCTCTGAAAACCTGGGGTGTCTTTGGGGTGCCATGGATGTGGTGTGAGTGATCTGTGTGAGGATGTGTGGGGTGATGTGTTGGGGTGTATGCTGTAATGTGCGTGGATGGTGTATGGGTGATGGTGTTCTGTGGCTCAGATTGAGTGGCTGCTCCTGGCTTGTGTCTCTCTGTGTTATCAATCTTGTTTTTCGTTGAAAGGCTTGTGGGTAATGTGGGTGTGTGTTTTATAGTGGTGTGAGTGTGTGGGTGTGGTGTGTGTATATGTGTCAGGTGTGTGTAGTTTGAATCCAATGTGGTGGTGTTTTGTAAATGTGTGTGTATTTTGAGCACGGCGGTGTGTACTGCCAATGGTTTACCACGTTTGAAAGATTGCGGCAGTGATTCGTGGGTCGTGATACTGTGGCCATATTCCTGTTGGCGTAACGGTGTGGGTTTTGCTATCGCCAGTTTATCACTGACTCTTGGGCTGGCGGACTTGTGTGGGTGTCTGTATAGTGGTGGAATTCTCTGTGTGGGTCCTAATACCCATAGCGGAATACCGCCACAGGCACAGTATGTTGGCGGCTGTCAGCACGGCGGTAGGCAGCATTTACCGCCATGGTTGTAATGAGTGC
Organism: Pleurodeles waltl; assembly: GCF_031143425.1. Classification (NCBI taxonomy): domain Eukaryota; kingdom Metazoa; phylum Chordata; class Amphibia; order Caudata; family Salamandridae; genus Pleurodeles; species Pleurodeles waltl. Next base: position 1,544,366,696 of record NC_090440.1, read on the forward strand.
CCAAGTGTGTTTAAATGATTAGTGTTCGTGTTCTAGCTAAGCCACCCCCATCTGTTGACCTCTACCATTTACTTGAAAACCATGTTCCAGAAGAACAGAGATAGTTCTATCCCTTCACCTCCAGACTATCCCCACACATGTATAAATCACACCATGTGTAAATGAGTAACCTTAAGCGGAAAAGGAAAGAGAAGGAAATAGAGAGAGATAATTCCTGGACGTTTTTGTGACTTGCAGCAAGGTACTCAATGTGATGTCTTCATTCACACACATCAAGCTAGACTTCTAACAAGGTCTCTGCAAGTAATTCCAGTCCTTATAAAAAACAAACATACCATGATATAGAGTGTAAACACATTTAACACCATACAAAAATGAAACACTCCAGAGTTGCACTCACCATAAATATGGGGGTGGAGAAGGAAATAACTGAGACTTAAATTCCCCATTACTTCTTAGGGAGAATCCAATCCCAACCCTGGTTTTCACACAATATGAGGAAGGCAGCATCCAGGAATAGAAGGCCATTCTTCCTGTGAGTTTCAAACAGAAAGAGGGAAGTGTGTACAAGATAGTCTTGAAGTCTTCAGGTATTTACAAAACCCAAATTCACAGTCACAAAGATCCCAGAGAGATAACAGGACAAAGCAATAAGAACAAAAAAAAGAACAATCACAATAAGGAGAGTAACTACTCTACTTGTAAGCATGGGTACAGTGGTCTGTCCTAACTTGCAGGGTGGAGGCAGGGAAAAAAGGAGGGAAAAGGTCCAAGGATTCTGGTAGGCACTTCGCTCACGGAGCAAGTGAACCATGTACTCCAAAACAGACAGGGAAATTTGTAACGGTCCAATACTGAAACACACCAGCAGGAAATCTGGAAATCCAATTAGCCAACATGTCACTTTTCTTTTTCTGGGATTCGTGAAAAGCCAAGCACCATGGTGATACGGGACGTGCTCTAAATAGACTGTGCGTCATCCCATGTGACCACCCTCATCTCCAGACATCTCACAGCCTCATGATAGCTCTGGCTACAGCAGGAAACACAGCAGAGAACCCAGCAGGGTACACAGTGAGGAGAACATCACTGAGGCTTTGAGGTGAGCAGCTCCCTGATGTCATACATCCACAACCCCTGGGCCCTCATTATACATGAAAGGCACAGATTTAGACACATCCGCCCCCAATCACACATAACAGTGATGGCAATGGTATTGGTTAAGTTATTTCAATCAGAACATGGGGAGCACACAGCGGAAGAAGTGTGGGTCCTAACAGTATTCCCCCCCAAAGGCCAACAAATTGAATGTGGTTTGGGTGGATTGCATGCATGAATGAAACCCACAAGCTGTGGTGCATTAATATGATCAGAGGGTTCCCAAGCACTCTCTTCTGGAGGGTATTACTTCCAATCCATTAGATAAAACAACTTCCCCCTGTCGTCTCTGAGAATCTAGAATCCAATTCACTTCATATTCTTCCTGTCCATCCACCATCAACAAGGGTGGAAGTGGTAAGGGATGTGCAGTGGGAACAAAGGGTTTGAGTAGGGATCTATGGAATAAAGGGTGTATCTGATAATAACTGGGAAATTCGAGTTGCATGACCACAGGATTGGTAACCTTTATTATCTTGAATAGTCTGACATAATGAGGATGAGATATCTTTGAGCCCTGCAAAGATAGGTTACTAGAGGCTAACCAAATATGATCTCCCAGAACATAGGAAGGGGCTGAACATATGTGTTAATCTACCTGAATCTTCATTTGTGTTTTCACAGTCTGTATATGTGTTTGTGCTTATTTCCAAATGTTTTTTATGAGGAACATAGACTGTCTACTACAGATACTTTGTGTGTAGGTTATATTGGAGCAGGCTTGAGATGAAATCCCATAGTACAAAAGAATGGCAACATGCGTGGGGGGAAAAATAACTGCTGTTGTAGGGAAATTCAGCCCTGGGTAATGCTTTGACCCAGCTACAGGTGAAAGTGGATAATAAACAATGCAAGTATTTTTCCCTAGTTTGATTGGTGTAAAGATAAACCGATGATAACTGGAGATCCATTTGTAGTGCAACGCAGACCTCCTGCCAGAACCTGAATTCAAATTGCGAACCACCATCAGAAACTATGATTGAGGGAGTACCATGAGAGTGCACTGCAAGTTATATGAATGTAGTAACCAATTCTTTGGCCACAGGGACCTTAAGGAATTGGAACAAAATGATCCATCTTAGAAACCAAGGGCCAGATGTATGAAAGCATTTTGCATTCGCAAACGGTGCAAATGCCCGTTTGCGAATGCAAAATGACATTTCAGAATGTATGAAATTAATTTTAAGGAATCGCAAAAATAGCGATTCCTTAAAATTGTGACCCTGTTTAGAGAGTCGCAAATTGTGACTCTCTAAATTAGAAATCGCAAATAAGGTTTCCTTATTTGCGATTTCTTAGCACATGTATGAAGCAATTCCTGAATGCGATTTTGGCATTTAGGAATTGCTAATTACCACCAAGTTGAACTTGGTGGTAACCATGTGCAAAATTTAAAAATGCATTTAAAATGCATTTTTAAATTGTACATGTAAAGCATGCATGCCCTTTTGGCACGTGTGCACCTTACATGTCCTCAATTTTTTTTGGGGGGTGCAGCAGAGGAGTTTTGCATTTCCAAAATTGCGATTTCTGGTTCAGAAATCGCAATTTTGGAAATGCAAAAAAATCGCGGATATGGGCCAACAGGCCCATAGGTGAGAATGAAGCCGGTATCTCAATTTGCGATTCGGTAATCGCATTTGCGATTTTTAAGAAATTGCTATTACCGATTTGCAAATGTGATACATGGCACTTTGCGCGTCGGAAATAGCGATTTCTTAAAAATCACTATTTCCGAATCGCAAAAGGCCTTGATGATACATCTGGCCCCAAATCTATTGCCACAAAGCCGTACATCCCTGAACTCTGCGGAGATCAGTTATGAAGTCCATACCTATGGAATGCCAAGGACAAGGAGGGATAGCCAATGCTTAGGTAAGACCTGCAGGGGAAGCATGTGAAGCCTTGTTAACAGCACCAACTGAACATGATTTTACAAATGTCTGCACATCTTAAGCAAGGGATTCCCACCAGAACCATCTAGTACATAAGTCCTTAGTCTTAGTTATCTCAAGATGGCTGGGCAATGCAGAGGAATGACACCAATTCATCACCTGGTCTCGATACTCTGTGGAATAAACAATTGATCTTTATGGTATATGAGCCCGTCTTTAAAAGAACACAAGGGAAGAGGGAACTGTGTCCTATTGTCCTTTGTCAACAATGTGTTCCCAATCCTCTCAAGGAAATGTTCTGTGGAACAACTTCCATTACCCTTTCACTAGCTATCATGGGGACATTGTCTGGGCTCTATGGGGCTGGACAGGTATGCAAATATGGGAAAGGGCATCTAACTTTGCTTGTTGTACTGCTGGAGGGTAAGTAATAGCAAAATCAAACTAATTAAAGGACAGAACCAATCGCATTCGACCAGTTGTCAAGGCTGAAGCAGAACGGAAGAACTGTAAGTTTATGTGATCAGAATAGCTAATGATCAGGTGCAGAGCTCCCCACAGATAATGCCTCCAATCTTAGAAGGCTAAATTAATGGCTAATAGCTTTCTCCCTGCAATGGTATAGTTCTGTCCAGCAGCCAACAGTTTTTTTTTTTTAAATATGTGATAGGATGTAACACCTTAGTCTCCTTGCTACGTTGTGATAACACCCCACTCACAGCATTTTGTGATACATCAGATTCTACATAAAATGGTAATGCAGGGTCTGGATGGACTAAAACAGGGGTGGTAGTGAATTTAGTGTTCAATACCTCAAACACCTCTTAGGTGTTTGCTAGAGCAATAAAGGAAAACACCTTTCTTTGGCAAGTTGGTTAGAGGTGAAATGGGATCAGAAAAATGCATGGTGATTCGCTTATAGACATCAGTGAAACCTAATAAAACTTACACTTCTTTCACACAGCTTGGAATTGGCCCATTGAGAATAGCCACAATTTTATTTTTACCCATCTGAAATTCCATTAGAGGAAGTCACAAAACCTAGGAAATCAACCTGGGAGACATAGAACATACATATGTCCAACTTGACAAATAAATGTTGATGATGTTCCTGTATAGCCTTAGGAAAAATCTGTATATCATCTATGTAGACAATCACAAAAAGATCCATGTATTCTCATAACATTTAATTTATGAAGAACTGAAAAGCTTCCTGGGTATTATACAACATGAATGCCATTATGAAGTATTCGTATAATCCACATTTTGTGCAGAACACTGTTTTCCATTTGTCTCCTTTCTGGACATGAATGAGAGGATAAGCCCAACTCAGATCTAATTTAGTAAAAACCATGGCATTGCTTATCTGATCCAGTAGTACTGGCATCAGAGGTAATGGGTACTTGTTCTTTAGAGTTACCATTTTAAGGGCCCTGTAATCTATACACACCCTCAGATCCTCATCTTTCTTTAACACAAAGAGAAGAGATAGGGGAAGAGGAAGGTCGGATAAACCCACAATGCAACATCTCATCAAGATAAGTCCTCAAATGATGAGTTTTGGGTTCTGAAAGGGCGTAAATCCTATGGCAGGGAAGAGTAGCTCCTGGTACTATGTCAATGCTACAGTCAAAACTGCGATGTGGGAGTAGTTAAGTAGTTTTTTTTCATCAAACACCTCAGCTTATTTTTTATAAGACTCAGGGATGTTAGGTTGCTCCAATGTGACACACAAAGCACAAATGCGAGGAGATGCCCACGGAAATGCCCCTAGATAACAATGTTGCAAGCAGTGCCTGGAACCAGAGTTACTGTGTGCAACACCAAATTGGTCTTGAGGCTATCTAGCTACAACCAAGGTACACCCAGGATGACACCAAAAGCCGGAGTGTCAACCAAGTCAAAGCTGATGGGCTCAGAGTGTCCATTGTCACATATCATAGTGAGGGGTTCCATATGTAGGGTGATCAATTCAGAACACAATTCTGTTCCCTCCACTCCTCTAACAGGTTTTGGTTCTTTCTTATGGAGACAAGGAATGCCTAATGTCTGTGCTAAAAATATATCTAAAAATCCATTGGCCCTAGAGCAGAGGTCTTCAAACCTTTGGATTCTAGAACTTGGTACTTGTCATAATCGATAAGCATAAACTCCCTCAATTTCCCTGGCAAATCATTTTTACAGTGAGGAAATATTATTAAACAATGTTTAGCAAATCAAAGGTTTGTGGGTGACTGTGGTTCGGAATTAGAGGCTTACTACATAGCTCAAACAAAAAGTCTTCAAAAAGAATTGCCCAAAAATGCGCAATCATACTTTATTTTTCCCCAATAAAACATAATTTGACAAAACGTTTTTGGATTTTAACACATTTCTGAACTAATGTGATGGGTGTGCCTGTTTTTTTCCAGAGAGACGTTCAGTTTGTGGATGTATTCTTGCTACTGCCATCCTCAGGTTGTGCTCCACCTCAAGTCTTGAAATGGTACATCGTCTTTAATACTGCCAAAGCTGAGAACCCAATCTCACATAAATGGGATGAGCTAAAAGGCCAAAAGCCTTGACTGCAATTTTTGACAAACCTGAATGTTATTCAGACATTGTCAGCAAAAATTCCCCAATGAGATTTTGCTGAATTGCATCTGGAGAACGCGGTCACTCAGGACCTCAAATAGGTCTTTCTGAAAGTGCACTGGAAGATGAGTACCTGCATCCACTAGAAAAGGTTGAAAGACCTAGTCATTGACGTGATCAGTGTCCTCAGGAAAGTACTTTTCTAAACTGTCCCTGTGAGAAGTCAAATGCTTTCTTATGACCTCAGCAGCACGTTCAATTACATATCCTGTGTCCTCAAGAGCTTCTGCTAAACATGGGAATGCCTCAAGCAGGCCATCTTGAATTAGTCTTCTCCACAACTCCAGCTTCTTCTTGAAGGCAGATATTTTTTTTGTGCATGGTGAAAGATGTACTTTCAGCTCCTTGCAAAGACAAATTCAAGGAATTTATTTTTATCAAAGATGTCTGCAAGGTATGCTAAAAGCACAAGCCAACAGAGATTAAATAGCTGTTCTGCTTTGTAGTGGTCCATATCCAGAAGGAATTGTCGTACTTCATTTCTCAATTCAAAAATACAATTCAGAACCTTCCCTCCTGATAACCATCGGGCTTCTGCATGGAAAAGTAAACCATCATGTTCAGCTCCCATTTCTGCACATAAAATAGCAAACAGATAAGCTCTAGTGGGGAGAGCCCTTATGAAATTAACAATTTTCACAACAGAATTGAACAAATCCACAGACTCTCTATCCATGTTTCAGCTACAAGGGCTTCCTGGTGTATCATACAGTTGGTCCATAGAATATGAGGAGCCACTTTCAACACTTTGGCTTTTAGGCCTGCCCTAGCCCCACACATGGAAGGAGCACCATCAGTACAGATCCCAACACAGCTGTCCCATTTTAAGTCATTGGAACACAGGACGTCATTGAGAATATCAAACAGGGCTGATGCTTTGCCTGTCCCTTGATTGGTTCACAGAATAAAACATATTCTGTATTACAGTGCTGTGGTGGTATCGTATATAAGCAATTAAATGAGCTTCCTTAGATAAGTCAGTCGCTTCATCCATTTGCAAAGCAAACAAACTTGATTTCAAGTGTGGTATGAGTTGTCGGTAGATGTCCTCTGACATGTCAAAGATGCAGCGGCAAACTGTTATGTCTGAGATGGGTACTATTTTAAACTTCTCAGCCACTTTTTCACTAAGCATTGTCCTGGCCATGTCAAGAATTGATAGAAGAATAGCTTTTTACCCATTTGTGAAAGGCGTTTTGTTTTTGGCAATGTGGTACGCCGCTTTGTAAGATGCTTTCAAGGCATTTGTTGGTGTGGAGACCACATTTTTCACATCGTCTTTTTGGTGAATTATGTCTTTCAGCTTTCAGGCAAAACAAAGCTGTATTCTTTCCTACCAGTGACCCGGGTGTAGTTTCCATGTGGCGTTATAATTTGCTTTGTTTCAGACTTTCGTTAGCCAAGGTCATGCCACAAACCACACATTGTGGCCTAATTTCGCCATTTATGCTGATGCAGGTGAATCCAAAGTCCAGTTGGGAAGTATCATACTTCCTAATTTTTGCAGCTCTTTTCTAACCATCTATTTTGGCCTTTCGGTTGAGTGCCCTACCATCTTTTGGCAGCGGGAAATGATCCATGTCAAATGTGTGTTTGACCTACAGTAAAAGAAATTCCAAAGCTCAGTAGTAATGACTTGTTTCTGCATGTGGTAGTAGGGTCCTGCCACATGCTTAAAACTGAAATTTGCAATCGGACTGGCTTCCACACATGAGCAGGCATTGTGAACCATTACCAAGGTTCCCCTTCCCTTGAGTGCACATGCATTGATAGCAATAGGTAATACAGGTGGATGACATGCTTAGAATCCATCTCCAAAAATCTGCTGTTAGTGCCCACATTGATAATTCTAGCGCTCTCTAGGAAGGCTAGTCCAACTCCTGTTCTCCTGCCACCATGTTCATGAAAGACAGAAAGACTACAAAGTTGTTGCTCGTGTCATAATTGATGTCACAAGGAAAATCACTGCTATCTAGCAAACACCAGCCTTACAGTGCTAACTTGGAAACCCTGCCAGACAAGTGTAATCTTGGTTACTCAATGATACATTGTATTCCTATATTGACTTTCTTGACTTTGCTCTCATATTCTATCTCCTTTCTTGCATTTAATCTCTTTTTCTCATCTCTCTCTCTCTTGTAGGAATGAAAGTCTTTAAGTGTGTGTACACTGGTGGCATTCTGCCATTTTGTTAGACCTTGTGGCTCATCTCATTTGCCCCAAAATCACTCCTAATGCATTTGACAACTTTAAGACCATGGGAGTGCTCTATGTATTTTTGTTTTTCTTTGTCAGCAGCGCATCACGCTCTGCTGAACTGGGGATGCACCAAGAAGCTACTCACACACTGTCCTTAAACAGAGATTGTGTTGCCTGTTTCATTTACCTGTGGTGTACTTGGAGAATGTGCAGTATCAATTATGCTTCCGAAATTAAAAAGAAATAGCATACAAAACAAGGTGGTTGTTTCCTCAGTGGGGATGAGTGGGGGAAGCACCATCTGAGATTCCCAATTCTTGGAGCAGCCCCTAGGGCTGACAATTCTAACTTTGTATTCTGATTTATTCACATTTAGAGAAGAGCTCAGTTTACAGACAAAAGACAGACCAAAAGAGTTTGACTTCCTGTCTAGATCTACCTAAAGATAGCTTATATCTGCTCATGGTTTCTGACTTGTGTGGAACACAGTTCACATTCATTGACCATAAAGACTTCCCTGCTGTCTGTTCATGAGATATGGGCTATAAACGTCTAGCACCCTGAAAGTCTCTTGTGGCTTCCATCTAGTCCCAACACTGGTACCCGCGCTGTGACTGATTCTGGGCTGTAGTTAACCCTGTAACTGGTCTTCTTTAGAGGTTTTAAGTAGTGTCGCCACCCGTCTCACTTATCACTGGAGCTCACTGAGATATAAGTGATACGGCACAGAGTGGACACTGAAGATTACTGCATGTGAGTGCAGCATCCATGAGATCTAAAAAAGGGGCCCATGTTTGTGAAGCATGTAGTTTTAAACTTGTGATGCCGAGGGGTATAGATGTTTTGCAGGGTATGGGAGACTACATGCATTTGTGCATGCTGCATACCATATTAGGTGTAATGGCACATAAATCAACAGTAAACACAGTCCACCAGACCATACAAATGGCTAGCAAGGAGCTGAAAAAGAGCCCACACTGGCCTGACTGGCCAGCCCTTTGGGTACTGCTAGACTGTCCTATAGGCAGGGCTACTGGAATTATGAGCCAAGGGAAGGCCAAAATATTCAGCAGGGATGACTAAATTGTGTGGTAAGACAATGTAAATAATGCTACGTGATGAAGCATATTTTAGTATGGCATCATTATTTTGAAATTTTTTACACACTGTAACACTGGGCAAAGATTTCACCTCATTAGAACCAGTTTAACACCATAACACAGCTATAAACAGAAAGATGTCTAACCAACGTTTGTGAAGGGCCTTCACTCCGCAGGAATATGTGTTGACACATTTTTAGAAAGTTTTGATGTGATTGAGCTAGAAATTTTTTGGGGGTGAATTCTTGCTGATTATGGATTAAGTGGAAATTGAGACAAATCTATAACTATGCTGAAAACACAGCTTCAGCAGAATTACATAATTCTAGTGTCCCTCTCTGCCGATAACCAGGGCAATGGGAGCCTACCAACCACTTCTCAACCTGGACCTTTCGCTGTTCCCTACCAAGCCTGTATGTTACTGGTACCAGGCTGTTGAAGGTTATATATTACCCCAGTCTATGAAGAATCATTTCAGTTGTAATTGTGCTTACTGTCAGTCCACAGTCTGTACCAAATCCAACATCAATTTTCACACTGAACAAGAGGGAAAAAACACATGCATGGGCTTTTCGGCGTGTGCCCTGATTGTTACTTAAATCATTTTGGACAAAGTTCGGCAGAGAATAAAAAGCAAGATATGACTGTAATACAGACTGCAAACCAACAATAACACTGGGTACCAGCATTCGTCCTCCATACAGAATGGGAACACATCACAGGATTTGTATGTATCCGTTACGGACTACACTCATGGTCACTAACTATATTAAACAGATGTGGTATAGATATATGTCACCACCATCGTTTTGTCCATCCACCAAGGCAGTTGTCAACCACAGGAGCTGCAGATCAGTAGTAATGGAATACAATTTGACAAATACCATTGACTGTCCCACCCAGGGGCGTAGCTTGGTCAGTATGATGGGGAAGGGGTGTTAGCTTCAGATTTCCTGACAATCACACTGGCACATGATGTTAAAGTACATTATACGATAGGCAAGGTGCACAAGAGGGCTTAAGAGGCAGTGGAAAGGAGGGGGATGTGGATTGGTAGGTGTACTAAGTGAGAGAAAGGGCATTATTTTTGTGAAATAACCAAGATTTTTGAAGTCTTTCTAAACAGAGAAAGGGAGAGATTGTGTGTTTGTTTTTGGCTGTGTGTGTAAAACCTCCCGGTGAAATTCGACAGACACCTCACCATACCCAACTGAAAGCTCCCGCACCCAACTATTTAGCTCAAAATACACTTATGAGGGTGGTGTAACAACCCCACACACACCCTGAATCAACGCCCCTGGCCCCACCATCAATGACAATCCAAAGAATAAAACAATAAAGAATAATTATAGGCAAGCTTCTGTCATGCTTAAACATTAAAATGAATATTATTCATAGTGGAATTATTCCTTACAATGTGCCTTTGGCACCACCAGCTTCTGCTTCCCTGAAGGCCACTGAAGTCACTGTTCCATGAGGATTCCCCTACACACTAACCAAGTTCACAAAATACCAGTGCAGTTAAGAGTTAAGTGCGTGAGTGTATGTTTGTGTCTGTGTCTGCAAGGTGAAAAGCTAGGGCATGGTGGATGCAGTGGGAGCCGGTGGAACAGAAAGCTACTTACTAGTTCTGCAAAGCTCCGGTTGTTTTGGAAACGAGGATACAGTGAGGAGATCCCAGTGCAGAGGCAGCCACAACGAAGAAGCACGAAAAGGACAGGTGAAAACACAGCAGCAGCACCTGCAATGACGAAGTCCAGGAAAGCCAGCAGGACAGAGTGCATGGCAACGGCGACAAAAAAGGATATTGAAGCACTCCAAAGCATTTCACAGGTGCATATTTATGGCCCCAGTTCCTGGCATTTCCTGATATTCATCCTGCAGATTGGAGGACAGAAGTCAATGACTTTGCATTCTTTTACGAATGTCCTCCAATCAGAGAACCCCTTGAGATGCCATTACCTGGAATCCAAAACAAACAGCAAACGTTTTGGATTACAGTTCCAGGCAGAAGTGCAACTGGGGATAGACTCCCTTTCCATGATTCCACTTCCCCCGGGGCGTCGCACCCCACAGATTGAAGACCGCAGCCCTATGTGTGTTGTTAATAACCGTAGTGACTGTAATAGTGAAGTGTTGTGGGATACAAAGATCCGTTTGTCAACCCACAGGTGCTAGTGTTGGTAGTATCAACCGACTCACCCATTCAACCCACCAACGTCACTGACTCCTTGTAAGGCAGATTTTTAGGTTTTATGGGGCATTCTCATGTGTAATGCCCTCCGTTACCACAGTACAGACAAAGATTCAATAACAGTTGTTTATCGTTTTCTTCCTTAGTAAAGGGTCTTTTTATTTCTCCTATTTGCTTAGGCTTGGGTGTATGATTGGGTTTCCTGTCCTCTTTTTTCTCCCTCCTGAACACATACACCCGGAGGCATTGTGCTTCTTCTTTCCCCCCCTTCGTTCTGCTAATTTGTGATCCAGTTTTAATAAACTCCTAGGATTCTTCAGCGGGGTTTATAACTTGAGACACAATGTCTTTCATTCAACCCATTTCATAAACCTCTGTAGAGCTAACAAGTTCTTTTACAGGGGGTCTAATATGTCTCAAATACCAACTAGTTCAAACTACTGATTTAAGTTATTAAGTCAGTCTTTCCTTGGCGAAGGATATGGAGCTCTGCGTCACTAGTCTGCATGAAAGTGTGCTCAGCAAATAGATATGTCAACTGATCCTTGAAAGCAGCAAAATTGTAGAGAATCAGATCATTATTCTCAACTAGGGAAATCAACTGCTAAATAAGAGATTACAAAGGTGACTTTTGTAGTTTTTGTGTAAACATGCAGCTTTTCCTGATGACCTTGCTAATGATATTTGTTTATGAACATGCTGAACATGTTGCTATGCCCACTAAAATGTTCTGGGAGTGCCAAGGTGCTAGAAATGGGGTTTCTGGTTGGCTAAGGTATGCACCTAAGCCAGACAGAGCCCACCCACTCTAGTCAGTGTGAGGAAGTTACACTCCTAAGATAACCCCAGCTCACCCCCTTAGAAGCTTGGCATGAGCAGTCAGTCTTATCCCAGAGGCAATGTGTAAAGCGATTGAACAACACACACAAGGCATGTGACACAATAAACACACCACAAAGGAAACACAAGTTATATAAAAATAACTGTATTGCATAAAACATCATCAGACCAAACACAAAGTGTACAGTAATACCCTGCTACACAAGCAGTTGTCAGAATATCACACAGGTTACTAGTACTCTGCAACAATAAGCAGTAGTCAGGTAAACATATAGGCTACTGCTTATTCTGCAATACAAGCAGTAGTCTGCTTGTTATTATCACCAAAAATGCCCATATAATAATCAGCCCAGGATCATGAATGGCAAGAAAACAATAGGAATGAACATGAAAGGGGAACATTTCATGAACACATTTCCATACTGTTCTGGTCAGCAGCTCAGTTGCAATGCTCCTCCTGGAATGTAAAGCCTGAACCTACACACGTCCCTCCCTAACATGGCAAGCACGACACAAGAGGGGAACTCTCAGGCAGGTTATATACCATGATATTCTGCAAGTCACAAGGGCATAACATCCTGCTGATAGAGACCACAAGGGAGGAGGTAATGACACCACGGTTCCTCTAATATAAAAGTTACAACGCTGCTGTGCTTCTTGTCAGAACCATAGGGGAGCCGGGACGTGCTCCGTCACCCTCTGGAGCTCCTGCGCTCCTATTACTCAAGAGGGTGGGTAGGTAAAGGCGACTGGGCCGGCAGGGGACCTCCATCAAGGTTCTCCTCCCATTCCGGCCAGCCGTCATAAACTGCCACACATAACCCCTACCTTGGGGCCGATCTCCACGCAGTCAAGGTCCTCCGTGAAGGGGGCGCTGTGAGAATAGAGATGGGTAGCTCCAGCCAGTCCTGTCTTCCTAAGGCATTGGAGACCGTGCATCTCCTGTCACAACAGGTCGGGAGGGGCAAGCCTCATGGCTAGGGACTCCGTCTGGCCCAGAGTCAGGCCCTCTGGTCTGTAGGCTTAGGGGGGGGCTCCGACAGGAGAATCTTCTCCATTCCGGCCCGACTGGCGAGCATCCTTCTCCTCAGTGGCTCCTGGCCGTGCGGCAGCCCTTCTGGACTCACCAGGGTCACGGCGGTGATTTCTCAGAAAGCAATTCCTGCTTGTGCCCTGGGGACACCACCAGAAGTGCGTTTGTTCACGCTCGCTCCTCTGCTTCTAACGACCTCTACCACGTCAGAGGGGGTGGAGGTGGGCCACATTTCTTCCTTTACCAACAGGCTTGCGAATCAGCACCCAATCTCCAACTTGAACTTTGGTTGCGCGAGATGACTTCCTACGATCAAATTATTCCTTACGAGCTTTTATTTTTTTCTCTTCATCTCGTCGCCAAGTTTCATCCGACACCACCACCCCAGTTCTTGCTTCCATGTCACTGACCCACCTAGGTGATACCAAAGTATTAGGATGTCTGGCTCTGAGTAACTCAAAAGGTGTTTTACCAATAATGGCGTGAGGTGAGACTCTGTATGCTTCAACCCTCTTAATCACTTCTTTCTTCCAGTTCAATCCACTAACCTTAGCCAAAGCTACTGTCTCCTTCAACACCCTATTAAATCGTTCCACCATACCGTTGATTTCGGGGTGGTATAACGCACATTTTTTATGAATTATCGCACAGTCAGCCAAATACTGCTCCATTTCCTTCGATACCAATTGTACCCCATTGTCAGTAAGAATGCTATTAGGCAGCCCTTCTCTCCCAAACACTTCCTTAAGAAAACCAATTACCTGTTTAGTCTCAATACTCCTGGTAAATTTAATCTCTGGCCACCTGGAAAACAGATCAACTAGTACCAATAGGTACATTTCACAACCTTCCCCACGGACAGGCCCCAGAATGTCCAAGGCAACCTCCTCCCACGGCTGAGTGGGGCGTTCGCTTATTTCCATAGGCTGAATCCTAGGTTTAACAGTCTTCTCACTCATAATACATTGCATATATTCTCTGATTGACCTTTCTACCTGGGAGTCCATACCTGGCCACCAATAAGTCAAACGCAATCTCCCTTTGGTCTTGGACATCCCTTGATGACCCGTGTGAGCAAGAGAAATAAGTTCCTGCCTCAATGTGGTGGGGGGAACTAATTTTGTACCTCTGAATAGAAACCCATCATCACTAGATAACTCACTTCTCACATGCCAGAATGTTTGTGTCTCACTATTTCCTTCATTCCTGTTTTTCCAACCTTCCTTTATTAAGGACATCACTTTTACTACGGTGTTATCAAACTCACATTCTCTCCTCCATCTCTCCTTTGTCACAACACTTTCATCAAATCCATTCTCCTCAATCTCACACACCATTTCGGCATCCCAATCTGTTTCTCTCTCCTCTTCCAATTCACCTACTAACACTAATCTTGATAGTGCGTCCGCTACCTTTTTTTGTGCACCTGGAATATACTTTATATCAAAATCAAAATCTTGTAGAGACACGACCCATTTAGTGATTCTGCTAGACACCGCATCCACCCCTTTCCTTTTATAAATTTCACAAAGGGGTTTATGATCAGTCCTTACCTCGAATTTGTTTCCCCACAACAAATTCTTAAGTTTTCTCACTGCCCAATGAACAGCAAGCGCCTCTCTCTCAATAACACTATAGTTCAATTCTGCATCTCTTAAAGCTTGTGACAAAAATAGTACAACTTGTTCATCCTTTTGGCCACCCTGTTGTAACACCGCCCCTAAGCCTTTTGCACTTGCATCAGTTATTAAGATCGAGGGCAGATTGGGGTTAAAATTTCTCAATCTGGGAGCTTTCACAATTTCCTTTTTTATTTCTCCAAATTCATTTTCACACTCTTCATTCCACACAAATTCCACTCCTTTCCGTAACAACTTTCTTCTATTCACACACCTCTCCGCAAAACCCCTCACAAATTTACTGTAATATTCAGCCATACCTGGGATATGCCTTCACCAGTTATGGTATGACCTAAATATTCTATAGATTTTCTACAACCCGAATTCTTCCAACTTTCCCAAAACTCTTACAATCCTCTTTTCATGCTGTACCTGATCTTTCCCATATACTAAAACATCGTCTTGATACACTCTCACACCAACAAGATCTTTCAATACCTTTTCCATAACCCGTTGGAATACAGAGGCCGCAGACACTAATCCAAACGATAGTCTGGTATACCTAAAAGTGCCAAATGGTGTGATGAATGCAGTAAAATCCTTGGACTCTTCAGTCAACCTAATCTGATGATATGCTGATGTCAAATCTATGGTGCAAAACACCTTTGCACCTTGTAAAAGTAACAACACATCAGAAATATTGGGTATGGGATACCCATCCACAATCACATTCTTATTCAGCTCTCTTAAGTCCACACATAAGCGTATACTCCCATTTGGCTTCCTGGCTACAACTACTGGCGCCAACCACTCAGTTCCTTCAACTTCCTCTATGATTCCTTCCTTTTGCAGCCTCTCCAGTTCCAATTTCATGTCTTCACGTAAAGCAACAGGTACTCCACGAACTTTGCAGCATACAGGTTTCACACCTTCCTTCAGACGAATGTGATGCACATAGTGTTGGAGATATCCTAACTTTTCTCGAAATACCAAAGGAAATTTTGCCTTTAGTCTCATAACAAAGTCATCGTTATCCATGAATTTATGATTAATAGAGTTTCCTTGATCCACAATTGTGTTGACGATGATTGATCCCTTATCTTCACAGGCGGATCACTATTGGGATAAAGAATAACCCCCAAGTCTTTCTGGTGAAACCAACTGAGCACACTGTCTCCTTTCTTAGAAACGTACATTTTTGCATTAGTGAACTTTCGTTTAAACTCCAGCAAAACCCAAAAGTATCCGTGGAGCTTAATTGGTTCACTACCATATGCAATGGGTGTGATATCCGGTTTTAACAACCTAACTTTGTTTTTTAGTTTTCCCATATAGAATTCCATCGAAACAATTTTGATCTTGGCCCCAGAATCAAATAATACTTTGGTTCTTTCCCCACCTATCATGATTTCATCAATTGGACCTTTCCTTCCTTTACCCTCTCCTTCGACTTATAGGATTATTTGACCACATTCAAAGTCATTGTTTTCCCCTGCATCTAAGTCTTTCTTAACTTCAAAGACATTGCTTTTTCTACTTCTCGTTCTGCACACACTGGAGTAATGACCTTTTTTCTTACATAACTTGCACATCACCTTTATAGCGGAACAGTTTTTGTCGTTGGCCATGTGACCTTGTCTGCCACAGCGAAAACAATTCCCTTGAAACATATTTTTTTTTCTTTTTTATAGATTTATAGTTTTGAATTGCATGTACAGTATCATTTTTGCATTCCTCCTTTTTGATGGTCTCTACACATCTGAGAGAATGTTCAATTTTCTTTGCCAACACCAAAACTTCCTCTAGTGATGGATCATCTTTTTGCCAAATTTCATCTCTTACTCTTTCTATGTTACAGCCTAACATAAATTGATCTCTGATTCTTTCCTCTGTCAAAGTTCCAAATTTACAAGATGAGGCTAATTTCCGTAGCACTGTAACATATCCCTCCACAGATTCATTTTCTTCCTGGTTTCGCCTTCCAAAGTGATATCTTTCAAGTATTGTGCTAATTTTGGGAATATAATGTCTGTCTAATTTTTCTATACAACTTTCATATTCATTTAGATCTTCATTAGTTATGTCTGGAAGATTATCGAAAACCTCCTGTCCTTCGTAACCTAGACAATGTAATAGTAGAGCAGTTTTCCTTTCTACACTAAGAGATGCACCACAAACTTTGGAATATATTTCAAAGACTTTTGTCCACTTTTGCCACTTTATAGGTGGATCTCCTGGTAACGCGAGGAAAAAGGGGGGCGCAGTGACGTTCTGCATTGTAATCACACTAATGGAAAATTAGGCCAGTAGATTAGTGGCCCTGAAGGTCAAATATTTGTTTCCAGGAACAGTTTAATTCAGTCACTGGTAAATACTTTAAATGCTTTAAAATGCATTGCTTACAGACGTTTATTTTAAGGTTAAACTCGGCAGCTGCTTAATTCATTCTTAGAAGTGGTTTCCACTCTGGTCAGCTCTGGTAGGGTTAATATAGTAATTGAGGAAACGCTGCAATAGTCCTCACGTATTCCGGTGTTCAGTTCGCGTTGCCAGGAGGACGCTGTAAGCGTTGATATGGTAACAAGTCAAGCGCGAGTCAAGCGCGTGTCTATAATAAACACAGCTGAGCGAGGACGCTGTAAACGTTGATATGGCAACGAGTCAAGCGCGAGTCACGCGTGTGTTTATATTAAACACAGCTGAGCGGGTGAGCTCTAGTCAGTTTCCATGGAAACAGTTTCCAGTTTCCATATAAATGCTTGTTGAAAGGAAATGTTGGTCGAGAGGAGATTTTAAATGTTCCTTATAAAATAATAAAGTTGAATAGAACAGTTTTATGCCGTTGACGAAGGTTGCTCACCTCTGTGTTGTTCTTGAAACCTCTCCGTTGTTCTTCTGCCGCAGTAATTCTGTTGAGGCCTCTGTTTTAAAAAAAATATATTTATCCCACTCTCGTCGCCAGTGTAAGATCGGGTCCATGAATCACGGAGAGCTGCATTAAGTTCACGAAGTAGCTTTATTTATTTACAGAGGCCCCGTCCAGCTCCACCAACTGCCAGCTTTTCAACGCTTTTCTCTCTCCGTCATTCTCTGCTGGATTCTCCTCTTACACTTCTCAATTCTAAATTCTACATGCTATGACATCCCACAATTCCCCATTACTTCATAGGGAGAATCCAATCCCAACTGGGGTTTCCACACAATATGAGCAAGGCAGCATCCAGGAATAGAAGGCCATCCTTCCTGTGAGTTTCAAACAGAAGGAGGGTAGTGTGTAGAAGATAGTCTCGAAATCTCCAAGTATTTACAAAACTTAAATTCACAGTCACGAAAATCCCAGAGAGATCACAGGACAAAGTGATAAGAACAAAAAAACAATAATCACAATAAGGAGAGTAACTACTCTACCTATAAGTAGCTTGGGTACAGTGCACTGACCTAACATGCAGGTTGGTGGCAGGGAAAAGAGGAGGAAAAAGGTCCAAGACTCCTTGCCAACACTTCGCTCGGTGAGCAATTGAATCAGGTAATTCAAAGCAGGCAGGAAAACCTGTAACAGTGTGATACCGAAACACTCCAGTGGAAAATCCGGAAACCTGATTAGCCAGCATGTCCCTTTCCTTTTCAGGGATTTCTGAGAAGCCAAGCACCATGGTGATAAGGGACGCACTCTAAGTAGACCGCACATCCTCCCATGTGACCGCCCTTGTCTCCTGACGTCAGGCTACAGCAGGGAACACAGTGAGGAGGACAACATGGAGGCCTTGATGTGTGCAGTTCCCCGATATCACACATCCACAACCCTGGGGCCCTCAATATACACTTAAGGCACAGATTTACACATATCCACCCTGAATCACACATACCAGGAATGACAATGATTTCAGCTAAGAGATTTCAATCAGAACACTGGGAACACACCACGCAAGATGAGTGGGTCCTAACCACACCCATCCCTGAGCCGACCGCCTTACTCATGGATGTCAGTTTCACATCCCTGCCTGGCTCAGAGGACAAGCATGTCTGATATGGCTGGAAGGCTGCCACAGACTCTGTCCCCTGGTACTCTGGGAAAGGTTGGTCCAGTCTATAGTGCCAATTGGGGAGAAATGCCAGAGGACAAGGAGGTCCCTCACACCTTATGATCTGGAGGAAGCCTACCTGCGTTGGTGTAACCTGTGCACATCCAGTGCCATTGGAGCAAACACGTCTGACCTACTAGCGCCCTAGGTGAGCTTGGAGAATCAAATGAGTGTTCATCTGGAAATTCAGGGCAGTCTGGCCATCTCTCCACACAATAGGAAAACATGGTGCATGACCAGATACCCGGCCTTGAAGGACAACCATCTGGACGTATCATGTCTTATAAAAATACATTACGCTTGCCCTTGTAGGGGACATGGACTCTGAGGCTTGGGTTTTGAGAGCCCAAGCCTGTATCAGGCAAGAGGCTGTAGGGGGCCTCACAGAGCTGTGACATGGGGGCCCGTTCAGAGCGTCTGAACTCAGACAAGCAGGAGATACCTCCTGGTAATTGTTGGCACTTTCCAACACGGGGGCTGGAGACAGTAGGCGAAGGCCAAGGTCTTGCACCCCAGGGCAAGTTGGAGCTCTGTTTTGGGGCCCAATAACAGCTTATTATCCCAGGCAAGGGAGACCTTTCCCACCCTGTAGGTCCACATCCTGGGCTCCAAGTGACACGTCAGGCCATGGAACACAGCCCAATCGATCATGTATTCATTAAGCACAGCTTATCACCCAGAGGGTCTCAAGGCACTGTGAGGAAGGATGAGGATCAGTTGAATCAATCAATCATGGCTGGGGGTTTCTTAACCAGTGCCTAGTCACAGCTTTTTATCCTGGCTAAGTAGAGGAGGCCTTCCCAGGCATGCAGGGTCCCATTTCCAGGCACTTTGAAACATGGTGGGCCATGGAACAGAGTCCAGGAATGGGGCCTTACATCCGAGGTCCAGCCGGAGTTCTTATCTGGGACCCGGTCAGAGCTTCTGAGCCAGGACAAGCAGGGTCAACCTTCCAGTGTCTGCAGGACCTCGACCCGGGTACTTCGAGATATAGCGGGCCACAAAACAAAACCCAGGGCTGGGTACTTACAACCCAGGGCCAGTCAGAGCATTGTCCCAGGTGGTCAGAGCTTTTTACCCAACGCAAGGAGAGGAGGCCTTCCTGAGCCTCCAGGTCCCTATCCTGGGCTCTTTGAGAAGCAGTTTGCCAGTGAAAGGAGTCCAGTATGGGGACTTCTAACCCAGGGCCCGCCTGGGCTCTGACCATAGGCACAGTCAAAACTCCTTTACATGGTCAAACAGGGGAGCCCTCACCAGATCTGCTGGTCCCCATCTCGGGCACTTTGCCACATGATGCACAGAAAGCAGGTTCCCAGGGTATCTCAGACTTGGCCTGCCTACCCATTCTTGTAATCCATGTACACCTAGTGACAGAGGTGGACATGCAGAAGAATGTATCTGGTCTCCTGGAGTTCTAACAGGGCCTGAAGCTTCAAATGAGTTGTCACTGGGACTTCCAGGGCACCTCAGAATTCTGAACACTGAGTAACGTGAAGGAAAGAATGATTTGTTTATTTTTTTAAAGAACAAAGTATCACCAGTGCCGATGGCATTTTGCATGACCAGTGTAAGTGTGGTAAATGACCCCTAATTAGCTTTAGGATTGGGGGTAATTCAACACCAGCACAGGTGGGCCACAACCAGACTCCTCTTGGTATTATCTGTGTTCTGAACTAGTCCTAAAGAAATTCTGTCCTTCTCCAGGACCTGACCTGCAAAGAAATGCTCCTGCCTGGAAGTGACAGTCCCAGCAGTGGCATAACACCGTGTGGCGGGCCCCAAGCTACAGGGGCCCCCTCATCAAAAGTAGTAGTCGGTGGCGTAGGGAGGGCGACCCCCTCCATGTCCCAGGCTAATGGGGGCAATTCTATACATGCCAGCAGACTCGACTCAGGTGGTTTCTAAGCCAAAATGGACTTTATTTTACCTGTCTAAAATTGCCTCTGCTTCAACAGAAGTCAAGGAGAAAATACATTTCCCCAATATTGATTTCAAAATCTCCCACTTTCCTGATCTAAAATGTTGCGATGTATGCAATTCCTGGCACAAATAGCATCTGGGAAGAGAATAAAGGAAGTTAAATTGACAGTTGATTTAATATGCCTGTAAAAATAAACAGAAAGTGCAATGGGATTTATAAAAAGTGACAGTAAATGAACAAATTTCAAGAATATGCCAGGAACCCAGCCTCTGAATTGTAAGACCAATTTACCAATTATCTACAAATCCATTAGGGGGTCCACAAGTTTCTTGCAGAAGTCTCCTACGCAACTGTTGGTTAAACATAGTAGATTCAAATAATACACTTTGGAAGAATATAACTCTTTCTTTAAGTGGAATTCGGGCAATGATAACCACTTTTTTGACTGCTCAGGTGTCAAATGCCAGTGGGGGCTTTAAGAACCTGGTGTATTATGGCTGTGCACTACACCTAAAAGCCTTAAGTCACAAGAAGGAAAAGGGGTTACTGGTGGATTATCGGGTAAATGTACCTGCTACAAAGATAATGCAATTTATATAAATACCCCAAAGCTGGAAGAACTGCACATCATCTGTAGTATACTTGACACATGGCCAAAACCTGTTCCAGTACCAACTGACTTATTGTAGTCTGTGTTGAGCTCGTCCTTTATTTGGAAATAGCCAGATATGTTTGAATAGAAAGTATTTCTGTTAGAATATCAGTGTAGGTGCTATGTTTGTGATGAGCTTGGATAATTTGTGGAGCGTCTGAATTGGAGAACTGGATTTGTAATAGTGTAGGGGAGGACCATATCAAATTGGGGTCACATATTGATGACATTCTTGTAATCTGGCAGAGTAGTTCCTCATGAATGGATGAAACCTAGATCCATATCCTTCAGTTCACATTCAAAATGGGTCATTCCTAAAGGAAGGAATCCAAAAATAAAGACCAAAATTACCAATCTGCTTTTTAAGTCAAAGCCAGAATCCCAGACAGTTAAGACCCATAAATATATTTTTTTTAATAGTTTCTTGACACAATAATTCCTATGCATAAGATTGTCTGACAGAGAAAATGCTTGTGGATTCATCAATCATGCAAAAACAATTCATTTTCCTACAGACACTCTCCTAGAATCAAAAGAGATATGCCTTGTGAAACCATAGTGTGCATGATTGGCCAGCATCTTGCACTCCGATAAAAGAACCAAGCTCCTCGATGGCAGGAATTTGAGGATTGAGAAAAAGCTAAGAATTTGAGTGGTCTGGTTCTTTCACAGTAGTGGCTGGTGACATTATTAGGTGGTGGGGCAAGCAAATCAATTATTTTGCCCCACTTGCAGACGCTGTGAGAAACCAGTAATGCCTTTTAAATTAACATCAAAGCCCTCAATCATGGCTCATTAAAAACAGTGTTTAATACTGACTGCGAGTTCTGGAATTGAGTCTGAAGACAGTGCGAGTTTCTCCCAGGCCTGTAAGTGGGTCATAAAAGTTAAAAATAAAAAGTTTTACTTACCCACTGGCTCACCTCCTCTGGCCCTTGGTGTTCTTCCAGTCCCTCCAATGATCGTGCTCTCAGCGGCAACTCCCCTAATCAATCCAGACGCTGCTCTAATGCTGTTAATAATGTTAAGCTGCATGAGAGAACGGTTTGGTTAGAGAGGGTTGGCTTGACATTCCTTTAGGCACTGGGGCCAAGTGCCTGCTCTCCACCTAGCTATCTAATACAGCTTTGGTTGGAGAGGTTTAAAGTGTGCATGTAGGTTTAAAGTTTGACAGGTTCACTGGCTGTTGCAACATGCACACTTTAACCTGGAGTAGGTACCACTCCTCCCCTTTTGCAAGTCAGCAGGAATGGCCCCGCCCTACCACCACACTTGGCTCGGGCTAGCAGCGCAGAACATCAACATTAAAATCTAAGGAAAATCATTTTATTACCGTTTTATTTTTCAACATTGCTGCTCCCCTAATGGAGGAGCCGCTGCTGTTCGTACATAGAGTTCTCTCAAACAATCCACCTCTATAGCTATGACTCCCTACCAGTAGTTGGGCATTTCAATGGGGCGGGTTTACCATGTGAATATTCACATTCAACATTCAAGTGTTTTGAAATGGATGGCTTCCAGTAAACTATTAAAACTCATACGGAATTGTGCATCTAAAAATATAACATATTTCATTTGTGCCCTTGAAGCTCTTCATACATCGCAAAACCTTCGCTGGAGATTTGGAACAGATTTACAAAGCACTGTTCAAAAATATGCTGCAAGCTTGTAAAGCTAACCCATGACACACACCACCTTTCTGCACACTGATGATGAAATTTGTTTAGGGGTAACAATGGAATAAAACCACGACACAGAGGAAAGCAGATAACGATCCATCAGTTTTGCTTCAGGACATAAAGGGGCTCATTATGACCCCCGCAGTCGGTGATAATGTGGCAGTAGTACCACCAACAGGCTAGCGGGACATACCGCCACATTATGACATTGGCGGGTTGGCTGAAGCTAATCTACCACCCGCGGAATTTTGACCCTGCCTACCACCATGGTTTTCTTGGTGTTCATAACTCCACGAAAACCATGGCGGTGGGCCCTACCAGTGACAGGGAATTCTTTCCCTGTCACTGGTAGGAGAAAAACACTCCACAGATGCCCCCCACCCCCCCTCCATCCACGCTCCCCCCTTCCAAACTCCCACCTCCCCATGCACACACCACGCATACACACACACTCACTCACACAGGCATACACGCATGCCTCCATTCATTCCCGCACACATACATACAGACATTCACACTGACATGCAGACACGCATTTACATTCACATTCACATTCATACATGCATTCTCACTCATGCACACACACATGCAAACAACACTACACACACATTTGCATTCACGCACACACTCACACTTTCACGCACACATCCCCACACACATAACACCCCCCTCTCCTCTGTCTGTAACCCAACTTACCTGCACCCAGGGGGTCTTCCGGCAGGGGACTGAATGGGGAGCTGCTACCGCCAGCAGCACCTACCAGCAGAACACCGCCAGGCCGTATTATTTGTCATAATACAGCAGCTGGCGGTCTACTGGGATGGCGCTGGTGGTGGTAGAAGTGCCACCTTAACACCATCCGCCAGTATGGCCACAGCTGGATTTCCGCCTTTCTTGTGGCGGAGATCCGGCTGTGGTCACAATTTGGTAGACAGATGTTAGCCGCGGCAACGGTCTTTTGGCGGCCGTCGCCGCAGCAGTAGGTGGCATTTACCGCCAATCTCAAAATGAGGGCCAGAAGGGGTCATTATGACCCCGGCCGTTGGCGATAATGTGACGGTAGTACAGCCAACAGGCTGGCGGTACCTACCACCGCATTATGACACTGGCGGTTTGGCTGATGCCAACCCCCCAATATACCACTCCGACCACCATTGTGGTAGCAGGCGCCGGTCCGGAGATAACAATCTCCAGCCTGGCGGCCCCTAATGTACCACCCCCAGTATTTTGACCCTGTCTGCCGCCATGGTTTTCTTGGTGTTCATAACTCCATGAAAACCATGGCGGTAGGCCCTACCAGTGAGAAGGAATTCCTACCCTGTCTCTGGTAGGAGGCCCACCCACCCCCCAAAACTCCCCAGACACCCCCCACCCCCCTCTATCCACACTCTTCCCCTTCCAATCCCCCCATACACGCACACTCGCAGACACGCACCACGCATACACACACTCACACAGGCATACACTCATTCATACAGGCATGCATCCATTCATTCTCGCACACATCCGTATACCCATTCACACTAACATGCAGACACGCATTCACATTTCCATTCAAACACGCATTCTCACACATGCACACACACACACAAACAAGACTACACACACATTCGCATTCACGCACACACTCACACATTCATGCACACACACAACACCCACCACCCCACTTCCCTGTCGGAAACCCAACTTACCTGCATCCAGGGGGTCTTCCTGCAGGGGATGGGATGGAGCGCTGCAACCGCCAGCAGCGCCCTCCAGCAGAACACCGTCAGGCCATATTATTTGTCATAATATGGCTGGCGTGGTCTACTGGCGTGGCACTGCTGGTGATTGCAGCACCATCTCAACACCATCCGCCAGTATGGCCACAGCTGGATTTCCACCCTTCTTGTGGTGGAAAGTTCGGCTGTGGTCATAATTTGGCGAATGGATGTTAGCCACGGCGACAGTCTTTTGGTGGCAGTCGCCGCGGTGGTAGGAAGCATTTACCACTAATCTCAAAATGACAAAACAAGGGCCATAGTTTTAACACCAAGGTAGTCTTAATTGGTCAAAACGAATATGCAGAATGTCCGAGCCTCTCAACTGTGACATCACCTCACCACACTGTGTCAATGTGCTGTCCTGTGCCTCTGACCAAAGTTTTTTGTCTACTTCATATCAATATAATGGTCTAGCTTCACTTTGTTAAATGCACTGTTCTGAAATTTTAATTTTCTACACTTTTGGAATCCCAAACAACAGCAGCTCTCCCAAGTCCAAATAATTTCCTTTTCTAGATAATTCTGGGACCGTACATATATTCCTATTTTTCCATGCTTAGTGAATGGGCTGTTCAGGCCATAAATGTTTCTAGGATGACATGCAGGTTAGCATGAATCACCTCACTATAGTGTTAGCAGCTGCATTCTTTCATTACTTTGTGAAATTCAAGTCGTGCTTCGTTGCTGCTGCTCTCTTCTCTGGTAGTACAATAGTTAATTGTTTGCGCTAATGGTCATGACAAATTTGACTCCCAATAATTTTGTAGATTGCTTCCCTTTCTTTTACGAATTTTGTTCCAACACGATAATTTAACAGAAAAGGTTGACCACTTTATTGTCCTCAATGAGTCCAGCTGCCTACTATGTAAGGCCTTGCAAGAATAATTCCTCCAATTTCCATCTGGCTTTAAAAATGTTCTATACTTATATCTCAGGATGACTCACTGCCTCACTCTTTCTATTATTAAATAGGCATTTACAAAAAATCATCATACTAGCCCATTACAAAACTCACTAAGACTGAGGCCCTCATTATGAACATGGCGGTGCTGACCGTTCAGGCAGAGGTGGAGGTAATTACCGTCAACGACATTGCCAATGAAAAGCAGCCAGTTCACTACTACCCACCGCCAGGCCAGATGCGACCGCCGGGCTGACAGTAGGCACTTTCGACCCACGGTGGAGGCCAGACCAGCGGTGGGATAATGTTCCCAATTACACCAGGGATTTCCTGGCAGGATACTCTGCCAGTTAATCCCTGGCGGAAAACATACGGGTGACAGCAATGCTCATTCCTGTAACCTGTATGTGACACGCCAGGCCCCAACTTGCCACAACACCTACCCACCCCCCTAGACCCCTAGACCTGCCTCCAACCCCCACCCCACGAAACCTGAAAATTGACCCTCCATCCCTCTTCCCTCCAATCTCCCTGTAGGCCCTCCCCAACCCCCCCTCGCCATCCCCCACCCCTCCACCTCCATACAGGTCCCCTCCAACCCTCAACCCCCCACTTACACATGCACCCATATTCCAATATACACACATGCATTCATGCATTCATACACGCAGACACATATCACCGTTCACACACACACACCTATGCATGCACTCACTCACTCAACACACACACCCACACACCTTTCCCCCCTTCCCTCTCAGGCAGCACTTACCTGTTCTGTGGTGCTGCTCCGGGAGGGAATGGGTTCCTAGGATGCTACTCCACCGGCATTGCCGCACCTCCATTCACCGCCACACCTATGACTGCATCATTATAGGCGTGGCGGTGTCTGGACTGACGTGGTGGTGGGGGTGGAGCAGCATCCACCCCTGCCACCGCCCACCAGCATGGCGTATGGTGGCCATCACCGCCATCAATGGCGGTGAGGCTCCGGGTGTCATAATATCGTGGGATGCCTGCTGCCGCTACTGGCGGTCGTATGTCGACTCTTGGCATGGTCGGCGGCAGGCTATCCCGCCATGTTCATAATGAGGGCCTAAGTCTCAGAATCAAGGAAAAAGTACATTAAAATGAATTTCTTTTGATTAGGGGATGTGAAACCTCAACAAAAGGACACAATGGATACAACGAGCGATGTCAACCCTTATCTTTGAAGAAACTTACACATTTATGTAGTAAAATTGAGAGGCAAGTTTGCTTCTTGTGGTTCAAATTTTAATTTGGGCCAATTAGCCAGTAAAAACACAATTTAAGGCATTTCTTGTAGTACCTATGGCTAGTACCCACGACCCTCATACACAGCATTCACAAATGACAAGCACTAGCCCATGCCCTGCTGTTATGGGTCAATATTGGGCAGCTTTTAATTTCCTCCTCTTGCTGCACCTACTTTGACCCCAAAGCATAAAAAGTTAATCTGTGTCTTGGCTAATCTAGTTTCACCCTATACTTCATGATTGCTCCGTGTGAGCCTTTCCACATCAGATCTGTCAGCAGTATGTCCTTACCAGGGGTTTCACGGTGCAGCTCCCCTACCTCCCATGAGAGTCATTGCATTTTTCAGTTCAGCAGTGCTCATGAAAAAAATGTGTTTCTTCGTGAACATTGTCAGCATGCAGGTCTGCCCTCTTTGCCTCATATCCAGGCTGGTGATGACAGAAGGAGGGGGCTAAGGCATGATCTAGCTACAGAGTGTTGTTTCAAAATTAAATACTCCTTAGCTGGAGGTCTGGATTGCTCTTGTCTGCCTGGCATAGTTTAACTATGATCCCCTCACACAGCCATATTTCAGCAGATATACTGTGCTGCCTGAGGCATACTCAATATGTCTGCTAAATAAAATAGATTGTGCCTATCAGGGTGCACATTAGTGCATCTCTGAGGCCAGTGCAAAGCCACACTGCGTAGCAGGGGCAGGATCCCCAGCACCATCCCAGCTTATTGTAGGGTTGTACTTCCAGACCTTTCAAGAAGCTGGTAGAGGGACTGACGTAGATCTTCCCGTTTATAAACCTGTCCTTGTTACTTGGTCTGGCTCCTCACTGGAAATCATGGCTTCCTAGTTCAAAGGCCCAGCACCAGATTTGTGCTTTGCTGCTGCCAGCTAAGTAAGTAAGGAACATTTAAAAATAAAAAGTATTTCTTTATGCATGTGTGTATGTGTTTGTGAGTGATTAAGAGTAAATAGGATTGAGTGAAAGTTTGTGTGTATTAGACTGTCACAGAGTAAGAGGGAGTGAAAATCTGTGTTTGAGAGTGTTTATGAATAAGTGAAAGTGAGTATAAAGGAGTGAGTGAAGAAATATGAGTGCTAGAATGAGTGATTGATTAAAGGTTGCGAAAGGGAGTGGAAGTGAGTCAGAGTTATAGCTATCAAAGATGCAGCATGGGCAGTTGCACTAGGGCCTAGAGTCAATGAGCGTGCCTGTGTTTGTGAGGAGTTGAATAAGTAAGTATGTATATTTTTATGTGTGAGCAACAGTGAGTGGGAATGAGTATGAATGAGCAAATGAGAAAATGTGAATTAGAGTGAGTGAAGGGAAAAAGACTAAACATGAGAGGGAGGGAGTATGAGTGAGGGCTCATTTTTTTAAAAGGGGTGAACTCCTGGCCTGTATTATGTCCCACTACATTAAAAGTTTGCCAGCTGCCACTGAGATCTGTACATCAGAACAATACCAGATTGTGTGATATGGTATTCTCCTTTCTCTTTCATTTAATATAGTTAGGGACTGTTCTGTCTCCATGACTTAGGCCCTCATTTTGAGATTTGCGGTAAATGACGCCTAGAGTCGTGGCGACGTCTGCCAAAAGACTGTCACCGTGGCTAACATCTGTCTGCCAAATTATGACGACAGCAGGATTTCTGCCACAAGAAGGGTAGAAATCCGGCTGTGGCCATACTGGCCATACTGGCGGATGGTGTTAAGGTGGCACTGCTACCACCAGCAGCGCCACGCCAGTAGACCGCCACCAGCTGTATTATGACAAATAATACGGCCTGGTGGTGTTCTGCTGGCGGGCGCTGCTGGCGGTAGCAGCGTCCTGTCCCCTGCCGGAAGACCCCCTGGATGCAGGTAAGTTGGGTTTCCGACAGGGGGTGAGGGTGTGGGGGGTGTTGTGTATGTGTGGGGGTGTGTGCATGAATGTGTGAGTGTGTGCGTGAATGCAAATGTGTGTGCAGTGTTATTTGCATGTGTGTGTGCCTGTGTGAGAATGTCTGTATGAATGGAAATGCGTGTCAGTGTGAATGTGTGTACAGATGTGTGCGAGAATGAATGGATGCATGCGTGTATGCCTGTGTGAGTGAGTGTGTGTATGCGTGGTGCGTGTCTGCGAGTGTGCATGTATGTGGGATGGGGGATTGGAAGGGGGGAAAGTGGATGGTGGGGGGATGGGGGGCATCTGGGGATTGTTGGGGGGGTGGCTGGGCTTCCTACCAGTGACAGGGTAGGGCCTACCGCCATGGTTTTCATGGTGTTATGAACGCCATGAAAACCATGGTGGTAGCCAGGCTCAAAATATTGCCAGAGCTACATTAGCGGCCGCCAGGCTGGAGATTGTTATCTCCGGCCCAGCGGCTGCTACCGACATGTTGGTCGGAGTAGTATATTGGCAAGTTGGCTTGTCATATTGTGGCGGTATTTACCGCCAGCCTGTTGGTGGAACTACC
This sequence comes from Pleurodeles waltl, assembly GCF_031143425.1. Taxonomy (NCBI): domain Eukaryota; kingdom Metazoa; phylum Chordata; class Amphibia; order Caudata; family Salamandridae; genus Pleurodeles; species Pleurodeles waltl. The sequence continues at coordinate 1,544,396,099 of NC_090440.1, forward strand.
ACCACATTATCACCGACCACCGAGGTCATAATGACCCCCTTAATGTTTGGATCAGATGTAGGGCATCGCTAGGAGGATTTTGATTTATATGAACATGAGTGCAGTGTTGGACCACGTCACAGGGAAGCGTGTGTGCCTCTTTGCAGTTTCCATCTTCCTGTCTGTCTATATAATTGTACATCAAAATATCAAGGTCAATAATACCCACCTACTTATACATCAACTCTAGATTATGGATATGAACATACTATCAGGATAAGCACATATAAGAAGTATAGATGTACTCTTTTGAATGCCATAGCTGCTTATATCAGCTCCATTATATCAATTTCACAATTTGAATACCAATATATCAAGATGAGAAATGATTGATATTAAAACTCTACTTTGTGGCAGAACACCACCTTAGTCAGTTTCACTTTACTGACCGTGCTTGACCAGTGTTATGGGCTTATTGTCAGTAAGAGCATTGTATATATTAAAGATTGCCTCCAGGAGAAGATTGTCATTCAGCACCTTGAGTTCCACCTGTGAGTAGCCTAGCAGTTCAAACCAGTTGATACTGTGCCTTCTGTGTGAAGTCAAAATATTATGTAACAAAAGTATTCCTCCCCTTGCAAGTCGAATTTAGCCAAGATTACCCAGGAGGTATTCATGTTATCTCCTAAACTGGCACTTATCAATACAGCAGAGAAGCTGCTTTTATGTAACTTTGGGAAGATTTTCTACCCTCATTGTCTTAACATTTTTATATTCTTTTTCTGAATTGTTTTCTGTTAGTCCTTCATTTTCGTTTTTCACTAGGTCCTTGTGATTTTTTTCATTTTTCCCAAGTAGGCTGATGATTTAGGGAAAGCAGTGCTTCAGCAAAGCTAGACAAACATTTCTAACTTTACCAGCATTGGGGAAACAAAATCTCCCCAATGCTGGTGCCACACACTTTGCTGTTTTCCAACCAAAGGCTATCCCGTCTGTAAAGGATTTATGCTGGGCACCATGCTTCTCTGTAAACCAAGTGTTAGTCCAGTGTTATTAGTTATTGGGAGTAGTCTTGTGTGTTCAAGCAAACCATTCCATTCAATCACTCTAGTTTCTTTGTGTAGTTAGATGTTCTCCTGGGATGCTGGAGGATGCATGTGAGTTTGTGCAGGTGTGTGGTGGGAATAATAAATGAGCTAGAGCTGGGTAGGTTACAGGGGTATGGCTTCCAAAAAAAGGCAAGTTTGTGATCTTAAAATCTTAAAAATAAATTGTGCACAAATTTCAGAAATACAGTAATAGAAATTATGGCAAATATGCACGAGACTTAGAAAAGGTTGTGTCCAGAGAATGAATGGATGCATTGAAGGAAGGCGAGTGTCATTTGAAAGGAAGAAGAGTGTCATTTGAAAGTAAAAATGTGAGGAGACAACCAGAAATTTTGAGTGAAGATCAGTTTTTCATCGGAATTCTAAGAATATAGAGAGCACTTTTTGAGACACCACGCAATCGGAATATGTGAGACTGGACCAAAAGCAACCTTATTCACATGTGAACTAGAATTAATCAAACAGTCTGTGCTGTGGTAGGCTATTGGCAGACTGCGGCTTAAACAATGACAACTAATTAGCTTAGGGACTGGAAGCATACATTATTCTCAGGGGCACAAACTCTAAAATGGTATTCTTCAAATGCCAGAGCAGATGTCTTCTCAAGTCTGACCCACAAGATTAATTAAGAAGCAAAGTGGGATCCATGTGGACACCTCTGGTGTGACATGGCACAAGATGGAGGGTGAAGGCAGCTTTCCCAGAAGTGTATTGCCTGCATTCCTGTGGCTGGAGGGTGGGGATCCAGTCACTGAGATTCAATCAAGATTTTGTTAGCTGATTGCACTTTCTGGAGCACTGCCATTTGGTACATGATGCGGTTGAGGGATGGAACTGCAGATTATGATGTGCAAGGAGAAGGGGACCCTTTAGTAGAGTCCCAGCATATTGTCCTCCTTGACCACTCTTTCAGCTGGGTTGATGTAGGCCAGTGCAAAACCTCGCACCTCTTTATATCTCTGTTGTGGGGGCTCCTGGCTAAAGACTACTCTTCCGTGAGGGGGGTCACTAAACAAAGGTTGTGTCTGGAGAGCAGTCTGGAAAGGAAATTTTAACAGAAAAAACAGCCCAAACTGGTCCTGCACCATGTACACTTTAGGAAAAAATATATTTTTCAAAGCACTGCCAGATTGTTAAACCAGCATTGGTAAAAACCACTAAAATTAATTAAAACGTTTTTTTTTTTCTTTATTCATTTCAGCAACTTACAAACTCAACAACATAGTTGACATAACAGTAGGTTCCTTCATTATTCCAGAATAGGTCTATAATATTTCAATATCCTGACAGGGAAAACATAGTATCGGTCATCTTATTGAATACACTAATTTTGGACCTTAACAAGTTCACAGAGACGCACCAAATATCCCATCTTGTAATTTGATATAGTGTTTTATAGTCCAAAGTCCATCTCATACTGGAGCACTCTTATCCTTGCCATCCCACCCAACTCTGTTTCCCCAGTGTGATATGTCAGAGTTCCGGCACACTATGCTGCTTGTAGCAAAGTATGTGGCATATAAAAATCGGACACAGGTAAGTGGGTGCTCCGACAGGTGGGTGGTGTGTTGTGTGTGTGGGGGGGTGTATGTCTGTGCGTGTGTGTATGTGGGTGTGTGTTGCGTGTTGTATGTGTGTGCATGTTTGGGGGTGTGAGTTCGTGTACGTTGAGTTGTGTGAATGCGTGTCTGTGTGTATGTATGTATGTAAGTGTGTGTAGATGTGTGTGTGACTTTATGTATGCATGCGTGGATGAATGTGGGAATGGGTGTGTGTATGCGTGTGTGCGTGTGTGAAGGGAGGGGCGTGTATGAAGGGGGGTCTGGATAGGAAGGGGGTGGGGGGAACCTGTGGAGGGGGAGGGAGGTGGGGAAGACCCCTATCAGTGACAGGGAAGGGAATCCCTGTCACTGATAGTACCTACCGCCATGGTTTTCGTGGCAGTAAGGAAGCCACGAAAACCATGGCAGTAGGTGGGGTCATAATCCCGCAGGTGGGCAAGTGGCAGCCACCGGGCTGGAGATTGATGTCTCCAGCCCTGCAGCCATTATCGCAATGGTGGTCGGTGTGGTACGTTGGTGATTTGGCTTCAGCCAAACCACCAATGTCTTAATATGGAGGAAAGTACCGCCAGCCTGTTGGCAGTACTTTCCTCCATATTACCGTCAACTGCCGGGGTCATAATGACCCCCATAGTGTCATATCGCGAAGCCAGTCCTCAAATCTTGGCGCTGGGCCACCCGGCACTTCCCCAGCAACACAGTCAAGGTAACTAGTTTACGATACGCTTTCGGGACCGCCTTGATATATCCAGTTGTATTACCATGGGAGTGACGGGACAGTCTGGTTCAATCATGACTGACAGAGCTGACTAGACTTTAGACTAGTATGTGGCTATCGGAGGGCACGCCCATACCAAATGGAGGAATGTCGCATCGGATGCACCACATCGGGTGCATCTAGGGTCAGTATTGCAATAGTACCAGGCTATGTCTAATAGGGTGATGTATACTCTGTACAGAAATTTGTAATGTATCAGCCTATATCTGCCATTGGGGGAAACCTCTTCAGTTTACTGGCAGCAAAAATTCCCACTGCACATCTGTAATGTCTTGTCCCAGGTCAACTTCCCATGCTGTACGTATATTACTCAGGTCAAAAGCCCAGTAGTCTAGGACTGCTTTGTACAGCCAGGATATAAGACCAAAGGGTTGTGCCGTGGTTAATAATATTGACAGGATTGACCATTCTTGGGGCTCCTCCAGAAACATAGTAAATAGGTGTTTGACCTCATGTGCTAGTTTTGCATATGTAAGCACGTCACTCATAGTGGCCCGGGAGTCCTCCACCTAGTCCTGGTAGGTCCTGAATTTGCTATCAACAAATAAATCCCCCCGTGAAAGGATATGTTTATTTAGCAGCAATGCTAGCCCCCCAGGAGGCTTGTCTAAGTGTAGCTCATGAAAATGTTCAGTTGGAACCTCCTTTGCGTAAACCATTGGAATGTTACATAACTTAGCAAGCCTTAGCCATGCCCGCATGGTGCAGTGCATTGTATGTATTTCTTCAGTGGGTTGGGGAAGCCTAGTAAACAGGACCGCTGACAAAGGGATAGGGTCCATCAAGCCCCTCTCCAAAACCACATGGGGTGCATGTCTGCTATTATGAAACCTGTAGTGAATGTATTGTAATTGGGCCACTAAATAATATATTTCAAAATTGGGAGCTGCTTGTCCGCCCGTGTTATATGGTAATTATAAGGTATTACAACTAATCCTAGGTTTTCTGTCCGCCCACAGCAGCCTGATCATAAGAGAGCAGACCTGGGAAAAGAATGCTTTATTGAGAGGTATTGGCACATTCTGGAAAAGGTGTAATAGTTTATGGAGGATTATCATAGTGTCCTGCTTTCAAAAGAGGGAGCGTTATCCATATATCAACCTGTGTATTCAGGGTCTCCATGTATGTCCCATAGTTTGCCCTCATGATTTTGGGTATATCTCTATGGTAGTATATGCCTAGGTATTTAACCGGTTCAATCCACCATTATAGATGATATGCAGTGTTTAGTTTGTTTGTAGTCAGTGTTAGAGGAAACATTATTGATCTATACCAATTTATCTGGAGACCGGACCAAGCCCCATAATCTACTATCTCCTGTATTATGAGATTTAAGTTAGACTCAGGGTCTCTAATTAACAACGTTGCATTGTCAGCATACTTGGAGAGTAATGTATACTGAATGCCCATATTTATCCCCCGCTGTGTTCAAAAAGGTCGCTACCATTGGTAGCTCAGTGTCTATTTGATGGGTAATACTGAAGAGGGAACAAAGAATATCCACAGTAGATTGTCCCAGGATGAAATCTGACTGATTTGGTCGATTAAGGCTGGCATTAAATGCAACAGGCAGTTAGCCAGCAATTTAGCAAATATTTTACTATCCACATTTATCAACAATAAGGGCCGGTAGTAGTCACATTTGTTCGGGGGTTTATCCGGCTTAAGGAGGGTGATTATGATAGATTCTTGAAAGGACATTGGAAGTATACCCTGCTCAAATGCCTCAGTGTACATCTCCAATAATATAGGTGCTGATTCATCAGTATATGTTTTATAGAACTATACTGGGAGTCCATCGCTACCTGGTGACTTCCCGTTTGTAAGCTGCTTAATGACCAGCATAATTTCAGTAAGTGTAAGGGGTTGGCATAGTAGGTCCCTATGTGTCTGATCTAACCACGCTAGAGTTCTTTTCTGTAGATATGTATCTATCTCTTTGGTGATGCCGTATATGTGCGACTTATATAACTCCTGATAGAAGGCCCTAAGTTCTTGTAGTACCTCTTCAGGAGTAAGCTGAGATTTCCCGTCAGGTGATTCTATTGTGTAGATGTAGTTGACGGATCTGTGTGGTTTAAGTAACATCGCCAGTGTGTGTTCAGATCTATCCTCCTCCCCGTACCTCTGGGCCTGTGCGTATTTACTAAGAAATTTAACCTCCCTGTCTGCTTGTTCACGATATTCTATCAGGGCCTGTTTTATAAGTGGTAATAGGTTACTGCCTTTAGTGCTATCATACTGATGTTCTAAACTTCTCAGTTCTGTTTCCAGTTTCGCCAGCCTGTTTCCAATGGACCGAAGTATGCTGTGTCCTTTGGCAACGCATTCACCTTGAATTACAGCTTTCAAAGCATCCCAGTCGCCATTGTACTTACAGAACTCTTATTTGAAGCAATATAGGCCTTTATTGCAGAACAAGTCTCTTCTCTGAGTGTCATGTCAAGCAACATCTTGGGTTGGAGTCCCCAGAGTAGTCCCAAGTGGTTGGTAAGCTAAATTTAAGAGCACCAAGGAGTGATCCGACAGAATTCTGGGTAAATGTTTCACGTCCCATGTCCATCCCAACATGTCGTGGGTGCCCACCCAGTAATCTAATTGTGAGGATGTATCGTGCACTGAATAGTGAAATATAACGTACACATTTTCGTGAGTCGCCATTCATGTCTGAGCAGTCTAAGTTTTCATTCAGTACTAAATTATAATACCCTCAACATATGATAGTGTTGGGGTGCACTTCTAGACATTGTTTAATAAGATTGTAAAAAAAATCTGGACAATCAACATTAGGGACCATAAGTGTGAATTACTGTGAACTGTGCATGTCCAATAAGCATTTGAAGTATTAGATATCTGCCCTCTGGGTCTGCAATTGTATTAATCTGACGGAAAGGGATCTTCTGCCTAATGAGTATGGTGACCCTCTGGAATAGGACGAGTATGAAGCAAAATATTGATAGGGCCTCAAGACTTCAGCAAATGATTCCTCTTCCCTGGCATGATATGTGTTTCTTGCAAGTAGATTACATCCACATTATGCTGATCAAGAAATGCTGGGACCTGGTGACATTTACAGGGTTTATTTAGTCCTCGCCCATTCCATGTGATGAATGTTAATAGTTGTTTCCCACTATCAGGTGTTCCTGCAATTTGATGGCATAGGAATATTCATGGTAAACGCATGTGTCTGGTTTGCCAACAGAACTTCAAGCATAACATAGTATTGAACCTAACCCTCCCACTCATCCCACCCAATCCCTCTCACAGTGGGACCCTGTCTCCCAGCGATTCCCCCAAAAACTTGTAAGAACAAAATGTAGTCTACAATTCCCAATTCTTTCTAATAGCAACAGTGAAAGCAAAGCCTGGGTTTGGGGGTGGCCAGGGCACTAGTAGTGTGATAGTGCCAGTTATATCCAGCTATGGCAATAATAACATTAATTGAGAACATGGGCTAATTGTTACAGGAGCACCCTGTAAGCACATCTCAAGCATTAACTCAGAAGGTGATCATCTCAGTACAAGACAGTTCTGTCAGTCCATTTAACCAGCAGTGCATACTGTTCTGCTTCCGCTACCTAGTCAGCTGCCATTTAGGATTGCGAAATCTGTGTGGAATTAAATCAGCTGTTATTCAACCCCATCCATAGATGAGGTGTCATCGGTTCCTCCTTGGGGAGACAAAGCCTCCCCCTTGGTGACAAATGCTTCTGTAGGAAGGAGAGCACCATGGAGGTCTCCATGAAGATCTTGGGCTTGCCCTTCCAATAGAACCGCAGTCTCTCAGGATATGGCTAGCATAAGATATGCCGGTTCTTGTAATTTATTTTTGACGGGAAGAAATTTGCGTCAAGCGGCTTGTACAGTCTGTGTAAAGCTGTGGAAAAAAGGGAAGTGTATTCCTTTGTGACAGACCTCTTTTGCCTCACAGGCCAAGCAGAGCACTTTGGGGGTCATTCTGACCTTGGCGGTAAAAGGCGCTTACCGCCGGTCAGAAGACCGCCATAACACCGCCACGGCCGTGGTAAACCGCCACGGTCATTCTGACCCGCAACTGCCAAACCGCCGAAAACCCGACATCCTCAATAATCCGCCACACCAAAGGTCAGCGAAAAAATGGAGCTGACCAAACCTCCACCGTCACGCCAACAGAAATATGCCCATACCATTCCGACCCACAAATCCACGCGGCGGTCTTTCAAACGCGGTATTCCATTGGCGGTACACACCGCCGGGGTCAAAATACACACACCCATAGAAAACTCAGCCACATTGGTCAGTTCGAAATACACACACCTGATACACATACTAACACCACTCCCACACACCCAACACAATATAAAACACACACCCACATCACCCACAAGCCCCTACCACCCGAAATCATTGACGAAGGCTAGAGACAGAGCACAGAATAGAGAATCCCACAACACAGAGGCACACAACACCATCACCCACACAGATTCCATGCACCAAACATCACACACCACCACACGCACCACACTCATCACCACAAACGCCACCCCACACCTCAACCACACCACCCCATGGCACCCCAAAGACACCCCAGGTTCAGTGACGCCGAACTCAGGGTCATGGTGGAGGAAATAGTCCGTGTAGAGCCCCAGCTCTTCGGGGCACAGGTGCAGCACACCACAATTGCCAGGAAGATGGAGCTATGGCAAAGGATAGTGGATAGGGTCAACGCGGTGGGACAGCATCCACGCAATCGGGAGGACATCAGGAAGAGATGGAACGACCTACGGGGGAAGGTGCGTTCCATGGTATCAAGGCACAACATAGGGGTGCAGAAGACTGGTGGCGGACCCCCACCTACTCCCCCAGAATTTACCGCGTGGGAGGAGGAAGTCTTGCACATCCTGCATCCTGAGGGCCTCGCTGGAGTAGGCGGAGGAATGTACTCTGGTAAGGCAAATCTTCACTACTGCTTCCCACCCCCACCCCACCTGAATGCCAAATCATACCCCCACCCTCACCCCCTCCCCCATCACACCAACCCCTAGCAAAAGCCTCACCATCACAACCCACCCATCCCAACACCAAGCCCTGCATGCGACCACAAAGCATGGACACCCATCACCAAAGCATGCCCACTGCACACACACATCACCCCCACAAGCCACCCTCACAAAAGCCCCCACAAGGAAATGCCTGCACATGGGTACACGGACACCCACCCATCACACGAAATGCCACACACAGAAGCAATAACCATACCTTTATACCCCTGCAGGACCCGAACGCCACCACACCGCCACGGAGGGTCCAGAGATGTCCATCCCACCCCCAGAAGAGGCCCCCAGCGATGACAGCAGCTCTGTCTCCCTGGAGCCAGACGACCAGCCCGGCCCATCGGGGACCTCTGGACAGTCGGTTCCCCACAGACAGCCACAGGCTACACCAGACCCAACCCCCTCTGGGAACACCAGCACAGCTCCCACCCAGCGGGCCCATGCCTCTGTCTCCAGGGCACGTAAATCAGCGGTGTGTCCACCACTACAGGGCACCCAGGTTGACCCACCACCCCAACAACAACAGGGACCTGGGGGCAGTGGTAGTGGGCACACCGGCCAGGGGACAGAGGCCCAGGAACACAGGGGAACTGGGAGGGCTGCTGTGCGACAGGGGGGGGGACAGGCCCGGGGAACCGACTCTCCAAGAGGCCCTCTCCACCATCATGGGAGCATACCACCGCTCCCAGGAGACGATGGCGACGGTACTGGCCCGGTTCCAGGAGATCCAGGAACTGCAGGAGGAACGGTACATGGGGTTCAGGGAGGAACTGAGGAACATCGGTTCCGCAATGGGGACCATCGTCCTGGCCCTTACCCAGATCGTCACCACATTGCGGGACCATGTGGCACCCCAAAGGGCCCCTGTCACTAGCCCAGGCCAGGAACAGCCTACCATCTCCGCCGGCGCCAGTGGACAGGAGGCCCCCACACAACGACAGGCCACCAGAACCCCACCTCCTGCAGAAGAAGAACCACCCCGCAAGCGGAACCTGAGATCTCACAAGAAGACAGAGTAGGATTGCAAGACCCCCGCCAGCCTAAGATACCCCCTGATGTCATCCCACTGTCCTACATTGTCACCCTGTCCAACCTTGAACTGCCCCTGCTCCATCCTTCCACAGGCATATGGACAATGCACCTGTGCGACTGAGAACTGGACTCTGCCATGGACATTACTCCACCCCCACCCATCCCGCTTCCCAATCATTTACCTATATCTAGCACTTTAAATAAATCACCTATTCCACTTAAATAAACAGGAGTCTGCTTGTATTCTTAACAAATGTATTACACATAACGGTTCAATAATGTCCAGTTACTTTATGATGACAACATACCAATTTCAATAAGCTTTAGTCCATGGGCAAACAAAGCTGAAGTCAGGCAGTGGGTCATACAGCTCTGAAAAGGGAAGGGAAAGTCACAAATCAGTTAACAGGAACTGGGGGGAAACACAGACAGTGGAGACGCATGAGGCCTTAAGTAAATGTAAATTGGGGTGGCTGTTTCTTACCTGTGTGCTACTGAAAGTATTGTTGTATGACTGTATCCCTGTTGTCCGTGTCGTCCCCGTCGTCTTCCTCTTCTTGACTCTCCACAGGCTCCACAGCTGCAACAACACCACCATCTGGACCATCCTCCTGCAGAAAAGGCACCTGGCGTCGCAATGCAAGATTGTGAAGCATACAGCAGGCCACGATGATCTGGCACACCTTCTTTGGTGAGTACATGAGGGATCCCCCTGTCATATGCAAGCACCTAAACCTGGCCTTCAGGACCCCGAAGGTCCTTTCTATGATCCTCCTAGTTTGCCCATGGGCCTCATTGTAGCGTTCCTCTGCCCTTGTCCTGGGATTCCTCACTGGGGTCAGTAGCCACGACAGGTTGGGGTAACCAGAGTCACCAATTAGCCACACACGGTGTCTCTGTAGCTGTTCCATCACATAAGGGATGCTGCTATTTCGCATGACATACGCGTCATGCACTGACCCAGGGAACTTGGCATTTACATGGGAGATGTACTGGTCAGCCAAACAGACCACCTGGACATTCATCGAATGATAACTTTTTCAGTTTCGGTACACCTGCTCACTGTCTTTGGGGGGAACCAAAGCCACATGGGTCCCATCAATGGCCCCAATGATGTTGGGGATATGTCCAAGGGTATAGAAATCACCCTTCACTGTAGCCAATTCGCCCACCTCAGGGAAAATAATGTAGCTCCGCATGTATTTCATCAGGGCAGACAACACTCTGGACAAAACCTTAGAAAACATAGGCTGAGACATCCCAGATGATATGGCCACTGTTGTCTGAAACGACCCACTTGCCAAAAAATGGAGTACTGACAGAACCTGCACCAGAGGGGGAATCCCTGTGGGTTGGCGGATGGGGGACATCAGGTCTGGCTCCAGCTGGGCACATAGTTATGTATAGTTGCTCTGTCAAGCCGGTATGTAAGTATGATATGTCGTTCTTCCATTGTCGACATGTCCACCAGCGGTCGGTACACGGGAGGATTCATCCTTCTCCTCGCAAGTCCCAGCGGACGGTGCCTAGGAAGGACAACATGGAGCACAGAGTAAAGCAACCCACAGGTTCGTTCACACAGCTTGCACAGTACACGAATCGCTATGCATGGAACGGCTTGTATGAGTGGCAATGCAAGGCCTAGGCCTGTGTGACGCAGTAGAAATCATGCCATGTGGGCCCTTGAAATGGCGGCTGCCTGACCTGTGAAGTGTGACAGTGGGATGTGAGGTCACTGCGCTGGCGTGGCACACCGTGGCGGTAGGCGGTCGAAGACCGCGGCGCAAAGCAGCATTGGTTAACATTCAACCCTATGGGTCTCAGGAGCCAATGACGATGTGCGCCGGCGGTCGCGGTACGCACCGCCGCGGGCGTGACCGCCATTTTCTATCTGATTAATCACTCGAGACCTGATCATCCACAGGAGAGAACCTATACTGCAAGTGCTGCTGTGACCTCGGTCTGGGAGATACAATGGCTGCTGCGACTGGGGAAAGGGCCCCTGCCTTCACTTCCGAAGAATTGGAGAAACTTGTTGATGGGGTCCTCCCCCAGTATGCGCTACTCTACGGTCCTCCAGACCAACAGGTTAGTACACAGGGTGCACGCTGAATGGACTATGCCTGTGTTGAGTGGGGTGTATGTAAGATGGTGGGGAGGGGAGCGAATGAGGAGTGCAACGCACGACAGATGGGAACATGTGCCACATGGCAAGGTTGGGGAGGGGGTGCCACTCACATCTACCATGCTGAAAAGTGATGATATTTCCTTTCCCACCCTGTACATGTCAAATAGGTCAGCGCCCATCCGAAGGTCGACATTTGGCGTGCCATCGCCAAGGACGTCCGGGCCCTGGGGGTCCACAACAGACGGGGCACCCACTGCCGAAAGAGGTGGGAGGACAACCGCCGCGGGACCAGAAAGACCGCCGAGTCTCTGCTGGGGATGGCCTCCCAACGTAGGAGGGGTGCCAGCCGCCAATTGACCCCCCTGATGTCCCGGATCCTGGCGGTGGCCTACCCCGATTTGGATGGGCGCGTGAGGACATCACAGCAGACACAAGGGGGTGAGTATCAGCACATTTCTGCTATCTTTGCGCGCAGTGGAGGTGTCTGGGTGGGGGAGGAGGGCTGTGGGTAACTCAAGGCCAGGGAGCTTTCTGTAGGCTAGTCCCCTCCGTTAGCCATGGCCCTGTGCCCCCGCCCCCCACCTCTGTAGGGTGCCAAGTACAGCTATCCATGGTCCTGCATCACCCATGTGTGCATTTGTCGTCCATAGACCTGTAGGCCTAGTCACAAGAACTGAGTAGTGTACCCCGATTGCGCAGCGTAGTGCAGGGGTCTTCTGTGTCTGTCCTCTCCGCCAACGGTGTTGCCAATGAATGCACTCAACCTGTCTTCATTTCTCCCCCCCACCCATTTTCTTTTTCTTCCTGTGCATGTGTGCATTAGCATCATCAGGCGGAGGAGAAGTGGCATCGGCGCACGAGGGAGCCGCCTCCCAGCGCACCAGCTCCGCCCTCCAAGCAGCCCCTCAGCGTTCGCCCCGTGCCTGCTCGCACACCAAGGCGGGCATCTCCTTCGCCCCAGGCACCTCAGGCCCTGCCCCAGTTACCCCTGCTGCCCTCAGTGAGGAGGTCATTGACCTCCTCCGGACGCTCATTGTTGGGCAGTCTACCTTTTTGAATGCCATCCAGGGGGTGGAAAGGGAGGTGCATCTGAGCAATGCATACCTGGAGGGCATTCATTCGGGTCAGGCTGCCCATCAGCGATCGTTCAACGCTCTGGCCTCAGCACTGACGGCAGCCATTGTCCCTGTCTTCAGCCTCCCTCTTCTGACTCCCTCCACCCAGTCCCAGTCTCCTGTTCCTCAGCCTATCCCATCTACACCATCAGACCAGCCTGCACACACCTCAACACCCAAGGGCAGCTCATCCAGACATAAGCACCACAGATCCCACAAGCATTCACACAAACAACATCCAGATGCAGACATGCCAACAGTCACTACCACCTCTGTGTCCCCTCCTCCTCGTCTCCCTCCTCCATTCCTGTGACGTCTCCACTCACACCTGCATGCACACCACCATCAGCCAGTACTTCCATCACCAGCACACCCTCCATTACAGTCAGCACACGTGCAGTCACCACCCCCACTGCCATTTACACGTCCCCTGTGTCCTCTCCCACTGTGTCTGTCACCCCCTCTTCCAAACCACACAAACGCAGGCAGCCACCCACCCAACAGCCATCCACCTCACGACAGCCTCCAGCCCAAGCACCTGCACCCAAAGACAGCACACTTGACTCTCCTACAACCACATCCTCTTCCTCCACTCCCATACCCACTGCACCTACCGTTCCCATTGCTCCTAAAAAACTTTTCCTCTCCAAAATGAACCTCTTTGCATCACCTGACCCACCCCCTCCATCTGGTAAGAGTCCAAAGAGCACCTCAGCCACCACCAGCCCTGCATCTAGTATCACCATAGTGCAGGGCTATTGGAGTCCACCAGCTCCTAGGGAAGGAACATCGGCCAGCAGCAAGGGGACAGCAAGCCCACCCCCTGGGAAGAGGGCAAGAAAACTTAAGGGCCGGCGCGAAAAGCCTGAGACGGCCGCCACCAAGGAGAGTGGCCTTGCCACATCACCTGCCACATCATCTAAGGGAGGCAAGGGCCCGAGAGCTGCAGCGAAGGAGGGCAAGGGCAGCAGGGCGGAGAAGACATGCAGCAGCCGAGCGCACCAGGAGGGCCCCACCAGCCCCATACCGGGTGTGACGGACGACACCCACGGGCACAAGACTCCATCACAGGAGGGCCCGCTACCGCAAGGTCGGAGGGCGACTAAGCGGGGAGTATTGGCCAGGTCTGGCTCCCTTGAAAGACAGGACAAGCACCGCTGAAGAGGGCCCCGCCGTGAGGAGCACCGCTGAAGAGGGCCCCGCCGTGAGGAGCACTGCTGAACAGGGCCCCGCCGTGAGGAGCACCGCTGAAGAGAGCCCCGCCAAGACAGGCACCGCTGAACAGGGCCCCGCCGTGAAGAGCACCGCTGAACAGGGCCCCGCCGTGAGGAGCACCGCTGAAGAGGGCACCGCCAAGACAGGCACCGCTGAACAGGGCCCCGCCGTGAGGAGCACCGCTGAAGAGGGCCCCGCCAAGACAGGCACCGCTGAACAGGGCCCCGCCGTGAAGAGCACCGCTGAACAGGGCCCCGCCGTGAGGAGCACCGCTGAAGAGGGCCCCGCCAAGACAGGCACCGCTGAACAGGGCCCCGCCGTGAGGAGCACCGCTGAAGAGGGCCCCGCGAAGACAGGCACCGCTGAACAGGGCCCCGCCGTGAAGAGCACCGCTGAACAGGGCCCCGCCGTGAGGAACACCGCTGAACAGGGCCCCGCCGTCTCAAGCACCGCTCCGCTGGGCCCTTCCTGTCAAGCACCGCTCCGCTGGGCCTTCATCTCAAGCACCGCTCCGCTGGGGCCTTCCTGTCAAACACCGCTCCGCTGGGGCCTTCCTGTCAAGCACCGCTCCGCTGGGGCCTTCCTGTCAAGCACCGCTCCGCTGGGCCTTCCTCTCAAGCACCGCTCCGCTGGGCCCTTCATCTCAGGCACCGCTCCGCTGGGCCCTTCATCTCAAGCACCGCTCCGCTGGGCCTTCATCTCAAGCACCGCTCCACTGGGGCCTTCCTGTCAAGCACCGCTCCGCTGGGCCCTTCATCTCAAGCACCGCTCCGCTGGGCCCTTCATCTCAAGCACCACTCCGCTGGGCCCGTCATCTCAAGCACCGCTCCGCTGGGCCCTTCCTGTCAAGCACCGCTCCGCTGGGCCTTCATCTCAAGCACCGCTCCGCTGGGCCCTTCATCTCAGGCACTGCTCCGCTGGGCCCTTCATCTCAAGCACCGCTCCGTTGGGCCCTTCCTGTCAAGCACCGTTCCGCTGGGGCCTTCCTGTCAAGCACCGCTCCGCTGGGCCCTTCATCTCAAGCACCGCTCCGCTAGGGCCTTCCTGTCAAGCACCGCTCCTCTGGGCCTTCACCTCAAGCACCGCTCCGCTGGGCCCTTCATCTCAAGCACTGCTCCGCTGGGCCCTTCATCTCAAGCACCGCTCCGCTGGGCCCTTCATCTCAACACCGCTCCGCTGGGCCCTTCATCTCAAGCACCGCTCCGCTGGGCCCTTCCTGTCAAGCACCGCTCCGCTGGGCCCTTCCTGTCAAGCACCGCTCCGCTGGGCCCTTCATCTCAAGCACCGCTCCGCTGGGCCCTTCCTGTCAAGCACCGCCCCGCTGGGCCTTCATCTCCTGCACCGCTCCGCTGGGCCCTTCATCTCAAGCACCGCTCCGCTGGGCCCTTCCTGTCAAGCACCTCTCCGTTGGGCCCTTCATCTCAAGCACCGCTCCGCTGGGCCCTTCATCTCAAGCACCGCTCCGCTGGGGCCTTCCTGTCAAGCACCACTCCGCTGGGCCCTTCATCTCAAGCACCGCTCCGCTGGGGCCTTCCTGTCAAGCACCGCTCCGCTGGGCCCTTCATCTCAAGCACCGCTCCGCTGGGCCCTTCATCTCAAGCACCACTCCGCTGGGCCCTTCCTGTCAAGCACCGCTCCGCTGGGCCTTCATCTCAAGCACCGCTCCGCTGGGCCCTTCATCTCAGGCACCGCTCCGCTGGGGCCTTCATCTCAAGCACCGCTCCGCTGGGCCCTTTCTGTCAAGCACCGCTCCGCTGGGGCCTTCCTGTCAAGCACCGCTCCGCTGGGCCCTTCATCTCAAGCACCGCTCTGCTGGGCCCTTCCTGTAAAGCACCGCTCCGCTGGGCCTTCATCTCAAGCACCGCTCCGCTGGGCCCTTCATCTCAAGCACCGCTCCGCTGGGCACCGCCGTCTCAATCACCGCTCCGCTGGGGCCTTCCTCTCAAGCACCGCTCCGCTGGGCACCGCCGTCTCAAGCACCGCTGGTCCATTGACAGTGCCGGTTCTGTGTCGAGCAGGTGTTCACAAAGCACTCTGGGCACCATGCCTCCTCCAATACCAGTGGAGTCGGTTATCCATCTGATGGACTGTGGCTTTGCACTCCCCAGGATGGTACAGTGGGCATGGAGGACCCTCGTGGATCTGGCGTCGTGGACTCATGTGGCTGAGGTGCCCCCCTTTCCCTTCCCCCTGAGGTGCCTGTTGTTTTATCATCTGATGCCACTGCATTGTTCTCTCCAATGGGATCCGGTCTCCTGTGTGGGCTTTGCCCATGTGTTTGTACACATTGGCCCACGGACTATGGATATTGAACGGACTGTGCAGGACTTATTGACTATGTTTACACTTTGCACTATGTTCATTATTTCTTTTGTATATTTCATATGGCATATTTACCATGACTTAAATGAACCTATTTTATACATAAATTTTACACTTCATTTGAATTATGTCTTTGCATTCTTCCGGGGGGTTTGGGGGGTGTCACTCTGACTTGTTGCTCTGCATTGGTGTGTAGGTATTGGGGGGGTGGGTTGCGGGGGTGGGTGTATGGCGTATGTGTGTGCCCGTAAGCTTTCCTCCTCCCCCCTCCCCTGTGTCGTAGGTGCAGTACTCACCGTTGTCGTCTGCGCCGGCGTTCGTACTCCTGGTAGATGAGCAGGTAGGCAATAGCCGGTAGGATGTGTAATTCGGGCTCCATGCTGTCCTCCTTCCTCGTGGAGTGTGTATAGGTGAGCGTTTTCCCGTTCGTAGTCTGTTTCCGCCGTATTTTTATCGGCGGGGCTCCCGCCCCGGAAAAGGTGGCGGATTGGTGAGTTGTGATAGGGTGGGCGGTACATTGTCTGCCGCATGTCTGTTGGCGGTGACCGCCGCGCTGTTTGTCAGTCCCGCAGTGGCGGTCGGAGTGTTAATGTGGCGGGCTGTGTTGGCGGTTCCCGCCAGGGTCAGAATTCCATTTTTTGGACCGCCTGCCTGTTGGCGGGTTGGCCGCCGCTTTATCACCGACCGCCAGGGTTAGAATGACCCCCTTTGTCTCTGTAGTTGAGAAACTTCACCACCATGGGCCTCTGAGGAGCGCCCGGGACCGGTTTGGGAGCTAAGGACCTGTGTGCTCTCTCAGCCACAAATGTTTGGGAAAAATGTTCAGTGCCAAAGATCTTCAGAAGCAACCTTTCTATATAGTCCTCAGTATGCACATCAATGTTGTTTCGGGAATTCCCAGAATGCGTACATTATTTCTCCCCGATATTGCTTCCAAGTCTTCATTTTTCAGATGGCCTTTGCTCAGTTCTTGTTTCACCTCATTGAGAAGTTTGGAATGTTGTAAATGTGTGTCTTCAACATCAGATATGTGCTGTTCTGCATCAGTCAAATGGGTCTGTGCATGTCTATTCAGGCGTTCATATCATCCATGCTCTTGTTCAGCGAGTCCAGCTTGCCATCAATGGTGACTAAACTGGTTCACATTTCCATTAATATGGGCTTGAGGACTTCCGCTGGGAAGGGGGAGGTGGTGGGGAAGGGGGGCAAGTGGGAAGGGGGCCAGTCCCATCCTGTCTGCCTGCCCTCCTCCTCAAAGGTCTTGAGGGGGGGAGGCCTGTTGCATGGTGTTGTTTCTTGGGATCAAACGTGAGGCACTGATGTTTAGCATCTGCTTTGCCCATGGTGCTATAGGTATGGCTCCGATAGATGGTGGGTTAAGCACATTATAGTTGTTCAGCACAGTTCTTTAAGTGTTGTGTATAGCCCACTGTTTTTACTGGTCAAAGGTCAAAGTACACTGCACGTGGTCTGTGGCATATTCGTTCTGAGGGGTTAATTCTATGTAGTGCTACCCCTCTACAGCATCTTGTTGCAGAATCAGTGGTTAGTATGGAAGTGTCCCGGTGCACACAATTTATACAGATATGGTACTCACAGGGTGTTGTGCGCTCATCTAGCACACTTTCCAGCTCCCCCAAGCTTCTCTTTCATCTGGATGGGGGTGGGTTCTGCGGTGCTGAAGCCGTTGGGAAACCCCACTACAGCAGGCCCCAATGTCAGGCCACAGTCAGGCCCGTGGCCCAGATTGGCAGCAGCGGTGGCGCACTCACCCGGCCGTCCCCGGCCCAACCAGCCTCACCGTGCAGCACCTGGGATTTATGGTCAGTGTGTGGTGGCTTGCACGGCATCCGTCGCTATCTCCAACCTGCTCCGTGGGTGCTGCTTCGACAGTGTATGGTGAGTCTGGGGCAGTCTTCCTCTGGTCTTGCCTGCATGTCATCGCAGCTGGGCTCTTGCCCCCTGCCGCCAAGCGTATGAGTGCTGAAATATGCCATTGGCCCCCAGCTGGCCAGATAATACAGCTGGTGCTGGGTGACTTGGAGAATTGGTGCTCCAACTAGCGAAGCTCTAAAATGCCGCCTTCTTCAGTCGGTGCTAGACTACACCTCAATACAAAAAAAACAGTTCTGACAAACATTTCTCTTTAGACTGTGAAGCATATCAGTCGTTGTTCATGTATTATGAACTTCAATGTTCTAAATTTCACAATCAGCATATCTTTGATAGGTGCTGGGTAATATGGATATTTCTCACAATAATACCGCAGTGTCAGGTTTTTCTGACCTTCGTTTGAGGAAGGCCAGCCTATTTAAAATGACAGCAAACTCATCCCTGAAAGTCTCGACAGATACCAGAAGCAGCCAAAGAGGCACCACTGTCATTTGAAACACATTTGGGGTCATTTACGAGGCCCTAGTGGCACACTGCGCCACTCGAGTGCCATTTTATTTACACTCCGGGGGCGCAGTGTACTGGCCCATGATTACAAGGCCATGCAAAGCCAACCTGCATGGCTTTTAATGGCCTTGTAAATATTGAACTCTTTGACGTATAGCACTGCGTGAAAGGTACGTTCCAAGGGTGTTTCTGTGGGTGTTCCCATGCAGCACGCATGGAATCCTCTGGAATCTGACATATTCCCAGATTTACAAGTTTGGGAATGCATCAGATTCCTATGCCACCTCTGGGTTGGCATTAAAGTGGCGCTACAGGGAGAAATAACAGTATTTCTCCCCGTGTTTTCCTCTTTCTATAGAGGAAAACGCCATTATTGATTGTTTATGTGCAGAATGGGACACCTTCCAGCATATAAACAATCATCCCTGCAACGCAGGCACCCTTGCACCATGGTGCAAGGGTGCCTGCATTGGCGCTAGGTGGCAATTTGTGCACCAGCGCAGGGGACAAGGACAGATATGCGCTGTATGTTGCGCAGATTCCTGCCCATTTTTGTGACGCAAGCCGGCGCAGCAAAAAGGCTTTTGGCGCTGCCCTGCGCCAAAACTTAGAAATGACGCCCATAGTGCACAGTTACTCCATAGAAAAACAAACCTCTACAATGTCGACATTGCCCCACCTCTTGCCCCATTTTAAAATGAACGTGATTGTTTAAGTAACCGTTACTGTGATATTTATATAAATGCATAAGTTAGGCCTTTCTTATACTTATGACAAAAACAAGCACATTAACCCATTAACACATGCCCTCATTTTGAAACGAACACATTACTACTAACACTGTTCCCTCATCTTAGAATGAAGGCAGCAATACGTGCCCTTATCTTAAAATGATACTTTCACCCATTTCTCTGCGTCCTCAACAAATGAGGATGTTAAGTCGTCCCCGGTGTCCTCCTCTTAAAATGAACCAAAGCCTTCATTTTAGAAAGAGCACATCAATCCGTGCTCTGAAATTATAATTCACTCATAGTTCATTTGTTAGACATGAGTTAAGTGTCTTCAAATCTTCAATTAATCCTCCTGTGCACCACTCTTCGCACGCACACTGCCCGTACCCCCTCCCCCCCCCCAAAAAAAAACCTCACAACCCCTGAAGCTACACCCCTGGTTGCATCAGTCATATCCGGAGAAAAGGTGAGTCTACAAGCATAGGGGGGCTACACTCTCGTGGGTGCTTGTGATGTCGTCATGGAGGTAAGACGACACCACGAGAGGAGCAGGAGGGTGATGGAGCCCTAACACCCCTCGAACCAGGTCAGAATGGACTGGGCTGGGAGGAAAGGAAGGGGAGGTGACAAGGGAGGAAAAGGGAGGCGCGAAGTCGGTGCGCGCGAGTAGGAGAATAAAGAAAGACGTACTTAACCGTTACCT
The DNA here is from genome assembly GCF_031143425.1 of Pleurodeles waltl. Taxonomy (NCBI): domain Eukaryota; kingdom Metazoa; phylum Chordata; class Amphibia; order Caudata; family Salamandridae; genus Pleurodeles; species Pleurodeles waltl. The sequence continues at coordinate 1,544,416,206 of NC_090440.1, forward strand.
GTGTCTGGCGTAATTATTCAGGTCACGCCGCGACCTGACATTTGGCGACGAAGGGTGGGCCTGCCAATCCCTTGGCAGCACCCCAAACAGACGCCAGACGGACCGCTGCGTGCCCCCCCCCTGCGAGAGGCGCAGGCCGGCAAGAACCCCGCGGGAGAAGCGCCACCCACCAGGCAGCAATACGGGAGAGCGACCGGTAAGCCTCCGAACACCGGCGCTCCCCCAGTGTCAGTGAAATACACGCTGTCCAGCGCGGGCGTGTCTCGCCCCAGCTGCAACCAGTAAGAAACGTGCAGCGGGCGGGGCACCACCTTTTCAAAAAAAAAAAAGAAGAGAAGCACGCGTACCTCTCGCCCACGGCGGCCGCTCATGGAGGAAGGCGCTGTCTCTCTCTGACTCGCGCCGACCCAGCTGCCAATCTGCAGTGCTGCGCAGCCCTAGCGCAACGGCGGCAGCAAAGAAGGCGCCCGCACCCTCCGAGAAAAAAAAAAACAGAGGAAAGGAAACTACATAGCTCTGACAGCTATCGAAGAGGGGCGGCCACCACAGAGATAAAGCCTTTTTTCCTGGAGCCCCCACGTGCTGCCAGCAACCTGAACACCACAGAAAGGAGGTGAGAACTGCGAGGCCAGGACTGGAAAAAAAAAATATATAATATAAATAAAGCGAAACAAAAGGGACACAGCCACAGAGGGCAGTACCCTCCTGCCTCACAAAAAAAAAAAAAAAAAACTTTGCAAATCACGAACAACCACAAGGCGACACTACCCATGATGGCCGGCGTCCCGCCAATAGAACCGTTCACCGTCACTGGAGCCCCCCCACCCAAGCAGCAAGGTGGAAGGTGTGGGTAGAACGCCTGGAGACATACTTTGAAGCGTTGGACATCAAGGCAGAACGGCGCAGGCCCCTCCTCCTCCACATCGGCGGAGAGGACATCCACAAAATATACAAGTCGGTGACGGAAGTACAGCCGCGCACGTACGAAACTTTGAAAAGAGCAATCACAGCACATTTTGAGCCCTATGCAAACTCAGACTACGAGAGGTTCCTACTGCGCCAAGCACGACAAATCACGGACGAGTCTGTCGACGTTTTATACGCTAGGCTAAAAGAGCTAGCCAGCACCTGCACCCTACCAGATGAAGAGGACGAAATCCGAGCACAATTCATACAAGGGTGCTCCTCATCAAAACTCAGAGAACGCATCCTCCAGCAACCCAACATGCCGATGAAGGATATCCTCACACTGGGGCGCTCACAAGAGTTAGCACGAGCCAGAGCAGCGCACATGGAACAACTGCCAACAACACAGCCGAAAGCAGAGACGGCTAACGCAGTACGAACGAACGCACCGCGGCCTAAAAGAGAACCGTACAAAGGAAGACTATGGGGCAAGCCATGCAAATGGTGCGGTGGCCCAGCTCCACATCCGACCACATGCCCAGCCTGGGGAAAGATGTGCAGCGCATGCGGAAAGCTAAATCACTTTGCAAAGGTCTGCAAATCAACACCAAAACAGGCAAACAACCCCACAAAGAAAACCGTCAAGATGGTAGAGGCATCTCTGATCCAAGACTCGGACAGCGACACGGACAATGACCAGCACACGGTCCACGTAATTCACGCAGTCGGAGGTCGACGTTTACCCATGTGCACCGTCACTGTCAAGGGCGTCCCGACACAGGCACTAGTGGACACAGGCGCGTCCATCAACTTAATGGCTTTAGACGTGTACAACAACCTGTCGCAACCACGACCAGCACTTCGGCCCACAAACATACAAGTGTTTGCATTCGGAAACAACCGACCGCTTGACATAGCAGGAGTTTTCACGACCGAAATTACACACGATAGCACGGAAAGAGCCACCAAAGTGTATGTATCAAAGGACGGAACAGGATTCCTACTAGGCTGCCGCACGGCTCAAGACCTCAACCTCGTACATTTCGCTTTCGCAATTCACGTGAGCACACTCCAACTCCTAATGCAAGATTTCAAGTCCCTCTTCGAAGGCCTCGGATGCCTCAAAGGGCCGCCACTACGACTGCACATTGACGAATCAGTAAAACCCACAGCACTCAGACACCGTCGGATAGCAATCCACCTAAGACCCAAAGTAGAACAGGAACTACGCCTCCTGGAACAGGCAGGAATCATTGAAAAGGTGTCTGGCCCGATGCCATGGGTCTCCCCCATCGTAGTTGCCCGAAAGCCCAAACAATCAGGAGCAGTCAGAATTTGCATAGACATGCGCCTGCCAAACCTGGCAATCAAGAGGGAGCGACACCTAACTCCTACAATAGATGACATCCTCAGCGAATTATCTGGGTCATACTGGTTCTCAAAAATGGACCTTCGGTCAGGCTACCATCAGGTCATGCTACACCCAGAATCACGACCCATCACCACGTTCTCCACCCACGTTGGCCTCTGGAGATACAAGAGACTAAACTTTGGCATCTCTAGCGCCGCAGAGGTGTTCCAACACATCATAAAAGAGGTCCTGCAAGGACTCCCAGGAGTCCTCAACGTAAGTGATGACATCCTAGTCCACGCACCCACCGTGGAAATACATTTGAAAAGATTGCGGGCAGTATTTGCCAGGCTCCAAAGCAAAGGGCTAACACTACATAAGGACAAATGTGAATTCCTCAAACAGGAAATCTGTTTTTTTGGATACCGATTTTCGAAAAATGGAGTCGGACCTGACCCCCTGAAAGTCAAAGACATCCAAGAGGCACCAGCACCCACATCAGTTTCAGGGGTAAGGAGTTTCCTAGGCATGGTCACGTACTGCAGTCGTTTCATGCAGAACCTGGCAGACATCACAGGACCTCTGCGGGAGCTCACACAAGCCAATAGACAATGGAAGTGGGGCAAAGAACAAGAAAATGCGTTCCAAGCCACGAAAAATGCATTATCCGCAGAAACCACGCTAGCATTTTTCGACCCACGACGACAGTCACAGTTAGTCGTTGATGCCAGCCCCACAGGACTAGGTGCGGTTTTAGCACAAAAGCAGGACTGCGGGGAATGGGCACCCATTGCTTTCGCCAGCCGCACGCTTACACCAACGGAACAGCGATACTCGCAGATCGAACGGGAAGCCATCGCTATCCACTGGGGATGCCGCCATTATCACCTCTATTTATACGGAAAGCCATTCTCCGTGGTGACGGATCACAAACCATTATTACCTCTATTCAAAGGCTCATCTTCAAAGCCACCACCGAGAATAGAAAAATGGATCCTACAACTACAGGAATATGATTTCACACTAGAGTACCAACCGGGCACAAGAAACCCAGCGGATTTCCTCTCCTGGCATGCCCGCGTAGCCACGCCGCAAGAAGTGGAAGACGCACTGGAAACAGAAGAGTACGTCAGAACGATAGTGGAACGCGCCAGGCCGGTACCCATACCGCTCAGCGAAGTGATCGAAGCAACCGCCCAAGACGAGTGTCTACAGCTAGCCATTGCAGCCACAAGAACGGGGAACTGGCGACCCCTGCAGCGCCCCGACACCTTCAGAACACAGGAAGCGCAAGCCCGTTTGCATGCACTATTCAATGTGCGACAAGAACTCTCCACAAGCGAAGAAGGCTGTCTTCTGAGAGGCCTCCGTTTGGTTATCCCGTCCAGCCTGACAACTAGAGCAGTATCCCTGGCTCATGCGGCTCACCAAGGCATCGTAAAATCGAAATCCCGTATCAGAGATAAAGTGTGGTTCCCAGGCCTAGACAAGATGGTGGAAGACACGGTAAAACAGTGCCTAGTATGCCAAGCCAGTGGCAGTCCAGACCCCCCAACGCCAGTCATTACTGAGGAGGGACCCACAACGCTGTGGCAACGGGTCAGTGCAGATTTCGGAAGCCTTCCTGATGGCTCGCATATGATCATTGTGGTAGACGACTACTCTCGCTACCCGGAAGTCGAAGTCGTACACTCCACAGCCGCCCATGCAGTCATCTCCAAAGTAGAGAAAATGATGGCCACCCATGGACTTTTCGGAGAGGTGCGCACTGACAATGGGCCACCTTTCAACAGCCATGAATTGGCGGCATTCCTAGCATCCACAAACACTAAACATCGGCGCATCACGCCGCGGTGGCCACAAGCGAACGGAGAGGTGGAAAGGTTTGTGAAGACAATCAACAAGGTCATCCGCATAGCGATAGCAGAAGGAAGAGATCCGGAACGAGCAATATATGCTTTCTTAAGAGAATACAGAGTCACGCCACACGCCACCACAGGAGTCACCCCCAGCCAACTTTGCTTCGGGAGAGTGGTGTCGGATGCCATCCCGCATCATCCATCATGGGCAGCAAGATCACCACCACCAAACAAGTCAGAAACCAGGAGGACCAACGCCAACACAAAAGCTTCACAGAAACGGAGGGCCCGTGAAACAACGTTACGGATCGGGGACACCGTCCTGGTAAAAGATCGCCACCCAGGAGGAAAATTCCGTCTCCCGTTCGAAGTACAACCATGGACTGTGACGGAGATAAAAGGCACTATGGTAACGGCTCGGCGTGGGCCAGAAACAGTAACACGCAATGCAGCACTGTTCAAACATTTACCCTGTGCGAGGAGAGATGAAGGAGGCGAGGACACCGCAGAAGAATGGGCAGACCTGAACGGAGATGCAGGGGGACCGATACCCACGAATAGAGAAGAGAGAGACACTCCGGAACACAACGGAACACACCCAACAGCAGAACAAAGGCAAGAACAACTCTGTGGAGAAATAGCACCCGACGGGAGAACAGGAGAGAGCCAAGTGTCAGAACGATCCAGGACAGGAAGATACCTACTAAGGCACAATCCAGGCCCGTCCCGGAGATACGAGAACTATGCCGATGACTGACCGACCCCATGAGCACTCATCCATGGGCCAAGAACTGTTTCAACAGAAATCCACGTTGGCAAAATAAATGGTTTCCAGTTTTCAGTTTGATGTTCATGTTAAAAGTTTCCCTTCCCCGTTGGGGAGGGATGTGATGTCGTCATGGAGGTAAGACGACACCACGAGAGGAGCAGGAGGGTGATGGAGCCCTAACACCCCTCGAACCAGGTCAGAATGGACTGGGCTGGGAGAAAAGGAAGGGGAGGTGACAAGGGAGGAAAAGGGAGGCGCGAAGTCGGTGCGCGCGAGTAGGAGAATAAAGAAAGACGTACTTAACCGTTACCTGTGTCTGGCGTAATTATTCAGGTCCCGCCGCGACCTGACAGTGCTCAGCTCGAGGAAGTTGCATGCTTCGGGGCTCTGATCCCAGAAGGTGCTGTTTACCTCAGGTTACTTGCATACATCCTATGTACTAATGCCAGCCCAGATCCTCAGGGGGTTGCCTGTGTGAAGCAGAACTCACCCAGGGGCTGGATCGTCAGCAGACTAGATCGGCTCTAGGACGCGCTTATGGCTCAGCAACAGGGTTCGCTGCTCTTCAAACATGACTCTCCATGCTCATCATCCTCTCAGCTCCCCCCCCTCCACACACAGGACTCCTCCCCCATCGGTGCCTCGCACACCTCAAACCCTCTCAGGGGGGTTCTCCACACCTCCAGCCCCCTCTGGGGTATCAGGAATGACATCCTCCCTGTTGCCATCCATGGCTGTGTTTGGACTAGAAAAAGGCTCAGTCCAGTTCATAACCACACCCCAGAGGTTCAAGTGACTGGTGATGAAAACGTCCAGGGAAAAGGGGAATGGGAAAGGACATCCATGTCAACACCTCAGCTGGAAAAATATCCAAGTTTAGGCCTATTTTGTTTTTCTAGATGCAGCCACATTTGGATAATGTGCAGCGAACTTAATTTTACCAAAAATATAATTCAAAAAGTAACTCAGAAATCGATTTGTTTCATACCAGAAAATGTCTCAAATTCACTCTACCTCCTGCTAGTGGTACCAGGGCATCAGGGCTGCCTCACGTTTGGCCCAAAGGCATTTCCATTAATGTTTATAAAAACAACACACCAATACTGTGTACCTCTGTAGGGTGTATCCCATACTCCAATGCAGCTCATGCCCCCTTTGGAATAGGTCTCTGGTTCATATGCACCAATTATTTAAAAAAACATGTTGTGTGAGTGTAGAAATGCACAACTGGGGCATACACGTATAAACTGTTTTCGTGGAGGCAGCCTCACGTGATCTGGGGTGTAAGTGATTATCTACTGGAACACTACACCACTATCTAGGAGGGCCGGGAAAGGGATGGGGGAAGGGGGTAGTCCAGGTCTTCTGGGAATAGTGGGCTGGAGGGATCAACAAGTGAGTAACTAATTTGCTTGGCTTGGGAGTGTGGGGTACGAGACTTAGGAATGTGTGTCCTGTGGGACAAAGCAGCCATGATGCCCCCTATGGTGGCCTATCATCTGTCTTGGTTGCTAATCTTTTTAGGTATGTATTACAAGCATTTCGCTGAGGGGGTTCCCTCGCTGGCACTGCAGCGAATACCATGTCACGACTTCTGTTGTTGTCCAATTAAGGAAATCTTGCAGTCATGATTGCATGGATAGGGCATCCAGGGACTTCCAGATCATGCCGATGCAGCATTTTCCCGGCACATATGCCAGGTCTATAAATTAAAAAAAGTACTTGGTCATAGGTGCATGTGTGATGGTCCCCAATTGCCACCATACAGGGTTAGTGGGTGGCCCAACCAGTAATGTCTTCAAGCAGCACCATTACCATTTTCTAATAAATCCTAATAATGGGGCGGGACAATACCATATGGTAGAAGTCTGCCGCCAAGGCTGAACAGGGAGGGCCCCTGGGGTGTCACCCTCTGGAATATGCAGTTGATGCACACAGGCGGCAGATAGGTCTGGTGTAAGTAGTTAAATTGAGTGAACTTCAGCTTGGGATTTCTGAATATTTTGCACACCTGTTCAAGTGCTGTGCCCCACTGCTTGTTCATGAGTCCCTGACCCAGTGCACTTGCCCATTTATCCCTCAGCTTGGCAAAACCCACTATCCGAGATTCCAGGTTCCAATCGCTTGGGTCTCAAAAGACGCCCAATAGCAGTCGAATGCGGGCAGTATGCTAGTAATTGGCCCTCTGCAATGCCACACTGTTCCTGTAGTTCTGGAAGTGTGAGAAGGGTTTTATGTACAGCAGTCCCCCATTGCAACAAGGCTGGCACCTCTCCATGTTCTGACATCGTGGAGCGCTGTCATCCTGCAGAGAGATGGCAATGCCTATATCGGTAACCTTGAGGAGTGGGGCAGTGGGCAGCACTTGGGCTGAACGTCTGTATGCCAACAGCGCTTGGAAACCTTGGTCAGCTGGCCAGAGCACAGGGTAGCCAGTTTGAGGTCCAGCAGTCAGCTTATGATCATACAGTCCCCTAGCTCTCTCTGTGCAACTGCCGGCTTGAGACTGGGAGCGCCAGAAAATCATTGCATCCGCCACTGTAACTGAGCTACCACATAGTAGCACTCATAATGCAGTGCACCCAATCCACAAGAGGAGCATACCATTTAAGAGCCAACCTCTTATGTCCAGATCCCCAAACTAAGTCTGAGAGAGTGGATTCCACTTCCCTGAAGAAGCACACAGAGAGACTAACTGGAAGAGCTACAGAATAATACAAAAAGTGAGGCAGAAAAAGCATCTTGGCGATCGCCACCCTGTGCATCTGCGATAGTGGCAAGGAGTTCCAAAATGCCAAGGAGCTATGCATGCTTGTTATGACTATCCCATGATTCCATAGTATAAGATCACCATCAGAGTGGTATATGTTCACTCCCAGGTAACAAATGAGTCAGGGCCCCAATCCATCACTAGGGCAGGAAGTGTCTCCTGTTCTTCCTGAGTAAGGTTCTGCATTGGGAATAATCCTGAATTCACCCAGTTCAGTCGAAGGCCTGAGGCCCTTCTGAAGTCATCAAGCACCTACACTATGCCTGGGAGATCCCTTCACACATCCCTTAGATACGCTAGAGCATCATCTACAGACAGCAATTTGATTTCCCAGGGATTCCAACAAGGAATCCTCCTCTGTGCCCCCCCAGACAGAAAATGCATGCCAAGGTCTCCACAACCAAGGTAAACGTGATCAGCAACAGCAGTAGAGATTTCTTTGTCTGTGCACACCTGGGCCATTGGAAGAGTATAGGATAATGCCATCCATTCCACTATCTCCAGGCCCAGTCCCAACCGCTTGAACACCTCCATCAAATAGGGCCAACCCAAGGTATCAAAGGCCTTCTCGATGTCAAGGGTAAGAGTCGTGCATGGCGGGGTGGCCTGTAAGTGTGCTTCCATCAGTCGGAAGAGGCGTCTTAGATTCAAGAATGTACTTCCACTTGGGATAAAAACATTCTGGTCTAGATGGACCAGTGCGGGGACATAGGGAAGCAATCTTCCCAATGACCTTTCAGAGAACCTTATAGTAGTAAAAACAGCCTGTACAATCGCATCTCCAGTGGGCTTTTGCCTTACTTGGAGAGGACTACTGTCAGTAGTACTTCACGCAGGAATGCTGAGATGACACCCTTATCTCTTGCACAAAGTAACATCTTGGGCAGTTTCGGAGCAAGGGTCACCCTATACGTGGAATATAATTGTGTGCTAATTGGCCAATTGCTAAGCAGATCTTTTTCACAGACAGTGCCTCATCCGATGGGTATCACTGTAGGGGGTCAGGCTGCCGGCTAGGCAAGGCGTCAAGGAACTCCTGTGGGTTGGGGCCTTCCTGAACCCCCTCTGCTCATCTAAATAATGAGGTGTAATATTTGAAGAAAACTTGATTAATAGCTGCTTGTGTATTCAGAACTTGTCCCATCGGGGACCTGATGGTGGTCATATTAGTCTTCAGGTTCTCAGAAGCCACACCACCACTTGTCCGGCAATGTCTCCTTCCACGTGTTGCCTTGCCATATATTCCGTATAGTTTAGTTTCCCTAGTCTGGTGACCACCTCCTTGTGCTCTCTACAGAAAAGAGTCATTTTATCTTAGTTTTCCATGCAAGTGCCTGCCCAGACCCCCGCAGCTTATATGGCACCTTCAAGCTCCAGAATTGGAAAGCACAGCTTGTGCTTATCCCAATATTGTTGCGTAGGCTCTCATTATTCTAATGAGACTACTGGATTTTGAGCAGCAAGATCGTCCACAGTGTGGGAGACTGAGTCTGACCAACAGTGAGTGACACCTGTCGCTCTAAATCCGGGTTTTGCTCCGGCGAACTAGCAGTGCCTCATCTCTCCCAAAAGGTAGAGATGATTGGGCAGCCAAGCGCATGACGTATCATACTTCTGAGGGAAGTCGTGGTCACTCAGGTTGCATCCGGTTCTCTCATTCACAATTTGGTCTCATATATAAATGACAATGAAAGCAGTATGAATTTTAAAGACTGGTTTAATAAAATGACTGTACTTTAGATAGCAAAGCCTGAGCTACAATAACCAGAACGACACAACATAACAATACTAAAATGGTGACGATGAGAGTGAAGCAAAAGAATAATGCTATCATATTGCCACTAAAGTCGATGGACTATTTTTTATCTGAATCATAATTTGAGGCCTGTAGTCTGCATTAGCATCTGCAGCAAAGCATTCAGTATACAGTTGTGGTTCCCTGGCTGAAATCTCCCTCTTTAACGTGTAATGGGAATAGGAAGTGTTTTTATAATAACACAGCTAATGTTCTAAGAAAATGTCCCTACGTAAGGATGTGTATTTTCTACGAATGTTGGAGACTAAACTTCTAACACGTTCTCCGGCAATGTACCAAACTGTAGCCTTGACTGAAGCACAAAGTGATCAAGAATGTGTTGTTTGAGAACACAGTGCTGGGCTAAGCAAAACAGTTAGATAGAAGAAATTAAAACAAGACCGTAAAACTGGTCATTGTAAAAATACAATGCGAAGCTGAATAAAATATATCTAGGTCAAGGTGCACAGCGGCCTAGTGTATTAAACTAACGTGCATGGAGCTATAACTAAAATTGATACACAACACCCTCCCTTTGTCGGTTGAAAGTGGTTCAGGCCAAAACTAAAATTTCTCAACCTAAGATATATATAATACCCTAGTCAATTTTGACAAGTTAAAAGGACACACAAGCACACTACTGGGCAATTTAAAACATGAGCATGTGGCTTATAACCGAATGCAATGATAATGTCAATTTAGAAAAGTTCCAAATTAAGTAGGAGTCATGGAAAGTAGGAGATCTTCCACTCCGGCAGATGACAGAACCGGAAAGTCTGCGCCAAAAATGATCGAGGAGCAAGTGTGTTCCATAGCCCCAGTATCAACCAAGGCGGCATCCCGTGGAGTGCCCATTGATGAGTTGATGGCAACTTCCTCCAGTAAGGGTAACTCATAATTAGCTTCACATAGCAAACGCAGCCTCAGTACGCATGTCTGGTAATGAACTCTCAGAGAGAACGTCAACAGATGAGCATCTATTGCTGGGGGGCACTGCTGTGAAAGACAAACTTCCAGTGCATTTTCAAAAGAGCACCAAAGGCACCGGAACACGGGCTGCACACAATACAAAACTGGTCTGAATTACAAAGTCCAGTCACACTCCAAATGCTCTAGGAGTGTTGCTCCAAAATGCTGCATCATACATTCACGACACAGCTGTGCTGATGGGAGCGCCATCATTTGCCCTTGTTGCGGCGGGACAGCCATTGCACATAAACAACAGCAACAGCAGGATGCCAGCTAATAAAGCCAAAGTTATCGGAAATCCCCCAAAAATACTACTGAAAATTGAGTGGATAGCTGAAGGTATCAAACCGAATATGGAGGAGAAGGTGTGAACAAAACCAGAACCAACAGCTCTGAAAAAATGTGCTATTCCAGTCGTGCTGGACGCATTAAATATTCGTCCCACGAGTTCACCAAAGTGTCTCTGAAAGTTTGTATTTAACAGGGACTGTATTTCTGCTAATGACCTTGCCACTTGAAGTGTGTAGGTCTCGCGTGCAGATGTAAGGGCCACATGCTTTTGAAACAATAAAGGCTTGAGTCTACTCAACTTGTCAAAATTAACGTTTGAAGTAGCAATGTAAGGCCAGATATCAGCTACCTCCTTAAATTTAGTGGGGGGAAACAATACGTTCCCGCAGCATGTAACGACCTTAGAGACCGAAACAACGTAAACTATTCCGGCTCGCATGCCACAACAGTCTTCACTATTGAGAAGGACGTAGCTGCAGTTTGAAAGCACCTGGAACGTTGGTCTAATCAATGGGACTGGAACTCCCTTAAGATAACAAGCCATGTTTGCAGCCGAGGCGTTATACGCCCCATGCAAGGACAGCTGTTTACAAATAATCGAATGGCTGACAGAAGTCTCGCATTCACTACGGCTAAGAAAGACTTCTTTCATGCCATTGAAGCATTTGTACGAGAAGGGAAGCTCCCACACCTCATGGATGTAACTATCTCCCAGCTTTTCATATCTGCCTAGCGGAATGTGTTTTAAACAAGAGGTGAATTGTAGTGTGGAAATAGGCAGATTAATAACCCCATGTATTAACCACTCTGCCAATGGTATTTCTGCCATGGTAAAGGGCAACTTTTCTAATTTCTCGATGTTAAGTATGACATAAGTCGCTTCTTTCTTAGCCATTAGCTGTTGTTGTTACGTCAGATTAAAAGAAGAAAATATCTCCCTTGCACTGACGTGCTGCCACGGAATGCGACCCGCCTTCAATGTTTGAAGCGTCCAACCCAACTGCATAATGGACCTGATTTGACTCTGTCCATGGTATAAAGCAGACATATCAGATTGTATAATGTCTATAGCAAAGGAGACAATGTTGTTAATTGTATATATCCAGTCGGACAAGGTGTTAATCCCATTATCCACAACAGCCAATGCTTTTTTAAATTTTCCTGATCTATTTGCCTCAACAGGGCAGCAGCATCTTTTTGGGAAACTTTCCATATTTCATTGTATACTGCATATAAGAAACTCTTCCTACGTGGTGTTCTGGGGCCTGACAAGAAATCTTGTAAGTCAGTGGTGTTAGATAAGAGATTGAGGTGTTCTTTAACTGCGTTTAGTGAGGATGATTTTAGTCAGTGTTGGCATAATTTTCCTACACTATGGCCCTCATTCCTACTTGGGCGGGCGGCGGTCGCCGCCCGCCAAGCAGGAACCGCCAGAAGACCGTACCGCGGTCAAAAGACTGCGGCGGTCATTCTGACTTTCCCGCTGGGCTGGCGGGCGACCGCCAAAAGGCCGCCCGCCCACCCAGCGGGAAAGCACCAGCAACGAGGAAGCCGGCTCCGAATGGAGCCGGCGGAGTTGCTGGTGTGCGACGGGTGCAGTTGCACCCGTCGCGATTTTCAGTGTCTGCTAAGCAGACACTGAAAATCAATGTGGGGCCCTGTTAGGGGGCCCCTGCAGTGCCCATGCCAGTGGCATGGGCACTGCAGGGGCCCCCAGGGGCCCCACGACACCCGTTCCCGCCAGCCTGGTTCTGGCGGTGAAAACCGCCAGAACCAGGCTGGTGGGAAGGGGGTCGGAATCCCCATGGCGGCGCTGCTTGCAGCGCCGCCGTGGAGGATTCACAGGGGCAGCGGGAAACCGGCGGGAAACCGCCGGCTTCCCTTTTCTGACCACGGCTTTACCGCCGCGGTCAGAATAGCCCCAGAAGCACCGCCAGCCTGTTGGCGGTGCTTCCTCCGTCCCCTACCCTGGCGGTCTCGGACCGCCAGGGTAGGAATGACCCCCTATATGTTGTAATGATATCTGCATGTTCTGGAGATATATAGCGAGGGTCTGGCCTACTCGTCCTAAATCCCCCGCAGAGTTAATAAAACGTTGATGACACCCATTGGTATCTATTGGCCACAATAACCATCCGCCTGGACGTGTCAGTGAAGCATTAAAGGTACCATTCTGGACCCACTCATCGAGCTCATCTTTAGTTGCATTTGTGTATTTTTGCCATTTGTAAAATTTTGCAGGGGCAGGTATACTGAGCATGTTTAATTCTCTGATTGTTGCTAAGCCTAAACAACTCGTTTGTTGCACAGTTTCATTTAAGAAGATCATCTGAACAGGAATAAGACATGCTCTAAACAATGTTTCTTTTCACTTAATTTAATTTGCCAATTTTTTGTTCCCCAAATACTTTTCAGATCGATTGATTTGGACCAATATTCATAGCCTTCTATTGATAACCGGGAAACAAAGGATTCTGAATATATAAATTTCATATTAGTCAATAACATGTGTATATCCTTAGTAGGTGGTACCTTAAAGTAATACAACTCAGCATTCTTTTGATTGTGCCCAGAAAAATATGCAAACTTTTCAGAATATGTTTTAGAACTCCCTTGCAGTGGAGTTGGACAATGTTCCCATTGCGTGTAATTAAATACCATTTTGGGACTGCTCGCTCTATGTATGAAGTGGTACCCATACTAATTATAGCAAAACATATCACCATCATTTTCTTTGAATTGGTAAACATCTTCGTTTTCAAAGACAGTATAATATTGCAATTCTGTCATCAGAGAATCAACTGTTTTCACATCCCAATCATCAAATACAATGCCTGGTATTACTATATCATTAGTTGATAATTTGAACACATACGGTATTTGAATAATTTCCGCGGGACCATATATATCGAACATTACTTTGTCCCAAACAATCCCATCAGGAATTGGCACTGCCGAAATGTTTACAAGGGATAAATCTCTTCGGACTTTGTGTGATGGAAAATGTTGTTTCGAAACCTCCTCCACCTGTTCAACTGTTGATCTTTCAGGAAGTAAATGACCATGTATTAATAAGAAAAAGGTAATAACAAAACCAATCCAAAGTAGAAAGGCTAGGACAGTCAGATAAAGCCATATATAGTTCCATGGAAAAATAAAATATGTTTCTTTAAGCCAGTTTATTAGCTTATGTGTACTTGACAAATCAGCTGTTGAAGAGGCGAATGAGTCTGAGAAATCATCGTTGAAGTCGGCAAAATAACCAGAGGCAGTTCGTGCAAATGGCGTAGCCGTTGTCAGAGGTGGAGTTGGCATTTCCTGTGGTGGCACACTATAGACAGCAACATCCGTTTGGCTTGTAGTCGAGTTGACTTGGTCAAGTGTTTCTATGTTAGTTGATGTTAGTGGAACTAATGCAAGATCATCTTCCACCCTCCCCAAGCTTGGAGAGGTATCAGTGTTGGTATAAACAACTTGTAGTGGAACTTCTTCGCCAGTAGTGAGAGGGATTTGGGAACTACTGGATGCTCCTCTTGGTCGGCTGTGCAGGATCGGCCACATGGTGTAATTTGACATTGTCAATTGAGACAAAACTATTTTCTTTGGCACCTGCCAGCGGTAGTAGAATAACAGTTCTGGTACCGTGTATCCCTAGTACAGGGACTGGTGCTCGATAAGAAGGGCCAAATTCCTTCTTCACTGCGACCTTTTCACGTACAAGATCCCCAACTCTGGGAATCCAGCCGGTAGATGTTACTGGCACATCCTTAACTCCTGTGGAGGCGGCACTTTTGGAAGAATTATCATCACGTAACTGTTGCAATTCCTGTAAGACAGTGACACGTTCATTTATGTCAAAAGGTGTTTCTGCTGCCTCCAAGCCAGGACTATCAAGATCCGAAACATACATTCAAGTTCCGAACAGGCACTCATATGAAGTACGACCCCCCAGGGACCTTCTAGGCAGGTTATTTAGTGCTCTCTGGACTCCATACAGGTGATTAAGCCAACTACGACCCGTACCTAAGACTCTGGCTGTTAAGGATTGCTTTAAATTGCGGTTGAATCGCTCCACGACAGTATTTCCCTCGGGATGAAATGGAGACGAGTACTGTAGTTGGACCCCCAATGAAGCCATGGTGTCCCTGAATGCCCTTGAGGCAAAAGCAGGGCCCTGGTCCGAATTGAAGGCCACAACTGCATATGTACCGATAAAGACTCTCAAATCTTTAATAACAGTCCGAGCGTTAGCCGAGCGTTGTGGCCACACTCATAAAATCTGGAGCATGAATTAACAGCGACTAATATGTATTTGTATGTACTATCAGGTGATAGGGGACCGCAGTGGTCCAAGTATACACACTGTAACAGCTTGTTTGAAATTAAGAGGGGTGTCTGCGGCGGGCGCTTTGCCGTGGAAACTTTGATTTGTTGACAGATGTCACAACAAAGGACATACTGCTTAGTCTCTTTGTAGAGACCTGGCCACCACTAACGGGCCTGTAAGACTGAAATTGTAGCCGCCACACCAGCATGTGCAGATGTTAGCCCCTCATGCTCTGCTTTAATCAATTGTGGTCTTATATCTTTGTTAGGGATGTCTCGTATGCCGACGCCTGGTATCTTAACTTCAGCGTTCAGCATACTTCCCATATGATAATGATATTTGTTAGGAAATCCTTTAGGATGGGGTGTACCATCAGTCGTAGCTTTCACTGCAGCCCAGATGTCTGTGTCTGGTTTAGAATTCGAGCGAGTCACTGCAGCTACAGTGGCTACTGCCACTGCTGACTTTGCGGCTTCATCAGCCAATGTATTTCCAGCAACGTGTATTTCAACACGCTGGTGTCCAAGTGTATGCACAACATGGACATTTGGTAGCGTCGCTTTCAGGTCAGCTACTTTCCCCCACAGTAGTCTGTGTATAATGGTGTTGCCTTTGGAGTCTCTGAACCCACTCTGGCGCCAATAATGCAGGTATTCGTTAAAGGACTGGAATCACAAACCATCAGCGTAGTCTTTGCCGGATCGGCATGTTCCAGTGCCATCAGCAGAGCTTTCAGCTCAGCCAATTGTGCTGTACAATCACCTAGGGTCTGTGTAATGGTATTTAGAGGACAAAATGTATCCCCTTCCACATAGCCACTTACGACTGCGCAAGCAGCAGAATATTGATGTTTAATTCCAATTGCAGGTTGTGCAGAGCCATCAGTGTACATGACTCTATGATACTGATCAATAGGCAAGGTATTTGCTGGAACTGAATATTCTACTTCATATTGTAGGAATTCCTGAGTTTGTAGCTTTGGGTAAAAAATGTAGTCTACATCAGTGGCTGTTAGAGACGTAGCCCATTGTATCCTACGTGGATGTAGTACTTTTGCGTTCTGAACGCTTGCTTTTGTAACAGCCTCTAGGGCTGGGGTTGGAGAAACAACAGTAATGCGTTTTCCTTGGGCAAGAGGTCTTTCTTTAATAACAGCCATCTGTACAGCAGTGAGAATTTTCTCTGTGGGAGCAAAGCGTTGTTCAGCTGCTGAATACAAATGTGATTTGTATGCAATCGGGACTGTCTCACCTTCATTGAATGTCACATAGGTAAAACCAATGGCCCCAGCTATTACCCTGATGACCAAATGTGTTTTGTTGTCCCTTGTGTGTAAATGTTGTGCTGCAAGCACGTCTGCCTCAATTCTCTAAGGATGCGTGTATGTTTAGTTGTCCAGAATTTACTTGAAAAATCGGGACGTATTAAGTCATATAAAGCTTTTATGCGCGTAGC
This sequence comes from Pleurodeles waltl, assembly GCF_031143425.1. NCBI lineage: Eukaryota > Metazoa > Chordata > Amphibia > Caudata > Salamandridae > Pleurodeles > Pleurodeles waltl. The sequence goes on from NC_090440.1 coordinate 1,544,432,698, forward strand.
ATAATCTGGAATGTATGTTCTGCCAAAATTTAAGAAACCCAATAATGATTGGAGTTTTTTTATCGTATTCGGTGGTTGTAACTGTGCGCACTTTTCTAAGAATTGTGGCGCTAGGCTCTTCCCTTCACTTGACAGCTCATATTCTAGAAACAGGATGCTGAGGAAGGCAATTTTTGTTCTTTTGAAGTTAAATTTGTAGCCAAATTCGGCAAACCCTACAACAATGCGGGCTACCCGTGAGATATATATCATCTACATAGGGCAATGCTTCAGAGTTGATCTCGTGTAAAATGGCAGTGACACGAGCCGCGAACAGTCCTGGACTGTTCTTATACCCCCGAGGTAAACAACTGAATTTTTTCTGAGAGCCTAGTGCGCTAAATCTTAATAAGTCTCTGCTTTTAGGCGCTATATTCTGTCCGAAAAACCCACTGGAAATGTCTAGTGTTGTTTTGTATTTTTTACGCACTATGTTGCTCATTAGTGCAGTGCTATGTGAATTTTGTACAGCATAGGTACGTGTATGACTATTTAGATGTCTGTAGTCTAAGACTATTCTGTATGAATGGTCCGATTTAGCTACGGGGAATAAAGGGTTATTCACTGGCGAGACACAGGGTTCAATCACACCCTGGTACTCTAATTGCGTGAGTATTTCTCTCACTGGTGCTTTTTCTTCATGTTTTATAGGATACTACGGTTGTGGCTGAGGTTCACTTTTAATAGGAATTACATGGTAGGGGGAATCTTTATCCCATTCTACGTGATTTCTGTACAATGCAGGTGCTTGTGCTAGAGCTAATTCAATGGAATAGGATTCAACTAGTTCCTCTGGAACAAGGGGCGAGAAGTAAGGCTTAGTGACATCTTCTCCACCATGAATGTGACTGGACCTCCCTGGGTCGTTAGGCCATTTGCTAATAAATGTGCTGTGAGAGGTTGTCTCGTGTTAACAGCTATTTGTACATGTGGGGATTCGCCATGATAGTAACACTATGAGATCAGAGAAGGCACGCCAAAATGGGGTTTCCTTTTAAAGTTCAAGCTTGAACAACCGCCAGTTGTAATAGGATTACCTACACAGCTGTGGTGAAAATCCTCAGTACCACGGACGTCTCCGTATACGGCATTGAGGTGCCATTATATATAATATAATGAGACAGAGATACTCCGGAGGACCCGAAAATTAGAGCCTGACCAACCGTTGGCGGTGCCATGTCGCGTAGGCTCTCATTATTCTAATGAGACTACTGGATTTTGAGCAGCAAGATCGTCCACAGTGTGGGAGACTGAGTCTGACCCACGGTGGGTGACACCTGTCGCTCCAAATTCAGGTTTTGCTCCGGCTAACTATCAGTGCCTCATCTCTCCCGAAAGGTAGAGTTGATTGGGCAGCCAAGTGCATGACATATCATACTTCTGAGGGAAGTCGTGGTCACTCAGGTCGCATCCAGTGCTCTCATTCTCAATTCGGTCTCATATATAAATGACAATGAAAGCAGTATAAGTTTTAAAGACTGGTTTAATAAAACGAGTGCACTTTAGATAGCAAAGCGTGAGCTACAATAACCAGAGCGACACAACATAACAATATTAAAATGGTGACGATGAGAGTGAAGCATAAGAATAACGCTATCATATTGCCACTAAAGTTGATGGACTATTTTCTATCTGAATCATAATTTAAGCACAGCATGTTAAGCTCTAATCCTGCCTTTCAGGTTCCCCCGGGAGGACATCAACCCTCATACCTGAGCAAAGGCCTGTAGTCTGCATTAGCATCAGCAGCGATTCAGCATACAGTTGCGGTTCCCTGGCTGGTATCTCCCTCTTTAACGTGTAATGGGACTAGGAAGTGTTTTTATAATAACACAGCTAATGTTCTAAGAAAATGTCCCTACGTAAGGATGTGTATTTTCTACAAATGTTGGAGACTAAACTTCTACCACGTTCACCGGCAATGTACCAAACTGTAGCCTTGACTGAAGCACAAAGTGATCAAGAATGTGTTGTTTGAGAACACAGTGCTGGGCTAAGCTAAACAGTTAGATAGAAGAAATTAAACTGGTTATTGTAAAAATAACAATGCGAAGCTGAATAAAATATATCTAGGTCAAGGTGCACAGCGGCCTAGTGTGTTAAACTAACGTGCATGGAGCTATAACTAAAATGGCTACACAACAATATGAAGTTGTAATGCACAGGCTTGTGTGACCACCTTAAAAGTGTCCCACTCAACCCCCACACCAGTAGGGGTTTCCTCATTGCTGACAAAGTAATTAGTAATATGTGCTCCCAGTGTGTCATTAAAGGCCTTGCCCTGCAGTGCCAACGTACATAATCACTAGGTGGGTACCAGCGCCAGCTGTCTACCCCATTGCAATGTCCTTTTAAAGGGAATATGGTCAGAGTATGCAGCCCAGGTACTGGGTGGCCACAATATGAGGCGCAATATGGGAATGGCAGAGGAAGATCAGTGTTCGGGTGCATAGAGAGTCAGATGTCCTGCATCTGCCCATGTGTGATCCAATCTCTCAGAGCATGCCCCACCCTGATAGCATGTTCTGCCTGCAGGGGTGGGAATGACCTATCTAATGTGCACTGTGCACTGAATACTGCACTTAAAACCCCACCCATATGTTAGTTGTCATGAGATTGTGGAGCACTTTTGGGGTGAGCGTCGATAGGAACTGTTGTTGGTTGGTGTTAGGCACAAAGTGATAGTAAGGCAATCAGGGTCCCATTTAGCGTTTGCTTCACAACCACATATCTGTGCATTAGATAGGAGTATATCAGGTGGTGCCAACTGGGAGTAGCCAAATGTCAGACATTCCAAGTGAGAATGTTAAATGTGGATGGTTGTGTGAGTGGGCACATTGTCATGCCATGTCTCTAACTCAACCCATCCCAGCCTGTGGGCCAATTTTCTCCAGTTCCACGCAGTTGTACCTCCATGTGATTTGTATAATTTGGTGCTATCGCTCCATGGAGCTGAATCTCAGTGTATAACCCCCAACTCTCGCTTCCCGGTAGGGACAATAACTAACCTGCAACCAATTGTAAACCATAAGTAAAGCAGGGGTTCCCACTGGATTTGGGGGGGTGTCTGTAGCGGAGAGGAACAAGACAACAATGTGTGAAGTCCAAGGTCATATAAGAATAGAACAAGTTCCACCCTCCGGTGAGATAAAGCCTGGGAGCTATCAAATGCCCAAGGGCAGCATACAGTACCACTGGTCATATCAACAGCTCTGCCATAATCGGGGTGATGTCAGGGCTTGATTGCAGCCCCCCATGGATTGTTGTCCATGGCATGCCCCAGGGAAGAGGTCCCTAAGCCAGACGACGATGAATACAAACTATTGTGCGATTCATACTTCGCCACAGCCAGGTCACACTCATGCGCTGCCTACTCACTCATGGATTTACATGGATTTACTGGTAGGCAGCCGGCGTGACTGCCTCCTTGCATGTGGGAGCCTCCTGTCACCGTCCAACTGTGCTGCCTGAGGAATAGGGGGCACACACTTCAACTCCAGCCATTCCCAGGCCTCACAGGTGTCCTGAAAAAAAGGTTGGTGGTGCAGTTCACCACCCACACCTTGGCTGGGAATACTAGTGAGTATTTCAGGCCTAGTGGACATAGCTTTTGCTGGATTGTCAGGTAGGAGCTCCTGAGCCTTTGGACTTCCGCAATATAGCCCATGTAAATATTCACATTCTTGCCAATCGACCCTCCAGGAGCCCATGATCCTTGCAACCTGCATGATAATATTGCGGTAGTTAAAGAGATGTGCCAATACTGGCCTATGTAACAAGCCCAGAGGGGAGGCCCTGCCTGGGACCCAGTAGTCCTCTCCACAGAAAAGAAAGTGGTGTGCTTGCTGTTCAATATCATCTGCAGAAGCCAGTCCTCAAGGAACAGTTCATATTGGGCCCTTCTGCCCCCTCCAGGAGAATGTTATTTCTGCGTGACTGGCCCTCCGCATCCTGAGCACTGTCATGTAAGTATACCACTTCTTCCTGGTGCACCTTAATAAAGGACTGCATCTCTATCAGGGTGGGGTGCATTCCAGCCAAGGTTGATTTGTTAGCCCCCACCCTATTCCTGTTTGGCTTGGTCGGTACACAGCAGCCCCATCTCAACCACCAAAGCATCCAGTTTGTGGTTCAGGGTGATTTTCACATCCTTTATTGGCCTGAGAACTTCATCAAAGTTTTCCTCAGTTGCAATGTGGCAGGTGAAGAGGCAACTCAACCTGGATCCGCATGGAGTGGAGGCATGCATAGGCCACCCCCTTCCTCTTAACTACTCTTCAGAGGAAGCTGTTTTACCATCCTAGAAAAGGTGCCAGGCAGGTGGAAGGAGGGGCAGCTGCGATGTAGGTGGAGCATCGATTTTAGCCGTGAGGCCTGCGGCGCGTCGTTTATCAGGCAGGTTGCAAATGGTGTATCAAAAATGTCCCCGCATGGTGTTCTGTGCATGAATTTTCAGCTCTTGTCTGCCAAATATACCTTTCAAGGCCCCAGGGACTGGATAGGACACCACTTTGCAGGGCAGTAATCTCATCAGTGAGTCCAAATGTTAGCAGAGGAAGTCTTTGATGGCCCTGAGACTTCAAAACAGGAGGTAAGCTCAGTTCAAGCCCTTGGAGATTCTTCACAAGCAGGAATATACCACAAAGTCTAGTCTTTGTCCCCTTTCAGAGGCAGAAGCAGCAACTGCAGGATAGCCCAACAAAGCATAGTCACACGCAAGGGCAGCACTCCTCCTCAGCTGTTCAGCTCTTCTCCAGGCAGAGGTTCCTCTTGGTTCTAGAAGTGATCTGATCTTCAGAGGTTTTGGGTCCAATACTTATACCCCTTTCTGCCTTTGAAATAGGCCTACTTCAAAGGAAAGTCTCTGTTGTTCACAAGAACCTGCCTTGCCGAGGCCAGGCCACGGACACACACCAGGGGGTTGGAGACTGCATTGTGAGAGGGCAGGCACAGTCCATTCAGTGACCACTCCTCCCTCCACTCTAGCACAGATGGCTCATCAGGATATGCAGGCTACACCCCATCTCCCTTTGTCTCACTGTCTAGAGGGGATTAAAAAACAGCCCACCTGTCAAACCGACCCAGACAGGCAATCCACAAAAAGGCAGAGTCACAGAATGGTTTAAGCAAGACAATGCCTACTTTTTAAAGTGGCATTTTCAAACTAGCAATGAAAAAAACAACTTCACTACAAGATGTATTTTTAAATTGTGAGTTCACCAGATTTCTATCTGCTCTCAAAAGGAATCTGTACTTTAAAGTTGTTTAAAGGCAGCCCCCATGTTAACCTACGAGAGAGACAGGGCTTACAACAGTGAAGACTGAATTAAGCACTATTTCACTGTTAGGACATGTAACACACATCAGTACATGTTCCACCTATAACATACACTGCACTCTGACCATGGGGCTACCTCAGGCCTACCTTAAGGGTGGCCTACATGTATAAAAAGGGAAGGTTTAGGCCTGGCAAGTGGGTACACTTGCCAGTTCTAATTTGCAGTTTACAACTGCACACACAGACACTGCAGTGGCAGGTCTGAGCCATGTTTACAGGGCTACTAATGTGGGTGGCACAACCAGTGCTGCAGGCCCACTAGTAGCATTTGATTTACAGGCCCTGGGGACCTCTAGTGAACTTTACTAGGGACTTACTAGTAAATCAAATATGCAAATCATGGAAAAGCCAATTACATGTATTTTTTACATAGGAGCACTTGCACTTCAGCACTGGTTTGCAGTGATAAAGTGCCCAGAGTATCAAAAACAGCAAAAACAGAGTCCAGCACACATCAGCAACCTGGGAAGCAGAGGCAAAAAGTTAGGGGAGACCACGCCAAGGATACCAAGTCGAACAGTGCCCACCTGCTCTACGAACTCAGTCCCGGGGCCCCGCTTGTCCCTGTTTCAGCCATTGCTGTCATTCTCCAAGGCCCAGTTGTTGTGCAGCCCTTGGCTGGGACCCCGCATCCCACACCATGTCCCCTTGCACCTGGGTCTCGTTGATGATTCATCAGCCAAGTGGCCCTACCCAGCTTTAAGCACAGTCTGGGGGGGTGGGTGGTGTAAGGGGGTTCAGGCTTGTTGTCAGAAATTCAAGGTATTCTCTGGAGTAGGCCCCACCTGTTGCTGGGGGGTTTGCAGCTTGTCACTCTGTGGGAGGGCACAGCCTCTGGTCCCAGAATGATGATGGCGCTCCTCAGGAGGGTAGAGTCGGGGTAACTGAGCCCGCTGCAGGTGCTAGGCCCCAATTGGGAGGGTGCGTCACCGCTGTAGGCCCTTCTCAACTCTGCATCCGCTACAGTCACCATCTTAACCATGGAAGGGGTCATGGCCATCCATAAGGGTGATTTCAGAACAACTCGCTCTTAGGGGCATATTTATACTTGGTTTGCGCTGAATTAGCATCATTTTTTACGCTAATTCAGCGCAAACCTAGCTCCATATTAATACTGTGGCGCTAGACACGTCTAGCGCCAAAGTTATGGAGTTAAAGTCATTTTCTAGACGTAGAAACCTACCTTGCGTCAATGAGATATAAGGTAGGCATTCCCGTGCAGAAAACAATGTTATGGCCCTTGTGCCATTTTTATCCCACATGCTAAATTCATGCACGGGGGGATGGGGGCCTTAAATAATGGCGCTAAGCTTGTTTAGCGCCATTATTTAGCACCTGGGTATGGGCAGGTGTTAGGGGACCTGTGGGCCTATTACCATGGTCAGAGACCATGGAAGGAGCACAAGGGGCCCTTCCCTGACCCCAGGGACAACCCCACCCATCCCCACCCATACCAGGAAGACACCAAAGGATGGGGGGATCCCAAGCCAGGTAAGTAGAGGTGAGTATTTTGTATTATTTTTTGTAGTGCCACAGAGGCCTAATCTGTGCCCCCCTCTACATGGCACTGGGCCCAATGGCCATGCATAGGGAACATAAATTCCCTGGGAATGGCCATTGGGCAGGGGGCCATGACTCCTGTCTTTACTTAGACAGGAGTCATGTCCATTTCAGCCGAAATATGGTGCTAATCAGGTTAGAGTCATTTTCTTGACTCTGACCTGACGAGCGCCATTCTTTGACGCACAACCTCCAGTTTTCCCTATGCCTCCCTCACCCGGTTAGCATCAACTATTTTGACACTAACCAGGCCTTACTGCCGGCTAACGTCATCCCATGAATATGAAGCCGGCTGGTGTTTTGAGATGGCGCTATCCGGTGGTATACTTTTTGACGCTAAACTGTGTTAGCACAGTTTAGCATCACAAAGTATAAATCAGGGCCTTACTCCTATTTCTTTTGATTTGTTGATCTCTCAGCCTCCATGAATGCTGCAAACCTTCACCTACTGGAAACATACTTTCAGTAACTGTGGTCTTGTGGCAATAACCAGGGGCATAAAACCAGGCCTGCAGTGCAGGAAGACCCCAACCATTCAAGTGGAACTCCAATTTAGCCAAAGGCCAATGAATATCTGTGAGATACAGGAGACTCTGATGCCCCTCATCACATTCTGCAAGGATGCCCCATCATTTAGCATTACAGCACTAGCAATACTGGTATTTCACATGGTTGCTTTCATGTTCAAAGGTGTATTGGCTTCTGTTTCACACTCCATGAGTTGTATGAACCCTGATCTACAGAAATATGGTATGTGTCACTTCTGCTCATGCAAAAACTAGTGCAAGAAATGTCAACTAAATCGTAATTCAGAACTCTTGCTTCGTTTCAGTGTGCTTTCAAATTCTTGTTAATTTGTTTGCTGCAACAGGGAACAAGTCTAAGCATGTCTTATATCTTTGTCATAGTAAAAGTGTTAGAGCTGATAATATTGATGTGAATTTCCTCATCTTCTTGCCTTCAACCCTCCTGTTTTAGCTGATTTCATTTTTGCTGGCTTTTGGACTCTGTGCCAGTGGCGTAACACAAAACAATGTTTCCCCTGCAAACTGTGATGAGGAGCCCCTAAGTCTCCCATATGCAGCAGATATTTATTGGCCTCGAGCTCTATGGGACCCCAAAGGATCCCCACCCTTGCAACATAATCTATTCTATTCACGACTACAAAATTACCCTTCTTGTCCGCTTCTCTTGATAAGACGCTTGGGTCTTCCTTAAATTGCCGTAGTGCTATTTATTCTCTCATGCTTGGTTAAGGAATCCCTATTATGTGGTTTGCAATTGTTACTGCAGTGTTGTAACTACTTATCTAAGCCTAATAAACAGCCTGAAAAAATAAGCACAAATTGTTACCACTAGCTAGTTATTGAGTAAATCTAAATTTGAGCTTTCATCCACTATCTGTACTGTTGTCTCCTCAGATGTTTTGTAAGAGATTTATCATGATGCCTGGGTCTCTCTCTCTCTTGTTCAGTAATTGAAAATAAAGTAATTGTGTCACATCACTAATTGATTCCTGATGTGCTTGCTTAGGATGGGCTATAGGTTTAGAGTGGAGTATTTTTTAAGTTTCAACCTACGCACAAACTCAAAGATTCCCAATAGGATTCGCTTTACAGACCAGAAATGTGCAAGACGTATTTTTTTCAGAACTGATCATATCATCACTTAGTACATTATCTGACAAATTAATCACTTTCTCATCATAAGAATTGCCTTGAAAGTTACAGTCAACAGTATTCTTAACAGGAAGAGTTGTCATATTGTTTGTTCCTTGTCCATGATCTGGTTTGCATCCCAATGGTGTCAATTCACCAAAATGCCAGGGTTAGCACAAGGGACATGATCCAGTCTTTCAGCTACTGATGACATCACAGGAAGTGACAACATATTACTTTTTGACCTTGATGATATTACAGAAGGTGTTTCCACATGACCTTTGACATAATAGCATTAAGGTAGTGACACTGCTAAACTAATTAAATGCAACAATAATAAAAGATTGAACACTGAGTGCAAGATAAATAAAATAATGCAATAGATTTCTAAAGCAGTTACCAAGATAGATAGATAGATAGATAGATAGATAGATAGATAGATAGAGAGATAGAGAGATAGATAGATAGATAGATAGATAGATAGATAGATAGATAGATAGATAGATAGATAGATAGATAGATAGATAGATAGATAGATAGATAGATAGATAGATAGATAGATAGATAGATAGATATACAAGGTACAATGTACGAAGAGACTAAAAACTGGCAGATTACCTGGCCGCATGGGTGCAGTTGCCCTTGGACCTCAAGTGATCTAGGAGATGTGGCATGAGGGTGGGCTGTTATGTGCAGCTTGCTGGGTGTCTTATAGAGGGGCAGTATACAGATGATGCAGAGTCTGTGAGGCTGAGGCTGTGAAGGTATATTAGTAACTGAGTCAGCCAACAGATGATGTGCTGAGAGTTCCTGTGACTGATAGAAACGTGTGGATGTATAGTTGCTGTCCAAGGGGATGCACCTCCCTCAAATCTATGACTGTTTACCGTATGGCAGTGGCATCTAGGAAAAGTGGTGTAGCTGAAGAGCAGTGGGGGGTTTTGGGGTGGCGTTGGGAATATGTTGACAATGACAGAGCCTAGATGCTGTCTACGTTTTGGTAGTAGTATTGGAATGTGATCACTATGTGCTGTAATTCAATTACCAATAAAAACCATATAAAAATAAATGGTACAAAAATGTGTTTTTTACCATGTAACTGCTTTAGAAACATTTTGCATTATGTTATTAACCTCGTCCTTATATGCAGATGCCAGTACCTTCATGTCTCTTGCAGATCAAGTGAAACTTAAGTCTGCTTGTATAGTTTGAATCCAATATTGAATACCTCCTCGCCAAGCTCACGGAAACAAATGTGTCCCAGAACATTGGGCATGCATTCTGAAATATATCAAATCACCTAATTCTAAGTGCAGGTTAAGGCCACTCCTTCATGGTGAACCAGTGAGATCACTTTTATCTCTGGCACAAGATTGAAGTATCTACTGCAGACTATCAATACACCACTGCACATATACAACAAGTCATTTTTAATAACTTTAAATAATATAAGTTCTATTGTAGAAAATAAAATGACTGAACAAGTCTAGGATTCTTTGTCATAGGCCACTCAATTTCCAAAAAATATGCATAATCTGGCACTTCGTTGTGAACAGTCATAGAAGGGGGAAAAAATACTATCGTACGCCATAATGTTTTCCAAACAAAACTCAACATTTCATTGAAAAAGAAAAGAAGATTGATGACACTGTGAAAATAGAGAATGGAGGTTGTCTCCCTCAATCTGTTTTTATGCAGTGTCACTTAGCATTCAAGAGATGTGCATCTTGCTCACGAATTTCAAGAGCATGAATGTCATTACCGTCTTCAATAGGCAGGCTACCACACAGAATTCAGCATGTATTTAGATCTTGCCATCGGTTTTGCATCATCACTCCTGCACGGTGTGCCATCATATTTTTTTCTAAAATCTTACTGGATGAAAATCGGCCCGTTTTCTGTACCTTCCAATAAGTGCTTCAGCTCAATAGATCTTCGCAAAATAAACCCTTTTAAAGGGAGTCCTAACACCGAAGCCGCGGTCTCTCTCATGGCTTCTCCTCTCCTTATAACAATGAAGCACCGACCCATTGCATCAGTACAAGTGATGTAGCTTTCTGAAATAGCCCCCATATGTCAGTGTCAATTAAACAGTATGGAGTAACAGATATTACTATATTAGCTCATGACAAATTTAAAGCCAAATAGGTATTGCCACTTGCACTCATATAGATAAATTGAACCCAAACAGCTAAAATGTCACACATAAACTTACAATAGTAAATCAACCAGACCGATAAACGTGAGGGAAGCTTACACAAATATATTGCAAACTATAAAGTTGGTGCTAAACTGAAAAACTATAAATACAGAGATTAAAGCATAGCTGCACACTCAGGTATTATAAAAACTCATTTGGGCAAAGCAATAGAAATAAAGCTTATGTGACACCCAGGCATGTAAAATAAATCAAACAAAATGAAACATATATAGTCAAAGCTTCATAAATTAAGGTAAAGCCATAAAGGCAGATAAAGTTACCCAGGTTAAATAGGTACAGCAAACGCTAAAGCAACAAAGCTCAAACTTCAGACGAATGGAAATAACGAATGTTAAACATGTAGTGAAAGCTACAGAAGTAAAATTAAACAAATAAAGTGAAACAGGTGCAGTGAAAGCTACAGAAATAAAGCTAAAGCTACACCTCTACACATAAAACTGCACTGCACATAAAACTCTGTACAGGCAAAAGCTCACCATGGAAATTACTTCTTCATTGCGTTAATGCTCTTTAGCGAAGTTATGAGGCTAATATCTGCAGTTAATACATTTCCAACATTACAGCAATAAATGAGTCCAGTTTTTGTTGAAGGAAAAAGTATGTTGCAGATTTATTGAATGTAGTGATGGGTTGATTTGCAGGTGATTCAAGGGCAACCCAGTGACGTTCTCACCTGAGATGTGTGACATCAGATTTGCCAAGAACCACCAGGAGTAGCCATTTGGCGCTGAAATATGTTATTGTTTCACCCAGACATTGATCCCGTAGTCCAGCAGGATAGGGTGATACCAGGCCAGCTCCCTGTTCAGGCTTCATACTCTCCAGAGGATGACATCATTTTCATCCGTGACTCTGCCTTAAGGACTCCGATGGTATTGGCGGGCATTCATCTTTGGGCCCCTTCTTGTAGTTACCTGCTGCCGTAATGTCCTTTGGATTACCACGTAAATCCTCTTGCCACTGTCACATAATGATCAATATAACTTCACATTTGCATAGCATAGTACAAACAGCTGTGGTAAGGGTCAGATGTATGGTGGGTTTAGCTTTGGCTTTACGTATCCATCCCTATCTTCACGCTGGAATTGGTGAAGCTGCCCTTGTTGCACCCTGTACCTCCCTGGGGTTCCCCTAACCAACTGCTCGGTAGAAAGTGAGTGGAGAACGACTTTGGTATCAGGAAACACTATGCTTCAACCCCTCAACATGTCACCACGTGTGAAACGTAAGTCACAAAGTTTCCTAGATGAAGGTTCTGGTGTACATCAATGTTGAGAAGAGGGCTCACAGGCAACTACATTGCACTTAATGTAGTTAGTATTGTAACTTCTGGTAACAATGTGGTAACAATGGGATCGCTGACATAAAATCGATTACAAAAATATTGTGACACAAATATTGTGTCAAAAATATTAATAGCACAAATATTGTTTCCCTATGCTTAAAACTGTAAGTATAAAAATAAAAAAATAAAAAAATTTTTACACTATCGTTAAAAAAAGACAAAAACATCATTTTCAATATATATTTAAAAATAGTAAATCTTAAACATTTTAATACATAAATTTACTTCATATACATTATATTAATGTTAAGTAAGATTTAATATTAAATATAAATGTATACTTACATAAACATACACATATAAATACATGTTTGTGTAGGTTTAAAATACATATAAATAATATACCACTAGTATTGAAAAATATATTTTACATTATATTAAATGTTTTGTATTTTTTCAAATTTACTACTATAAATATATATATATATATATACATATATATATATATATATGATTTATATATAAATATATAAAGCATAAAAATGTAAAAATGAAATACAAAACATTTATTTTTGGTAAGTTATTTAAATTAAAAAATCGATTTAGCTAAATATATATATATGTGTATATATGTATATGTATTATATATATATATATATATATATATATATATATATATATATATATATATATGTGTACAAACAAATATTATACAATTTGTCAAATAAATGACATACATTTAAACAATATTAGACAAAAGTATTAGTGTGGGAATAATAGATACGCCATTGGCACTCCAATCCATGCAACAGTAGTGAAAGCATAATACTTCTAGGGGTAACATTTACCGTTCTAAATTCAATCTAAGCAACAGTAGGGAAAGTGTTAGGCACTGGAGGTGTACAATTTAGCATTCCTACTCCAGTCTGTAAAACACAGACTGGAGTGGGAACAGTAAATTTTACTCCTCCAAATTCCAACAGCAGAGAAAGTGTGGACTTCGGAGAGGTACAATTTACCACTCCAACCTATGCAACTGTAGTACTTTCTCTACTGTTGCACAGACCAGAGGGGTTCAATTTATTATTCTCACTCCAAACACATAACATATTTTAATAAATCTATTAGTTGACCAGAAATACAAAATTCTTATGAAGGAAGTTTTACATATATATATATATATATATATATATATATAGAGAGAGAGAGAGAGAGAGAGAGATAGCTATATATATATATATATATATTAAAACAATTAAAAAGTAATTAAACAGTTTATATGATTATATATAATAATTAATAATTAATTATTAATTTAAAATGTTATTACTCATTTAATTACATATTAGGTAAAAGACATGCAACACAACAAACACATTTAATAAGTAATTAAATATTTATTAAAACATGAATAATTATTACTTAATAACTTCACAACCTATCACCAACAAACACAACAGCTTGCACCTAATATATACCTAAACAATATAACTACACAATTTGCATAAATTATAATCAGTTAAATATTTAATAATACATTAATAATGAATTGTTAATTATTTATTCTTAGTTAACTTCCCACCCAGTATTACTACAAAACTTACAACCTGCTATGATGCTATAAATTGCTATTAAAACTTATAAATCACTTAAAAATACAAACTATATGAAAAAATATTGTCAACATTTATACAAACAGTATTTAACATACATCATTAATATATGAAGTAAAACACCCGAATATAATAAAAAAACTATATTTGTACAACTATATTGTAAAAAAACAATATTACCAACATATATTCTCAAAAACAATATTACTTACCTAATAAATCGATGTTCTTGTCAATTATATTTCTGCATCAGAATATTGTTGCATCACAATTTCTGATATTTCTGTATCTCAATATTTTGAACTCAATATTTTGTCCAAACACCCTAACAACCTTGGTCTGGGAGTTGTGCACCTTAGATTAATTGTTTCCTCAAAAACGTCACTGCGAAAGAATTGAATGCTATCGTAGACTGGAATACATATGGCTGCTACTGCAAAACTTGCCTCTAATGTTCCCAATCGTGAGCGAGAAATCAACAGCATCATATCTCCGTTCATATCTGAGCTTTGTCACAATATTTTATTACTTTCTTAACACCAGCGATTTGTACTTTTTCAGCAGACATCTTCACCATGCTCCAAGCAGTGAAACGGGCATGATCTTATCCTGGATTAATACTTAATCAAATGGTAAATAGCGAGGCCACTGTGCAGAACAAATATTTAACATGTAAGTCAAAGAGCCTATGTGGCCGAATATAGTAGGCATTTTCCCATGGGTCTCAATTCACTTCTATGGATATCAGCTCTCACAATTCTTGAGGTAGCAGAAGTGATATCAAACAGTTTGTGACCCAAGGACATTATAGGATTTTATCCCACTGGTAGCTCTTCAGAAGCCTTCCATTTACTGCTGAAAGGAAGGATAAGAAGGGCAGGTCTAGTTTTAGAGGCGGTGAAAGGTGAGTAAGCCAGCTGCCTTCCCAAAGGAACCCCCTGGCCCACCCATATCCCTTTCACTTTTATTTCTTCACATGGACCGCTGGGCTCAGCTCTCTAATCATTTCAATAGCATAATTAAACTGTACAAGCCATTGTTTGTTAAAAGTCAGCAGGGATGAAAACATACATTACCATATTACTCCCCATGCACAAATGACCAGAAGAGTGTGCTGCAACACTCCCTGTACACAAGACAGCTAAGTAAAATGAAGGACCTTCATCCGTACCTACACATAAGAATGATCAATATTTTACCAACTGAAGACTGTATCATTTTTTTAAGGCGATTAATTTTAAATACATTAATACACACAATACTATGCCTTTTTATAACACTACTGGTCTCCATTGCCCATCCAATGTTTATCGGTTAAATAATGAGGTATCCAAAGAGATTATCAACTTTGAAAAAATAATCCATTTCTGAGAGAATTATATTTTCAAACAAAGAAAATTCATCAAATTCTGTATATCAAAAGCAGAACACCAGGCTCCAAAACCAATGCAGACACTTTCACATGTAGTTACCAAACCTAGAGAAGGGTAGTGGAATTGTCTTATAAAATAATGATTATAACAGTGAAATTTATAGAGTTCCGAAATGAAGTACAGTATGAAATGTTATGATTTGACTTCACACCACCTGCTAAACAAAATCTATCAGATGTCAGCAAAAAGGTGTTGACAAAAGAAGAATTAATTTAATTATCTAATTAAGGTTGACTGCATCTGTGCAATCTGTACTTTACCTAAAATTCATAAAAGCGTGTCCAACCCTATAGACTGTGGTTGTGAGTCCATTCTCCAACTCCTGGCCCAATACAATAACTTTTTTTTTTGTTTACATACAAACGTTTGTAACTATACATCAATTGTATGTTTGTGAAAGCACGTCTGTACTGTTATAATTAAGTTGGACTGTGTATCAGGTCAACATAAGCTTCAGGATCTAGGGACTCAGTCCATCTATACCATCAGGAAATGTTGACACATTTCCTAGCTAGCTCACAGTGCCCCATTTAAACCCCTAAACCTACCAGAGTAGTAGATGGAATTGGCAACCTCAATTATGACTACTTGGCTTCCCAAGGAAATCATTGAAACGGATGTACCCTTTTGTTGTTAATTTGCATGCCCAAGTTAAGACATAAGAAAGTTAAAAGAATGTATTTTCACACATTTATTAAAACAATCATATTGTTTTATAGTAAGCATGCACTGTGATTATTAGGCAGATTAAACAAATCATGGTAATCAGAATTATAAGAATGTTAAAAAAAAAGATAAACAATTCAACCATGATAATGTCACTGTGTTGAGAAACTCCTGTTTGTTACTACCTACACTATTGAGAGCATAGTGGGAGCACTCTCTGCCAGATCAATTGGAATTGCATTACCCCCGCATATCTGGGTAAGATGTACTGGGAAGCCAGTCTAATGTAGTGCAGGCTATCATCCTTTACAGGATGGAGGTTAGAGGCAGCAGGGCTGCATCTCGGGCACAATGCACTGCATTCCAAGATAATCCCAGTAGGAATACTCCTCTGCTGAATGTAGCACAGAGGCAGTTTTTAAAATGAAATCACTGTTCATATTGCACTGTTAGAGGTGCAGAGCTGATGCAATGATATGTCAGCCAGTTTGAGTGTTCTCCATTGGACAATCATGATACAAGAGCATCACATTCTGAGTGCCTAGCCTTGGACGGAGTGTACAGGAGCAAGGCATACAAGGAATAGGTACATTGTCACAGAAATCGACATCAGAAAAAGATGCCAAACTAAAATGTGCAATCTAAAATGAAGGCTCAGCACGGGCCGTAATGCGTTTCACCACAAGGCAGAGGCTCTCAATGACCATAGTCACAAGTAGTCTCAGGTGAAGGTTTTCCTTTTGCAATTACCATCACAGAAACAAAAGGGCCGAAAAGTCCTTGAATCTCTCCTTGAGACTAGAACAGGGCCACATGGAGTCCTAATATCTTTCATTATTGAGTATGCCAATCTAACGCAGACTAAAAACTGTTTCATATTTGATGGTCAATATTTTGACTATTCGAAGGGCATAGTTAAGAGAGACTTTTTTGCTCCCAATATAGCCACCTGTATTTTGATGTCTTTGAATATAACTGCTTCTATTATTATGTAAATAAGTCTTTTAAACTCAACATAAATAAATGGATATGACACCTAGACTGTGTACATGGTTAGGGAAATACTAACATCCTTCTCAGTGAATTCCAGAAATGGATGACTTCCTTAGATATTAAAATAGTCTTTTACAAGGGACTACAACGAAAATCCATAATTGTTTAGATCTTACTATCAACAAGGGTAGCTCATTATACACATCCTTGTACACTAACCCTATCTCCCATAACACTCTCCTAAAATATAACAGCCATTATCCACATGATCTTAAAGATAACCTTCCATTCAACAGTTTTTGCATTTAAGACACAATTGCACCAAAAAAATAACAACTATTTTTGGAAGCAGATAAGCTATCACTGAAACTTAAAGCCAGCCTATATCCACACAGACCTATTAAGAGATTGTTAAAAACGCTTGTTATGAAAACCATTATATTCTGCTCCAGGACAGGAATAGACAGAGACTCAAAAACAGCCTTCAGAACTGAAACCATTAAAATGAAAAGAATCATCCTTAAACAGTGGTATATTTTGAATAAGGGCATGCTTCATATCAATAAGCCCATTTTTACTTTCAAGTGAGATCAAAATCTATGAGTTAAACTAGTAAAAGACTCTATGGTTTCTCAGAATAAAACTATTTTGCAAGGTGTTGGTCTGCAGCCCTTAAAAGGGCACTTTTGCTGCACTTATTGCACAGAATGAATTAACACCCATTTTACTCTGACTGTCTTAACAAAAATGACTTTTTATTCCATCCAGTGTCCTGTGGTCTCCTGTGGATTTGCAAAATCACACAAGAAGTTTGTAAAAGAATTGTTCAACGCTAATCTACAATCAGGTGCTCTGTAGAACATGGCTCATTGGTAGAATCTTACACTAAATGCGGTGTTGACTGTTTACTCACACCACATCAGAAAGGATGGATTTGGAAATTGAGCACAGTCAATAATTACCTCAACATTTCTGTTGAATGGTTCACTGTAGCAACTATTGGATAATATGTACAATAACCATAGAAACTCTTTTTTTCTGTTTGTTCTCTGCTATGTCCATGTAATTACACCCCTTTGACACATTTGTCTGTATCGTGTCTGGGTCAAATGTCTACTCTTCCCCATGTCAAGGTTAAATAAGAAAACATATAGCCATCACCAAAATAATGTAGTATGAAGTGACGTCCTTTTACCTTATATGCTCATAAGGAAACAGAGGCTGTGCACATACTGATATCTTGTGTGCTCTAAATGCAGACATGCTTGAGACTAAATATTTACAAACTGGGGACAATAATATCTACCTAGTTATGAGTCCTACTCAGTCACTATGGTTACACCTATGTGACCTACAACTGAGGACAGACTGTACCCATTGTTTACAAGTCTCACTTGAATTCCTTGCTTCTATTGAAAAAATCCTGACAGATGTGAAGACAGCTAATCTAAAGGAGCACCCTTTGGTCCAGGAAAAACATATAATTATTGTTTATCCCATACCAGAGCTAGAGACGGCCACAAAGGCAAACGTACCTAATGCTTGTGCCCAAGATGGGTACAGTGGGCTTCTTGAGTACAGTGGATGTAAAGTTTCAGTATGATCATTCACTTTCTATACAAGATTTTCTCCAATACCAGCAGAATGTTGCTCCTACTCAAGTCACTTCACCCTTATGAGTCTTACTAGAGCACCTTTTATACAAATGGCTCTGCCCAACCTGCAGGAGGAACTAAATACAAATATTCTACAGCCTCCGGATTAGTACAAGGTGAAGTGAAGGATGGTGATTTCATCCCGCAATGCACCCAGGCTAAAATTTTAGGTGACATTATTGAACAACATGCAGAATTGCATGCCCTGCTACTGGGATTACAAAAGGCTCACTCGTCAGTTTCCACACTTATTGTGACTGACTTATTCTTTTGTGTGCAAGGTTACATCATCAAACAATTTATTCGGTTAAACATTTTTCAACCATAATAAGAAATAAATCACATCACATACCAATCACAATAATTTTATTTTTTTAGAAAAAAAATAACTACATTTGTCAATTTAAAAAAAGACATTCACAATTTCATTACAGAGAAAAAAAGTCAGTAAAACAGCTTTTCTTACCAAATAAAATCTTATAAATTAACTTAAAAAAGATTTACAATATTCCGCCAAGTTTGACACTTCAGAGACCATGCACAGCTAAATTTAAAAAGTTTAAAAATTACATTCAATTATTTCATTTCCCATACAGAATTTCAATGATAGTAAAAAACTTATGAACACAAATTTAAAAAAGATTTACACTATTCTGCCAGGTTATGGCTCCCTTTAAAAAGGATCCTACCCCGACACACTAACACATCGGGAACCATGCGCAGCCTCAAAAAGGCCTCAAAAAGGCTGGGCGATACTGCACAAAACCCCTTTCCCTCAACAAGGGGAGTAAAAAGCGACACCTAAAGGGTGTGTAAAAATCACAGAACAGAGTAAAATGAATCAAGGTCTGTAAGGACACACCATCACATGGGCACAATTGTATAGAATTTGGATCAAACTGGCCTAGCGGGAAGCACAAATTGCTTCTAATTACTCCTAGCTGAAACTGTGAAATGAGAGTCCTTTACCATACATTCCTTATCTCCAAAAGGTACGCCTCTGGACCCACCCCCATTTTTAACATTATAAAATCTCTCACTGATTTTTTCTTTAATTCCTTTGCCTCCCTCTTGGCCCCTGAGATTTTGAAAAAGTTCTCCTTTGCCCAGCGTTTATCAGAATGTGTTAAGCCCTCTGGTGTATCAAACATATCTAACCGCCTGATGGCAGTGGCTACTTCTCTTATGTGTGCTAGCCAGGGAATATCCAATTGTCCAGATGGAAATCCACAACAGAAAAGGAGCAATCTTAATAGCATCTTCTATAAATTCAAAATCCAATTCAGCATGCAAGAAAAAACCGGAGGTGTTTTGGCCCACTCCTAGCAACCTTCTACAGAAACTATTTTCCTCTATCACAGGGGTCCTATTTTCTATATAGCCCCAGAATGGTGCCCCATACATTAAAACTGGAAGACATTTACACCTATATACTTCAAGCAGGGGCTTAATAGGTTTATTTCCCACCTTTGCGGCAAACTCAAAGGTGGCGCCTACTGTGGCATTAAAACGCAACCCGCTCCTAGTAATACAGGTTTTCCAGGTACCCTTTTCATCGAAATTCACCCCTAAATAAGGGAATTTTTGTACCTGGCTAATTACTTGATCGTTAATCTTCAGACCACCCACCCTACTGAGGGGTTTACCATACACCATAAAATGTGATTTACTACAATTGATCTCTATGTCTAAGGCAGACATGAAGGTTCCATACGCTTCAACCGCCTCACGGAGACCAGAGAACTGCATCATCTGCATAGATCAGTACTGGGACACTCTTGCCATTGATTTTAGGAACATCCTTGCATCTTTCTACTAGGAAATCATTCATCCCATTTGTATATAGAAGAAAAAGGTCAGGAGCCAAAACACACCCCTGTCGTATACCCCTATTAAGGCCGAATGAGTCCAGGCATTCCCCATTTGACCCACACCTCACAGTTGCATTTGTCCCTAGATGGAGATAACGGAGCAGCTCCACAATTTGGGGATCCATACCCATCCAGGATAGCCGTTCATTAGCTTGTTTCTATTTATCTTATCAAAGGCACAGCTGAGATCCATGAAAGCAAGAAGCAATGTACCCCTCTTTGCTTGCGTATATTTGCCAATCAGCATCAGCAGATTTAAATATTGCTCTTGGGTAGCCATCCCTTCCCTAAAACCATATTGCACCCTGCTCAAGACTTCATTTTCAGACATCCAATTCTCAATACGCCTTAAAACAATTCGACCCAAAATTTTTGCTGAGGAATCGAGGAGTGGGAATGGGCGGTAAGACTTTGGGTCACTACAATTACCCTTTTTATAAACGAGTACAATGGATGCCAATTTCCAGGTGGTGGGAATTCCTGCAATAACTGCTGCATTAAGAACATTAAACAGAATGGGTGCCAACAAATGGGGACAGTGGGGGTCATTCTGAGTCTGGTGGGCGGCGGAGGCCGCCCGCCAGACTTCCCCCCTCCAAAATACCGCTCCGCGGTCGAAAGACCGCTGAGGGTATTTTGGCTTTTGCACTGGGCTGGCGGGCGACCGCCAAAAGGCCGCCCGCCAGCCCAGTGCAAAAAACCCTTCCACGAGGACGCCGGCTCAGAATTGAGCCAGCGGAGTGGGAAGGTGCGACGGGTGCAGTTGCACCCGTCGCGAATTTCAGTGTCTGTTTTTGGGGCCCTCTTATGGGGGCCCCTGAAGTGCCCATGCCATTGGCATGGGCACTTCAGGGGCCCCCAGGGGCCCCGCGACACCCCATACCGCCATCCTGTTCCTGGCGGGAGAACCGCCAGGAACAGGATGGCGGTATGGGGTGTCAGAATCCCCATGGCGGCGCAGCAAGCTGCGCCGCCATGGAGGATTCAATAGGGCAGCGGAAAACCGGCAGGAGACCGCCGGTTTTCCCTTTCTGACCGCGGCCAAACCACCGCGGTCAGAATGCCCTGCGGGGCACCGCCAGCCTGTTGGCAGCCGGGGTCAGAATCACCCCCAGTATTTGCATAAATCCATTGGAATGGTATCAGGGCCCAGGCCTCCCTCACCTCTTTGAGTGCAAACCTAATAGCTAAATTTGGAGGATGAGCAAACGGTTCACCCGTTTCCTCCCCTTGGGGCCCCTCAAAAAGATCCTATAAAAATGACTCACCCAAGCCTCGGGGGCGATATTGCAACCCAAACCCTCCGATGTTTCTGTCTCAACGAAACCCCTTTTTACAACCTTCCAGAACAGGCCTGGGTTCATGTTGCGTTATGCATGTTCCAAGTCCTCCCAGGTCTGCTCCTTAAGCTGCTGCTTCCTAGCCCTCAAAACAGATTTGTGGTGAACCTTTGCATCTCGTACTTGGGCCTTATCTCTTGGCTGTCCCTTTAGTGCCTTCCTCAGAGATTTCTTTGCCTCATAGCAAGGCTTACTGAGCCACCCTCCCTGGTACTTACAGAAGGGCTCAACAGCTGTGGTCATGCAATCTTTAATAGCTTCTTGTATTCTGAGTATGGCATCCATAACTTCCCCTGGTCTGGGGGATTCAGCCAAGAGAATCCCTACTATCAGATTTAAATTTTGATCCACCACCCTCTCTGCTACTTGCTGAATATTTACCTGTCTCCATCCAAGTTAACTTCCCTGATCTTTTATTCTCAACAAGACCGGCCCTCACACCACTGGTTTGCGTATGATCACAGGGAAATTAAAGAAAATCATGAGGGGGCTATGATCACTAAATTGCTGCTCTACCACCTCACCATACATGACCAGGTTTTTAAGAGATGGGGACACAAAGATGTAATCAATTATCGTTCTAGCCCCTCTACCCCCAAAGTTGTAATCTGTTGTTCACTTACTGCTTCCAAATCGCATATATTTAGAAGTCCCAAGCTCCGTAGACCCTTGTTCAGGGCCCTGCCAATCAAATCCTGTAATCCATCAGCTGTATGAGTACTAAGGTGCTGATCAAAGGGGTTCCCCACGGTACTGTGACACCCTATCTTTGTGTTGAAATCCCCTGACACAACAGAACAGAACTTCAGACCAAATCCCTCCAGTCTACCCTTCAGTGTCTGCAAAACTGAAAAGAGGACCCCAATTTGGCATGCAGAGTCCCCTACAGCATTATAAAAACATTATACAGGACATTAAACTTATTTGGAAAAACTACCCAAATAATTAGGAAACCCTGATGATTATAGGTAATATTATATGCTCTCATTATTTTAGAAGACCGAATCAGAGTAACTAAGCCTCCTTTAGGGTGTCCTCCTTGAGGTCGCTCGGCCGATACTGCAAACCTTTGGTAGCCATCCCATACTGCAAGTCCATCTGACCAGGTATCCTAAAGTAGAATAAAATCAAAATATACCATCTGCTTTACCCAATTACCCTCTAAGAGCTTGGTATCGTACCCAGCCACATTCCAAGAAATGATACAGCACTTTGAAGTTTTCCCAACCTGACCTTCCAAGCCCATAGTATAATTTGGGGGTTCTACCACTCCCACTAAGGGTCTCCGAGCATAGCATCAATCAACCTCCTCCAAATCTGGATATGTCATAAGTCTGTTTCCCAAGCTAGTTGGCTCTAAATCACCCTGCACTTTACCAGAGTTCCTGGTTCGGAACCCATCCCTCAGCCGAGTATGATTATAAAAGAAACCCAAAGGGACAATACCAATCTTTCCCTTCATCTGGGATACCAATCGTTGTCTCGAGAGGAGGCGTTGGACCAGACCTGGGTATCTACAGTTTACAATGATACAGTCCCCATTGCTTTTCTTGCCATGGCCCGACCCACCCAATCCTTCTGACAAACAAAATATCCTAAAAATCACAAAATCACAATTTTTACTCAAGTCTTATTTTTTAATTGATCCGTAGATTCACTTGTTCCCGGCGCTAAAGAAGGAACATCTATTAGCACCACCACATAAGGGGTGCAGTCTGGAGGGAGTTCTAAACAGACAAGTGGAGAGCCTTTATCCAGATGCAAATCTTGGTCCTTACTCCATACTTGGGACATCGCCACGTTCTCCATGTGCCTGCTTCCGATTTACTTTCCACCTCCTCGCCTACAGTTTACCCTTGCCCCTGCAGAAGAATCAACAGGAGCTGCCTATACACAATTTCCAGGAACCCTTGGATTAATATAACATGAGGATTGCCGCAAATCTCTTTCCTGGACTCTTGGGTTTCCCTCCTGGGGATACACCTCCTCATGCGATTGACTTTGACACTCAAAAACCAAGGCACCACCATTTACTGGTGCTAAACTACACCTCCCCTTTATCCCCAACAGGGAAACTGCGGCTTCCAGAGCCTTAAATTTTTCCATGACCGGGGCCAAGCTTGCCTTAATCATTTCCTTGAACTTCATCATTTGATTCGCTACACCCAGTCCTGTGCATTGGCTAAAGTCAGTGCCTTCCATAATAACCAAGGGGCTCAAATTTACAGGCAAGGGCAGTTTTGATTTTTGTTCCAGGTTTCTTCAAAGACTTTTTCTTTTTAAAAGGAGGGCTACTACTACCAGGAGGGGAAGCCATCAGTAGCCTCTTACTCTTCTTTATTGTAACATCCAAACCATTTGCCCCTATTTCTACTGGCAGTGGGGATTTGGGCAGATCCCCCTGCCCTATCAGTGGAAGCCCATCACCATTGTCAGAAAACTCCAGGGCCTCCTCTTCTACTGGGACTCGCTGCTAATCACTCAAGTCCAGTGAGAGTCTCCTCTCTGCCAAATCAATCTCCTTCGTAACTACCCCAACTGCTTGTGCGAGAAAGGAGTCTAACACTGAGTTAGTTGGCCCCTTCCCACCTCCACAATGGACCCCATTTTGCAAGGCCATTCTCCTGCCCATCCTCAGTTTTCCAAAAGAGCCTCTCAAGTGTGCCTCAAATGCACCTCAGCCACTTGTTGAAATATTACTCATAAGAGGGAGTAAACCCCTCTTCAGCATTAGAGTGAGAATTTATAAAAATTAATAAAAGTCAATAAAAATTTGGCACTCACCCTGCTGTGCCAGTTCTCAGAGGGGTGGCCCAGCTCTGTCTCTTCCGGTCACTGAGGGGCAAGGGACGGGCCCGCCCTTGGCCGGGCTTCGCCCGAGCACATTCCGCGATTCCCGCATTGCGGGGGAGTCCTATGTGCTTTAATAGTGCTCATGTAGCTTGGCTCCGCCCCCTGCCTCCGATGTACTTCTGGGAACCAGAGTCCCCTTTAGTGCAAAACGTCCTGTGTTGCGGGGGAATCCTATGAGCTTTAGTAGCGCTCACGTAGCTTGGCTCCGCCCCCTGCCTCCGATGTACTTCTGGGACCCGGAGTCCTTTTAGTGCAGAGCGTCCCAATTCCAAAGCTGCACCTGGGTGCCAGCATCCCCCACAGCTCACAAAAGCCAGCCCAGGGATCCTGCATCGAAGAGCCCACCGACGCCAGGGGCCGAAGGGTGCAAGATTACAATGTTGGCGGTTGAATGGATTTAAAGGAAAAGACTATAAAGAATAAACAGCTCTGTGAAAAGTTAACTGTCTTACAAGGTAGGCTTCCATTAGACCTTTAGAGGCAGTCTTTTGGCCATTAGCGTGATGATATTCATGCTACAGGGAACAGTGCAGCTGACATGTGGGCAAAGGCTGCAATTCAGACTGTCAAAGTGACAGTCCTCATAAGATTTTATATGAAGATAGACACATATTTTAAAGCTATAAAAGCAACCAAGCGAGCTGGGAAACCTGCAGCAAGATTTCCTCCCATATAGTACTACACCCTTAATTCAAATACCATTCCTGTAGTTATGATACCAGGAGTGCAAGCAACAATAATATCTAATAGTCTGTCTAGATTAGACTTAGTCAAAGATGCCCATGAGGGGTTGGCCACTGCACAAGCAGGCATCAACGCAACAGAAGCCACGGTACAGCAACACTACTGGTGGCCTAGACTGGGGTCTATGTTAGGCAGTGTTACATTTGTCAACAGAGTAAACCCCCCACTGTCAAAAGACCCTCACCAAATCCCCTCATAAGCTCAAAAATTCCCTTCCAGGAGATTAATTTGGATCATAATGGTCCCCTCCACTCAGCCTACCGATATAAGTACATATTAGTAGTGATTGATTCATGTTTGTGATTCCTTTGGGTTTGGCCACAGAGAAATGCAAGCGCTTCAGCAGTAGAAAATGTTTTGCAGTGCCTAGTGTCAATGGGAGCAGTTCATTAATTTAATTCAGATAATGGTCCTGCAATTACCTTTAAGGCTTACAGGGATTCAATGTCTGCGCTGGGAGTTTGTCTGCAATTCAGCAACCCGTTCAAAGTCGAATCAAACAGCATTGTCGAGCATGCCAATGACATGGTTAAACAAGCTTTAACTGCTAGGGTGCTAACTTCAGGTGTTAATTGGTATGTATGGAGTTCAGAGAACATTAAATAACTTGCTTAGATGAGTACTAAGAGAGCACACTCTATATGAGGTTCTCTTCGGAGTTCCTATGTATGTGCCTGGCTTATATAATACTGGGAAGGTGGCGGATGAAGATAAATTTGACTTGGAGAAACATTTGAATGTTTTACAGAGTATTCAAGAAGTCAGAGACTAGCTATCTAGCATAAACCACTGTGACATTGCTACCTGTGAAGAAAAGGGTATCACTGGTGGGTTTCAAAAGTTGGGGACATAGTTAAAGAAAACATCCATGACAAAGAAGCTTTTGAACCATCCTACAGACCACCCATCATTGTTCTTGGGATAAAAGGCAACAGAACTGTTATCTTGGCTCCTTTGCCTGGATCAAGCACAAAGAGATAGTGCTTTTTAATGTGGTCAGAGGACACCTATGTAGTCAGTCATCTACAGCCAACCTCTGCAGACACCAAGAAGGATTCAGAGTAGTGCCCCTCAGCCTCTCTCTACTCTGAATACCATACCCTCTGAAGAAAACACTATCATTCGTAGCTTGTGCTTCCAGCCATGGATATTTGAGCTTAACACTTGACGCAGAACATTGAATGCAACAAACAGAGCTGATGCTGCAGGTATGACAGTGGCTACTATCTAATACAATTTCATGGTTTAATACAAAATTCCATCCAACGCTATGTCATTTTAACTGGTACTCTTTCAAGAGCCTAGAGAGATCAACAACATTGAAAATGACTCTGGATCTTTCACAGGGGATTTTTCAATCCCCTCTACAGTCACTCACTGCCAGATACTGCTTTGTGCTTGCCAGTGGTTTTGTGGCAAGTATTTGTTTACTCCATGATTCTGTACCTGGATGGCTTGGGGAACTTTTCTTCTCATCATGTGGTAGTCAACAATATTTGTCATTTCACTGATACTTAATGGGCAGTTTGGCCCTGCAATAACAATTGCCTCAACTGTGGTTTGTGAACTAGAACCACACTCTTCATCCCACAGAGCCCAAAGAGGGTGATGTGCTGCAAACATTATTGCTTATCCTATGCCCAAAGGCATAGCTTGGGAAAAGATTCCATTTCAGATTACGGGACCCACTAACACATTGCAATTGCCTTATGTGATAAAAATTTGAATGAATTATGTTTTAATACCTTTTTTTTCTTTGATATGATTGAGACATTGAGACACTTAAAAGAATGATGTCTGATTTCTAGACATCTGTAACTTTGAATAATGAAGATCATTATTTGAATTGAGCAAACAACAAAGAAATGTAATGTTCTCACCATTATGCACATTATTTCATACATAGGACTACCAAGACCATAGAAATTTACAATGACACACAGTGGCAAAATTTCAAGGCTTTGCCTTCTGAGAGCCATTCTAAGTTTTTAAAGAAATTCCTTTACTTTCAGAGTGCTGACAGATCACATCCTTCAGCATTTGATTTCATACAGACGTCAAATCAACTTCCCAAAAATGTAGTCACTACCAACATGCCAATTTACTCTACTGAGTTCAGTCAAAACCTGGCAATTCAAGGCTATGAATATCGGGAAGCAAATGTTGATGAGAGAAGCATTTGGTGAACCAGATTCTGGCACATCCAATGCACAAAAGCCTTATTTTGTACCAGCATAATAATGGGAGAATTGACCTTTGTAAAGAAAACTATCCAGCAGACTACCCATTGGGAATTTGGCACAGTGATGGACTTAAAGAAACCTTCTGTTCCAAAAGTCAATTTGACTATGTTCACAAATTGGCAGTTCCAAATGAATATGTCTGAATCAGGCATAAATTATATAGTACAGAATGCAACCTATAAGTCAACCTACTTTCCTGTTGAAGGTTTGGCCTTATAATTTTGTCACCTGCATGCAGCATTTTCTTTCCAATACTCCTGAACCTAAAATTAATCGTTACACTACACAAACAATTGACCACATATAGGGCCTCATTACGACTTTGGCGGTCTTTTCCCAAGACCACCGCTGTGGCGGCCGCCATGTTGGCAGTCATCCGACCGCTGAATTAAGAGTCACACAGTGAAGCCTGCCAAACACTAGCCACAAACCCGACACTGCCAGGACACTGAAGGGTGGGGAACAGGCGGTTCCACTACCAGCACCACCAGCCGGAAAACTTTCCACCCACCAGATTACGACCCACAAATCACCACAGCGGTTCCTCCATGGCAGAAAAGCATTGGTGGTCTAAACCGCTGCGCTCAAGAACTCACTTCAGACAGAACACAACACCACATTGGACAGTTCAAATACCCCATACATACACACACCAGACACACCTACTCACAGCACTATATAACACCACCGCACAACCCACAATCCTTTGTGACAAAAAATCACAAACAGCAAGGACCCACAAATTAATTACTTAGCACATATACATCATAGGCACTTCTACACTTCACACTCAGCACACACCACACAACTGCATGATCAACACTATACACACATCACAACTGCACACTAACATCACAACCAACCTCCACACGCACCCACACACCCCCACCAAGCACCCTACACTGTTCCCTGACACAGACAAAACCCACCCCACCGCAACACAACCACCATGTCCCGTAAAAAGCACCCACGCTTCACTGACGATGAGATGAGGGTCATGGTTGATGAAATCGTCAGGGTAGAGGCACAACTGTTTGGAGCACAGGTACAGCAAATATCCATTGCCAGGAAAATTGAGTTATGGCAGACAATAGATGACAGGGTCAACTCAGTGGGCAGTCATCCGCTCACAAGGGCGGACATCAGGAAGAGGTGGAATGACCTACTGGGGAAGGTGAGTTCCATTATATCCAGACACCAAATTGCTGTACTGAAGAAGACTAGCGGTGGGCCCCCACATCCTCTCTCCAGAGTTCACATCATGGGAGGAGAAGGTATGGGACATCCTGCATCCAGAGGGCCTGACTGGAATACCTGGAGGACTGGACTCTGGTAAGTAACTAACAACCCCCTGGCACTAAATTGTACGTTCCAGCATGCCTCCTCACCACCCAATCCCTCCCCAATCCACCATATCTCCCACAACACCTCTCATCTAATCATCAAATGCCCCTCTCCTGCATGCCACACCACCACCCAGCCCCAATGATTACACAGTCCCTGCCAAGTACACGGATAGCTCTGCCAATCACAATTACTACGACTCCCACAATGCACATGCCCATCTCCATAAAAACCTGCAATGTGCATCTCACATCACATCTCTTCCATGGATGACTATTGCACCAGCTACACCAACTGGACAACTGGATGCTTCGGCTGACCACTACATGGCAAAGACAGCAATGCAATGGCACAACACAATGCCAAACAACATCAAACACATACACAGCACAGTCACCAAACCTAAGGGTCACTAATCCAGATCAACAACCCAGAAAAGGACTGAACATGGGCTTGTAGGTTAGAAGGGATACACCATGCACAACATGCACAGACAGGACAAGCAATCTTGCATACACATACATACCCCCCTCCCACTTAGACACCATGCTGCAATGTACAGCCATGCCCACTCACAACTAGCAAACCTGAATGGCTACATGCTAACAGGGTACACCTGTCATGTGAACCATCACACATGAACAGAACCCACTCACCGACCTAAAGTTACCAAGCCTGACCAACAACAACCCCTAAGGAGCATGGTACATATATCACAATCCAACATCCACAAACTGTGATAGCAGTGCTGCACCTGTCATTGACATTGCTGAGACTCAAGTCAAGCCACTGTATGCATCAGACAAAGGCACAACCATTCACACCACCACCATTTAACCCTCTCTCACTTCATCCCCAGGTCCCCCTGCCAGTGCCACCATGGAGAGGATACTAGAGACTGCCAGCCCTCCTCAGGATGAAGGCCCCAGTGAGGACAATGCCACTGGATGTCTGGACAGAGACAACCTACCTGGCCCATCTGGGACCCCTGGCAGTCTACCACTCCCTGCTCACCCTGCCCACATCAAACCCTCCCACCCTGTGGCACCAACATCACAGTCAACCCTTAGTCCCCAAGCCTGTGTCCCAAGAACTGTTTAATCAGTAGCTGACACTGGGAGTGGGCACACCGTGCCAGGGGACAGGCACATTGGGGCAGTGGGTGTGAGAGGGAACCTGTGGGCCAGAGGACGGGGCACCCAAGGCAGTCACCTGACCAGAAAGCCATCTCCCAAGTCCTGGGAGCATACCATCAATCCTAGGACAGGATGGGCCAGATCATCAACATTTTTGGGGAAAACCAAAGGCTGCAGAGGGAATACCACTAGCAGCAGTGGCAGGCTGACAATGCCACCATGGCCTCCATTACAGGGGTGCTCAAGGACATTAGCACCACCCTGTGTGCTTCCTCCACCCACCAGCAGGCCCCTTTCACTAGCTACATCACATTTGAGCCCTCAACATCTGCAGCAGCAAGTGAAATGGAGGCCCTGCCAGGGGAACCACAGCTCGTAGGCACCCCTCCCTCTGTAGCTGAAGAAGCCACCCCCCTGCAACCGTGGACATCGATCCAGGAATCCGTCTGCAGATGCAAAGACAAAACCCACTGCCAGGAAGTGACCCTCTCCTGATTTTGTCTCCCTTGTGTGCCACTGAGACACCATGTTGACTGTTCAATGACATTTCTACATTTTCCCACGGCCCTTGGACACTGGACCTGTGATACCTACAGCTGTGCCACCTACTCTGAAGATTTCAAGCACCATGACCCCACTCATCCCCTGTGTGACTATTAATGCACAATAAACACTGTAGATCACAGCAAATGCATATGTGTCTTTATTTGCACATATGAAAATGTTTGGTCTGCAATATGTTATGTGGGTATAGCCCCCTAAACCAACAGGCAGTGTAATGGACAGCAGAGGGAGGCATCCTCTGCAGGAGACACAGAACAACAAACCTGTCCCAGGGCAGATGTAAGGGAGTCATTAGTCCAGCCACACACCAGAGCATATCCACTGATCCAACCCGCAAAAAAAACATGGCAGAGGCTTCCATCAGGATAGTAGGCATGGTGGCACACAAAGCACATATGCAGTTCATAGTTGTCATGCCCAGTGTGGATTGCCAACTAAAAAGAGCACAACAGATGTCACTTCTACATCACCTGTCTCAGGGAATACATCACATAACACTGTAGCTGGCATCTGTCATGGGCTAATCTCTACTCTGTAATCAGTTACCAAAGACTAATGAACACAAATGCCTCAAGCAATATGTAGGTGAGGCAAATATCCACAGTTACTTGTTGTAATGACATGAGAACAGGAGAATGCTGGACACATAGCACAATACAGGCCTGTCCATAAGAGATGTGACATAGCAACCTGCATAGAGTACACTTGTTAGATAATAGACACTGTAACTCTGCACCTTACATGCAATCAGTCAGCTCCCACAACACACACATAGGGATAGGAACACAATACACCACCACTGATGAGTCCAATCAGGAGGACCATTGACACCAAACAACGGTGAAATACAACACTTGCAAGTGCACACAGAACATACGTGTATGTTACTGGAAGTACTGATTAATAAGCTCTGTTCTGTAGTCAGCTGCACCTTCCTCACCTGCCTCCTCATCACTTTCCATGTCTGCATCACCAACCACTAGTCCAGCTGCCTCCTCATCATCAGCTAGTAATGGTATCTGACGTCTCAAGGCTAGATTCTGGAGCATGCAGCAGGCAACTATGATCTGCCATGCCTTTTGGAGAGTGTAGGGGAGGGCAACTGGAGAGAGGTCCAGGCACCTGATCTTTGCCTTCAGTAGGCCAAATGTCCTTTCAATCACACGCCTCATCCTGCCGGGGGCCTCATTGAAAAGGAGTTCCCCTTCCGTGGCAGGGTACCTCACTTGTGTCAACAGCCAAGGAAGGTTAGGATAGCCAGAGTCACCTGTGTGCACAGAGGTGGGACCTGTTACAATACAGGTACAGACACAGGGAAGATTGTGATGACAGGTGCCAAAACAGAAACACACATCCAAATTCATAAGTACCAATGAGCCAAGCCCTCTCTCTCTTTAAACATGCCAATATGTGTGGGACATTACTGTTCCTCAGAATGAAGGAGCCATGCACAGATCCTGGAAATTTGGCTGTCACTTGGGAGATGTACTGGTCTGGCACACACACCACCTGAACATTGATGGAGTGGTAGTTTTTCCTGTTTCTATACACCTGTTCATTGGCACTGGAAGGGGCCAAAGCTATATGGATGCCATCTATGGCCCCTATCACATGAGGGATGTGTCCCATTTCATAGAGGTCTGCCTTCACATAGGCCAAATCTGCACATTGCAGAAACCTTATGTAGCAGTCCAGGTGATTCAAGAAAGCATACAGTACATCCTTCAAAACAAGACTAATAATGGGCTTTGACATCGCTGCTGTCAATCCCACTGTATTCTGAAAGGAGCCTGTGGCAAAAAAGTGTAGCACTCACAGGACTTGGACTGTGGGAGGGATGGCATAAGGATTACGTATGGCAGGCAAGAGTTCTGGCTCCAACTGGGTACAAAGATCCATGATGGTGTGACGATTCAGATGATAGGTCTGAATAATATGCCTCTCCTCCAGGGCTGCAAAGTTGACTAGCGGATGGTACACTGGTGCATGTCTAAATCTCCTTCTGAAAGGCCTTCTAGGATAGAGAGGAGAGAATATAGAATGTGAGAAGCATGTCAGCTGAACATATCCTCATTGCACACACCTAACACTGTAGACATGCCTCGCACTGCTGATACACACTATATTGGGCATGCTGTGCTGCATGGGCACCATCCATGTGTTATGATGGTGTTGTGTGCCCTTGTGTAGTTGTTGTGTGTGCACCTGTGTGTGGAGATGGCTATATCACATGCGTTGTGTGTTGCATGGGTGTGGTGTGACATATGGAATGTTGTGTGGCAGTGTGGTAGTGTTGATTGGTAGTGTGGTGTTAGTACATGTTGTTGTCAGTATGTGTTGTCATGTGTGGGCGTGCAGTGAAATTGTTTGCTGAGGCGTTTGTGTAGTTGCGGTTGTGATGTTGTTGTGTGACTCAGTGGCGTTGTGTATGATTGTGTTAGACCGTGGTGGTGATGTGTGTGCAGGCTGGTGTGTGTATGGCACATGTGTGTTGCCCGTGGTGTGTGTAGTTTGGGAGTGCATGTGTGTAGTATATGTGTGTGTATGTAGGTGTTTGTGTGTTCACATGGGTGTGTGGTCACGTGTGTGTGTCTGTCACAAGCCCTCCTGTGTATGGTGTGTGTGTGCATGTATATTAATACCTTCCCTCCAGTGTGTGCTAGGTGTGTGTACTTATGGTTGATTTCTTCGCCGCTGGTTCCAGAGTCGTTGTACAAGCAGGAGCAGTGGGAGGACTTCAAGTTCAGGCTCCATGGCGGCTCCAGCCGAGTATGGCTTCCTGAAGGTGAGTGTCTCCTTTGATTCTGTTAGTTTCCACCAGGGTTTTGGTGGTGGTGCGTCCGAGGCAGAAACCTTGGTGTGCAGCCTCGTAATGTGTCTGGAGTGAACATGGTCCCCGCTGGTCTAAAGGTGTCTACCGCCGTCCATGGCAGCCTGACCGCACTGCCAGTACTGGCAGTATCTTGGATGTGTTCTGTTGGGATCACTGTCATGGTCAAAATTTGGCGGTCTTCACCGCCAGTCTGTCGGTGGTACAACCGCTGCCGCCAACATGGTGGTTCTGAGACAATCCAAACTCATAATGACCCCCAGAGTGTAGGTAAGCTATGTCAATGATGGTTGGAACACTCTAGTCTTTCAGCTGTGGAAGAACATTTTTAACCAACTGATGAGAACATTAATTTTTCTGACTTTCTTCTGGGACAGCGTCCCAAAAGAAATAAAATTACTTGCACAAGAATATATGCAATTTGCAATGAATAAAACAAATAGAAAGAAGCTGTGGACAGAATTAGGTAAATGGATCAAGAAAACATGCACACAGTTTTTAAAGTTATATACAATGGAATGCACAAACTTTCTAAAGGAGTGTACTCATTAAATCACATTTTGTCCTCAGCCTTAAACCTGAATGGAGACCTGAATTTATTACAACACAGACAGGCTCAGCTAAGAGCAAATATACAACTAAATAGGGCACTATAAACTTTCAGATCAGGTTTCGTGATTTGGCAACTTCTCAGTAAAACAGCCCTCTTTGAACTATATAATTTGATGTTGATGCAAAAAGAAGCAGCCAAAAAAGAATTGTCATACATCCTATTAAGTATGGAACAATTTGAAGTCACACCATTTACAGTCAGTGGCACTCCACCTATTACCTGGTTAATACATGGTATTATTTCCTTCCCCATCCCAGCATTTCATTTTCATGACTGTCAAAAGTATAAATCCATTTGCTGTTGAAACTATGCACAATTCACAATTGTTCCATTCATGGAAATTTCCTTTTTCCCTCATTTGTTTTGGAAGGACTATGTATAACCATGTTGATTTAAATAAACTATTGTCTGTTGCCTTGTAAAAATAAGTCTCCTTTACTTCAGCAGTTAAAGTTTATATTCTGGAGACAGCTAGAACTGCTTCAGAAATTCAGAGGCTGTTGCACACACAATATCCAACACATTTTGCAGATATCATTGAAACAATACTTAATTTGTCTGTGACAACTGGTGTTGTACATCTTTTTAAGAACATTGGATCTGGTCCGGTGATTGGATTTGAAGCAGTATTTGGACTGATTCCATCATTTTTTCATTCTCTGTTTTCCAGCCTTTTTGGAGGATTTCCAATCACAATACTGGTAATCAGCATCTTTCTCCTGTTATGACAAGAAAATCAACAATATGCAGTACACGTATCCAGCTGGATGAAACAGAAGCAACATTGTAGCATGTTACATGGGACATGCTTGCCTATCTGAAATCAGCAAGCACTGGCTGCTCACATTTTGCAAAATGAATGCTTAACAAGTAAAATGCTTTCTGGTGACTAAACTCCAACCAATATCATCTTAGACTTGCATTTGGAACAGTCCCAGTGGATTATCTTGATATGGAAATGATTATTTAACCTCTACATGAGCACCAAAAACAAACCAGAACAATGCATATGTGCCTTCTATAGGATGATACCTATGACAGAGTGAGATCACTGGTGACACTTTTGAATGTTGTTCTTGAAGAGTGGTTTGAGTTTTTGTTGAGAGGAGCTGCAATTTCCATGAAGTGGCTCAGATGAACAACCAATTGCTGGTCCATAAACTACCGATTGTCAACTATGAACACACCCTGTTTGGTTTCTGAAAGATCACATATATGGTGCGTCTGCACCCGACGAGGTCGACCTGTCCTCTGATGAGGAATAAACTCAGCAAATTAGTTGAAAAACGAACCATTTACCATATATACCAAAAAAGTCTATATTTTCTATGAACTGACGCAAAATTGTTCTTTTGAATAAGACTCTTTTTTTTTTGCTTTTATTTTTATACTGCATATTTTCAATTTGGCCTATTCCATTTCATCACTGGTATGTTTAGTTGCCAATTGCCAACATGCATAACATGCATAAAACCTTTTAAATAGACTACAATGTATATATTTATCTGAAACAACGTAAGGCTTGAAAGTGTTAGTGCTTCACTATACTTACTATGTAGGTATCATTGGTTATTATATATTTATTTGTTAGATACGTCCCTATGACGTCACATTCAGACGTTCAAGTCAGGGATGATGTAAAGTTCTTAAGGTCGACTCCATGTTGTGTAGGCCTGACTCCATCTTGGTTAATGGAGTTTGCCATCTTCTCACTCTCAAACAATGGAAGTCACCATCATTCCCGATTTATGCAGAATCATTGTCATGTCTGTCATGGCATCTGACCTTATTTTTCTAATAACTGTGAAAGCGTCAACCCATTCAATTGATGATGTAGAAATAACAATCAATGCAACATTCTTCTGGGTCAAATGCTTAGGCTCACCATGTCAAAGTTACATAAGAGCACATAAAGACACGTTATCAAAATAATGCAGTCTGAATTTATATTTTCTTTTCTTACCTTATATGTTCCTAAGGAAATGTTTGAGAAACACACCAAGGTGCATATAGCCTATGTCAGACATTCTTAAACTTATGCCACAAAATACAATTTCTGATAAGATTTAGGGGCATATTTATACCCCATTTGTGCTGAATTTGTGTCATTTCTTTTACACAAATTCAGCGCAAAACTAGCTACATATTTATATTTAGATGTTAGACCAGTCTAATGTCAAAATATTGGAGTTTGCACCATTTTTAGATGTGTGAACCTACCTTGTGTCAAATATATGCATGGTAGGCGTTCCCATTTGAAAAAAGGTGCTAACCCCATAGCCCTATATTCATCCACCATGCTAAAATGACTCACGGGTTGGAGGAGGGGCTAAATAGTAGTGCAAAGCTTGTTTTGCACCATCATTTTACGCCTGGGTCAGACCAGGCGTTAAGGGGACCTGTGGACCCATTTCCATTAGCACCATGGAATGGGTCCACAGGTGCCCTTCTCAAGCCCCAGGAACACCCCCATCCACACCAGAGGGACACCAGAGGATGAGGGACCCCATCCCAGGTAAGTAGGGTAATTTTAGGTTAGTAACTTTTTTTTAATTGAAATGCCACCGGGAGCCCAACTTGGGGCCCCCTGCATGGCACTGGCTGCAAAGGCCATGTCTAGGGGACATTGGTCCCCTGTGCTGGCCATTGTGGTGGTGGGCATGACTCCTGTCTTTGGATTAATTTAGTATGGATGGTTTTGCAGCAGTAGGCTGGTTGGAGTCATCTTGTTTTTGCTCTAATCATTTGGTGCACTTCTCAGGAGAGGCCCTTTTCCCAGGTTATCACCCAAGACGGTCTCATCTACAGCTGGCATAATTTGCACTTTGCAGAAGCTACATCTCATATGAAGCCTAAAGCTGAGTCCCGGAGGAAGACCGACCAACTGCTACTGCAGTGTGTGTTTCCCTTTCTCAGGGAACTGTCTTTACGCCGCCACTTATAAAGACAGCTTTTGCTGTCAACAAGGTATGCTGTTCATCTTTTCTCCCTAAGAAACGCTAGACTGCAAGTTGCCCTGCCATTCATGTTCTCTTAGTGTACAGCATAGTTACTTGGTAGAGAAATTAGTCCCTCTCCCAAGTTGCAGGCCAGGCAGAAATTTCCAGTCCTTGGTTTAATGATCCATTGAAACAGGAGAAAAAGATATTAAAAAGGCAGAAAGAGTCTGGCGCAAAAATTACAGTATCAAAGATAGCACAAAGTGCAAGAACTATTTGGTCCTGATTAATTTCACTAAAAGAGAATTCTATGAGGGTGGGATTCAAAGGGCAGAAAACAAATCTTGAGAAATTTTTAAAGTTGTAAAAACACAATTCTCAGATCCAGGTGCCTGCCATAGAAGTGAGGATCCTTGGGTCAAATGGTGGCCTCTTTCCTTTTTAATGAACTACAGGAAATTCAGAACAACTTAATCACAACACGGTCTATGGAAACTGATTCTCTTAGACCAGCATTGCCCAAATAAATTGTCCTGCTTGTTATCTGTGCTTAATTCTATCTCGCTGGAAGACTTTAGAGCTGCCATTTTAAATCTTAAGTCAGACTCCCCTTCTGATCCCTGTCCCCATTTTCTTTTAGCTTAGGGAGTGTAAGTTATTTAGCAAGGAGTTAATCACTGGGTTAATAAGTCCTTGGCAACTGCCACAGGTTAGTTTTGCTGGAAACAGGCCAAAATGTTATCCGTTTTAAAACAAACTAATGTAGACCCTGCTGTCCCAGGCAATCACAGACCCATTTTAAGCCACATGTGCCATCTACATTGGTGGAAAAGTTTGTTAATCAGCAGCTATATAACTATATTGAGTCTAACAAGCTATTACTCCCCAGTCAGTCAGGTTTCAGGCCAGTGTTCAGTGCAGAAACCGCTATTTTGGAAGTCTCTGAACTGATTAAAAGCACACTCATTCCAGGCTACTAGTCGGTTTTCAAGAGTAACATCAGAAGCACTGCCTGGAAATGGATGAAAGCATTCCTTGAAGACAGGGGTCAAGAAGTCTGGCTCCCCCCTTATTCTTTAGGCAGAAGAAGTGTCTCAGTAGGAGTGCCACAGGGCTCAGCCTTCATCTCCACAATGTTTAACTTGACTCTATATGACTTTGATTGCTGCCCTGGTTGAGCCTATCGGGACTAAAATAATCTCTTATGCTTATGACACACGGATTGTCTGTGCTTCAGGAAAGGTGAGGTAATAGAGCCGGATGCCGTCAAACCCTGTCTTGCTGCAGTTTTAGTTGGATGGATATCAACCAACTTAAATGTAACACCGAAAAGACAGAGATTCTTAGTTTCGGACACAACCTTAACCTCAAAGTACATTGGCTGGATGGGATCTCCCCACCCAATTTACAAGTTGATACTGTGAAGGGTTAAGTTTGAATAACACATGGCCTTTCACAATCAATTCAATATGGTTGTTGGCAAGTGTTGTGGTCTCTTGCACACGTCTGGAAAACGTTTTGCATTTCCTCTCAGTCCCAGTGGGGATTACAGTGGTTCTTGCCTTGGTCATGTCCAGGTGGGACTATACCAATGCCTTATTTGCAAGGCTGCCACAGTACTTGGTGAGGAAATTGCAAACTGTCTGTGTCTGTGAATAAATGGATGCACAAAGCGATATATAATTCTAGGCCAGGCCATCTGTGCTCCAGGATACCCCACTACAACTACAAGAGATACCTCCATTCCCTGAATAACCAAACATCTGGCCACAGTTCCCACGGTTTGTCTTTCTAAAGTTGACGGGTGGTCCTTCACCTTCCAGGGACCTATGGCCTGGAACAAGCTCCTGTTAGAACTTCATCGAATGGAGGGTGAAGGGCGTTTTAGGAAAAACTCAACACCTGTCTTTTCAATGATTCGCTTTTTAGAACTTTTCTTTTTACTTCCCTTGCTCTTCATAGTGCCGGGACACACTTTTGAGTAGCTGTGTGCTCAACAAATCCCTCTCCATTCATTCATAGAAGTAGACGTAAGGGTGTTAGGCTCTAGATGACATTTTAACAATTTTAGGAATGTTTATTGTTTCCTTGTTATTAATAATGTTCATTCTAGCTGTTTTTATAACATTCTGTGTAGTTGTTTTGGGTGATCTGAGAAACAGATTGGTCCTGTAGTAATAAATAGTTTTACCTAAAAGTGGTTATTCTTCTTAGAAGTATTGCTTTTGGGTTGCTAGCAATCCCATAATGCGATCAGGGGCATCGTGGTAACAGTGACAAACCTATTTCATTTCATATATCACACGCGCACGCTGCACTATGTCAATTACATATTGAGTAGTGTTCTGCGGGGGTGTTTTCACATTTATAGCTAGTGCATTAAACCAAGTTCACCTGTGTGTGGGAGAGCGCACCTTGTAGAGTTAAGCCAAAGTCGTAACTCACACAACAATTTTATGCCACTCTGCATGGTAGGTTCCAGTAATCACTTCCTCTGTACGTACTTGTGAGCATCTCTTACATCCGTCCAGTATGCCCTCATTCATTACCTGAAAACTGCTGCCACGGCCTCCATTCCATCCCTCAAACTTTGGTGAGTTTCCTGTCATTTTTTTATGTGAACAGGTCCTGTTGATTCCATCTACTAAGCCATTGAGAAGGCTGAATTGTGTCTTCCTTTATTTTCCTCAGACACCGCAAACTCTCCCTGGTGGATGCTATTAGACGCCTATAGACATGTCTGATTTTTGCAGCTTCCTCACGAGGTTAATATTATTATTGCCTCTTGAGTTTTTAAACCATTTTAATTCAGCGTGTTCCCAGTTTTCACGCACCTATACTGGGATATTCATTTCCAACATTTCATTTTATCTAGATGCCATAGAGCAGTGATACTCAAAGTACGGCCCGGGTGCCGCATGCGGCCCTTTTGACCTTTGCATGTGCCCCCCAGAGCAGCAGTAGCACTAGGCTGCTGTTTACTCCATTAAACAGGGGACACTTTATTTAAACATGATAAAAGATAAGGAAAGAAAGTAAGGAATTTGTCCTGCACCGCTTTAACTGCAGGAACACTTTCATTCTTTAAGAAAACTTGCAGCAAATGTCTATAACTATAAGTGTTCTTAAAAATTCTAAAAGTGTATTTCATTGACACACAGAACCATTTAAGCTAACAGTCCATTGAGAAGTATTTTTTTTAAATGAAGGTTTCAAACATAAATTCAGAAACTTTCATTCTTCCCCCACCCCCAACATTCATTCTTACCCCCACCTTGATAACAATGCCAATAGTGAACTAAGAGGCAAGTCAGTTGTTATCTGCACTCTTTGATTGGCCTGATTTGCTATTACATATGAACAACTTTATAGTTTATTAAATCAAACACAGGAGAATGGTTTGCACTGCGCACATACCAAAGCCATTCATTGTGACGTCCTCCTACATACAATAATGAAGAAAAAGAAGGGAGCGTGAAATAAAACAATTGCCTAGGATCACACAGTTTGGTAAAGTTGGGAAGCAGGGATTAATGCCAGGTTTTCTGGTTTCACATTGTGCGATTCAGCCACTAGATCTACATGCTTTGCTGCCCCCTATCGCCACCATAACACCACAAACCCTCCCCACCCAGGGCCCCCTCCTACCTTTGATCGGCATGCTGCTAGCATCAATGTGGCCCTCGGTCGCACCACAGACCAAACTTTGTGGCCCCTGAGAAAATGTTTGCGAGTACCCATGCCATAGAGGAACTTATTTGGAACTTATTCATTAAAGATCCTTTTTGGACCTTTCTTGCAAGCTTGCATTCTTAAATACTTTCTCTGGATTACTTTTAAATATTTTCATACCTTTTCTTCGTGTTTCTTTTTTTTACTCACTTATGTTGTGTGACCATGTTTGCACTGCACATTTCTTTTACTGTTAATAAGACAGGTGTGGTGGACTTTGCAGTGATTATTCACATGAGCATTTGATATTGTATTAACTATCTTTGTAGGCTACATGTATCGATTGTTTCAGAATAAAAAAGTGGGTTGTCCACTTTGCTATACACATACAGTCCTGGAGATGGTCTTCCTTATTTAGTAGCTTTGAGACCGAAATGTTCCAGCTGCTGCTCTCCTCTGGCTGGTGTCTTCATCCCAGTAACAGTGTCTCTTATGCCCCGGGACGCAGTTCACATGGCACGTCTCTTTAAACATCCGATTCTGTAATATACACAGCTATGAAAGCTGGATAGCTTTCAGTTTTTTCGTGGCATGCCGCTAAGGGACTGTCGTTGAGATGGGTGTCTGCTGCTATGAAATGGAGGGCATGCTGGGAACAAAACAAACTGAGACTGTTGTGGCGGGTGGAAATGGCCAGCGGAGTGCTACTGCAGCACGCGTGTGCATGTCTGTGCACTTTGAAGCCTGCAGTGCTGATCTGCTGCCCTTTAGTACTGCTCACAAGGCCACCCGAAACGCTGCTGCCACATCCAGGGCCTTGCATGATTTTTGGTCATTTTACAATAGCTGTGTTCAGCTTTCATGGGTAGGACTACCTAAGGGCACATAGATCCAAAGATGAGAATCCCTCTGATATGCTTCCCCCCCCCAAACCCCATTGGTTTCCGCTCCCCACCCCACGTTGCTTTCTCCACACTCGCTTTATTAAAAACACACATTCATGCTTTTTTCCCAAGGGACACTCTGCAGAGCACCATTCATTGGTGTACATTCTTTGATACTTTCAGGCTTTTAAAATGGCACTTCCAATGTCACCCTTTATCCATGGATTAGTCACAAGGTGTCCTTGGCATAGCATCATCCTTTTAAGTGAGAGTAGTCATATTAATACTACTATTTATTCACGTTTGAGGAATCATATGCACGGCGCCATTGATGCAAACAGCTTTGGGCAGGGCAGTACTTGAGTGCCCACTGAATCCAAGGTCACAGAGTTTTAACGCCTTTCATATAAGGGCATGTCCAACAACATTTACTACCGTGCGCATACCAGACGAGCCATAAATGTAGCCATGAATTTCCCTGTACATCAGACTAGTGCCTTAATTCGTGGGAGTAGTTCATAAGAGACAAGGCCTATTCACTCGTTTGTAGACCCGAGAGCCTTCGCATAATGCCTTTCATTCACTGTCGTCCATCATGTGGTGTTCACGCAAAGCTGGATTTTGTGGACAGAACACCCCCTTCATCCAGCCTTCAGCTGGACGTGTGTGCCACCTGTGCCAAGCAACAGTGCATGCTCTGCCTAGCACACCCTGCCTCTTTTTCACTGTTTCATGACTATCTCTATAAGTGGCATCGGATGTCATACTGCATTCTTGAAACAGGTAGCATAAGACTGTCATGCTGTCAAGCAATACATTTGACCTCCCTCCCCAAAATATGTTTATCTTTGTGGTCCGGGGGTAGAAGGAAAGCAACAATATGAGCAATGGATGCATGAGCATAATATTTTAGGTACATAATCGCCTTTCTCACCGACTACTTTCATGTAAAGGTCATAGCTAACAATTTCTTCAGTTGCACTTATGAGATGAAGGGCTTCACTATTACTGTTGCAACTGTGATGAAAATACATTGTCCTCTCCTGAAAGAGTCACTGTAATCAATGGTGTTAATGGGGAGGCATCCAGATCAGAAGAGGAGGCATCTGCATGCACTTGCATTTTTTAACAATATTGTCTTGTTC
Organism: Pleurodeles waltl; assembly: GCF_031143425.1. NCBI lineage: Eukaryota > Metazoa > Chordata > Amphibia > Caudata > Salamandridae > Pleurodeles > Pleurodeles waltl. Next base: position 1,544,475,337 of record NC_090440.1, read on the forward strand.
TTTAAACCTGTGACCAAAATCCATATGCATGCACATCAATGATAGGGCTAGTCAATGCACAGCACTCTTTTGCAACTGGCATTCAACAGAGGGAATTTTTCTTTCACTAAATGGTTTTCCATTAACATATATTCTTTTATACACAATTAAACCTTTCTCATCGGGTATGATTACTCCAGAACAACACAAATATGTGAAATACCAGGACTGTGTTGCCTGTAGATACACTCTCTGTTGCAGGTTTCTTTTAGATTCTTCAAATTGTCCCTCTTTAGAATAGGACCACATTGTGATGCTATTAATTGTGTTTGACCAATGACTTTATGTTTTGCCACTGCACATATTAGTTGCTCAATGTTCACCAGTAGCACATTACATGTTGTGTTCAGTTTAGCTGCCTATTGGCTTTAACATGGAGTTAGCCATTACATTCTGTATTCAGTTTAGCTGCCTATTGGCTTTGACATGGCATTAGACATTACATTCTGTATTTAGTTTAGCTGCTTATTGGCTTTGACATGGCATTAGTCATTACATTCTGTATTCAGTTTAGCTGCCTATTGGCTTTGACATGACATTAGACATTACATTTGATATTCAGTTTAGCTGCCTATTGGCTTTGACATGACATTAGACATTACATTTGCTATTTAGGTTAGCTGCCTATTGGCTTTAACATGGGCTTAGACATTGCAGTTGAGACATTGCAGATGAGCTGTGTTTTTCCAAGCTGTGTTTTTCCACAAGATGGACCAAGCTGTTTTCTTCACACCAGACAGTTGTGTTTACCTCGCAATCCAGTCTGAGAGCGGGGAGATCAGGAGAATTGGCCTCTCTCCAAGGTTCTTCGGCTCTCACTCTGAGTTTGCTTTTAAGGATGACTCTGGGCTATGGTGAGATAGATTAAATCTGCTTGACTTCAGACAGGAACTAGACGTCAGTTGCCTGCCTCCAGTTTGGGTAGAGAATCTCTTTCTCGCAGTTGACCGGAGTCATCAACTTGCAGACCCCAGAAAGATGAAGCTGAATATAGGCCCTACCGCCTTGCCCATACGGTGATGAATTTTGACTTTTATACTTTGCTTTGAAGTTATGCTATAACATAATCAGATATATTTGCTGTGTACATTGCAAGTGAGAAGTACTTTGATATATTTTGCTTTCATTGCTGCAACTACTTTTGAACGTGTGCTTCCAATCTACTAATTTCGTCTCTCAGGAACTTGTGGGTGGGGAATTAATAACAATAAATATCTTCTTTAAACTCAGAAGTGCTTTCCAGAGAGGTTCTGTAAGCTCGGTTATGAGATAAGAGGGAAAGCAGAACACACATAATTATCAAACTGTTTCTCAAGACATTTTATTTCTGAAAAAGGTGTGCTTAACATTGTCCCTTGAAACCACAGATTACCTCTACAAAAATCAGTTAGCAGCATGAAAAGATTTTTTTTTTTTTCTTTAACTATGCTGCACATCATTGGGAATGCTAAAAGGCCATAATCCCAAAGGCGAAAACTAATGGATGTGTCAGTGCTTGTTAACCAAGTGGCTCTATACAACAGCGGCCTGTCCGTATGGGCTGAGGAGCCATGCCCCGCCATCTTTTTCCTGATTTGAAGATTGTCAGGCTGACTTTTGTTAAGCCTGACAGACAGACACTCTTCTGGTTCAGGTCAGGCAGCCAGGACCTGGACATGCTCTAAATGCACAGACTCCTGGTTGCCTGAGCTGACCTTTGCTGGGCTGAGGAAGTCATGCGCCTGTGCATGTGACCTCTTCAGCCTGGCAAAAGTGCTTCGAGGCCATCCCCCTCCTGAAGAGGAGGAACATCACAGATTGCTTCGGACCTGAGCGCTTCAGTTTTAAGTGCCCAGGACTGAGTGTCAATCAGTGACACCTCGTCAGAGTGGGTGGGGTCAGCAGCCTCAATTATCCCATCCCACTCTGTGACAAGATTGGGACTGCTGCCTTCGATCAGCCAATGAGGGAAGGCAGCAGACCCAACCCTACTGGGAACTCCAAGGCTTCCCTGTCAGAGCTGCTGCTCTTGAGGTAAATTTTTGTTTTTTTGTTTGGTGCATTTGTGTGTGCATGTATGAATGTATGTGTATTTGTTGGTGAGTGTTGTGAATGGATGTGTGAGTCCATGTGTGAATAAATGAGTGTGAGTAAGGTGCATGTGTACTCCCGCCCTCACCACCCCTCATTCTCCTCCCTTGTAATTTCACCAGTCACCACTGGCTCCATGTGACAATGTGAACAAACAAAACGTAACATCCTGACATTGGGTTAAATTAAGGATATTTAATGGCTCATACTATTAGGTTCACATGACAAGTATGAAAATGTAGAAGAGTTTAAATGGGAGTGCAGTGCCTACTAAAGTCATCTTTGTGTAATCTGCAGGACAATGGTTTGAAACTCTCCAGATAAAGCTCAGCATTTCATCTTTCTGATATTAATAACATGAATGTCAGTGTTAGCTAATAAGAAAACTCATGGTGCTTTTTTGTAGCACTGTAAATGTGTTGGGGTGGTAAATAAAACTCAATTTATGAAATTTGTACCAGAAAAAAATAAATTTTTCATTGAAAAATACAGTTACAATTGGTACAGTGCTACAACACATAAAAAGTACAGGTCACAGAAGCAGCTTTTAAAAATGGATTATAGTGCTATACAAATACCTTAACTATTCTAGAATGATGCAGGGAGTCATTTATTAATTGCTGATGACCATTCCGAATACGTTTAATATTTTGGATTCTAAGGGCCTCATTTTCAAGATGCTGCCGCAGGACAGCGCAGCAAGTCCCTTGTTGTTCTGCCTTGCATCAAAAATGAAAGGGCAGGAATGCACCCTATTAATGAAATACGACCCAGTGTTGATGAAATACGACGCATTCTTGTGCCTTTTGACTGCGCCAGCGCACAGATTGGTTCCAAATGCCAATGCAGGCACCCTTGCACCATTCCTGTACAAAAACAATAAATGGAGGCGTTTTTCTCATTCTACGTGTCCTGAAGAATGCAGCACACATACAGAGAGGAAAATACGAGGAGAAATAAAGTTATTTCTCCTACTTACGCCTCTGCAGGGGAGGTGCACAGTTTTGACTCATTCCGAGGTTTACAGATCCTTGCAAATCTGGGAATGTGTCAAACCCACTGGAGTGCCCATGGAACACCTCCTTGAAATAGAGTAAGGCAATGCAACACTTTTTGCAGACTTGCCTTACTCTATATCTATGAGGCCCTGCAAAGTTGCGCAGGGTGGCTTTGCGTCTCCTCATAGATCTGATTGAGAGGCTTGCGCCACTGGAGCGTCATCAAAAGTGACGTGGAGAAGGCCTCTTGTAAATGAGGACCGGATTCTATGTATTTTTGTCAAAAGCACTCTAATGCATGAACTTCAATAACTCTGAGATAAATAGTGTGAGGTCTAACCTTATTGTACCTGTAACTCTTGCTCTGTTATGAGTGAATCACAATTGTAAAGTGAAGCTATGTTGCACATAATATGGAGATGTTCTGTTTGGAAATGCATTTTTACCAGAGTTCAAAGTGAACGAAAACTAAAGAGGTTGGTGTTTCCATACTTTTTTCTAATAAAACCAATATGTTTCTATACTTCATATAAAAAAAACATTCCACAACGGCGGCATACTCCAGCAGATACATCACATGAATTGCCTGCAAAGCCTGTGCTCAGCTGGGGAAAATCGGTGCCAGCTCAGAGGATCTGATCTTCTTGTGCTGCAGACATCACAGGCACGGTGGGGAGGAAGGGTGGAGTTTATACCTGTGCCCAGTCCTTGGTGTCTCTCATTGTGCAGTGCAATACTCCTTATTAGCAAGCCCCCTTGTGCAGGTGACTGTAAATGTTTGACCCTTAGCATTTAGATGTTTACATCTGAGCTTAAATGCTCATTTCTGCCATTCCCCTAAATCACTTTTGATTTCTTCCAAAAAGCCTTTGACTGATATTTCATGTGAAACAAAGAAGCAATGTAAGGTGCCAGAAAGCACAATGTGGCACCTTAATTCAAGTTTGGATTTTGTTTGCTAACGGAGCATTCCATTCCTCGGAAATGTAGTTTCTAGTTTTAACTTAAACTATCCGTCAATGAATATGTAGGCTCATGGATTCTTCTACTTAAAGCACTCACGCTGAACCTGGTCCCACTGTCACCACACTTACCCACCCACATAACTCTACATAAAAACATAATTTGCATCAAATTTCATTAAAGGGTGCTTTATGTGAATATTTGAAACTCGTGTAATACTGCTAAAAATGATTTAAAACATGATTTAAACTATGAAATGTAATGTTAACCAAACTTCCTGTAAGTAATAACATGACCATCCTAGAACGGTGTTCACATTTTTTTTAAAACTTTAGCTGAGGGTTTCAAAAGCGTAGCCAAAAAAGAATGTTGCATTCCCTTACTGAAATTGTAACTCCTCCTTAGCTATTAGTGGCCCAGGTGACAACGGTCTGTCACCATTTTTGGGTTTGGCTTAAAATACTAATTAACAGACATATCATAATCATATATAAAGTGTGATTTTCTTCTTAAGTTGACCATAGTTGGTGATTCTCCTATCATAGTTGACCATAGTTAGAAAGTGCTCATGTTAGGTTAAACATACTTAATATCAGCGTCAGTGAAACGACTCATTTTATAATCAAAACTGTGGTTTCTTGCTGCTGTTTTATCTCACTCGTTCTCTTGTTTCAGGGTCTGAACTGCAGTAGCTGAAAGTATTTAAATTGTTTCAAATGGTTTAGTTCTGCGAGACTTGTGTATCGTTGTGAGTTTCTGAATGCTAAATAAGTTTCTTCTACCTGCGCTGGGGACTGACTGCCTGCAATGTACCATCCTGTAGGAGATATCTCCTGAAGGCAGCGCAGCTGTGAGCTTCCTTTTTGGGAGGCCTGAGAAAAATGGTGAGATCATCTTATTGGGAAATGTTGGATTTTGATTGGTCCATACCTCTTGAGAACCGCAGGGATTTGTTCTTCACGAGGAAACTTAGCGCCCCCCCTAACACCATCATGTGTGCACTGTATTTAAAATACTGTGCACCATGCCAATAGTTAGGGGACTAGCGTCAATATTTTTTACGCTAGTCCAGCGCTTTGCAGGAATTTTGACGCTAATCCTGCAAAGCACCCAGAGGCCCATTGTATGCAAAAATGATGCTAATGTGGTGTTGAAATGATGCTAGGGGCTCTTAAATATACCCCTGTATGTTGCAATTGTGCAATCCTGAGCTAGTTAGGTTCAGATATGCTTTCCATTTGCTTTAAAACAGGTCTCATGAGCAAGCAATTCTTGAAGCTGGCTGCTCGCTGGAGTTACGGCTAAAGGGAATTAGAATGCTGATAATACAAAATCGTGCAAGAGAAGTTGGTAATTTATTCTTTGTTTTAATGCCAGTGAGGTGTTCTCATGACAAGATAGTCAACCATAAGTCAGAGGGGTTTGTGAAGGTCCCAAGACCATCATGAGGTAATTTTCATTTACTTTTTTATGTTACTTTTTAAAATAGAAAAATATTTATTGCTTCTGTGTGCAGGAATATGTGATACAACGTTTCATACTTCTTTTTGTACAATGGCAATGTATTATCCATGAATTACTAAAAATGAGTAATTCAGACTTACGTTATCATTACTAGGAAACGTGGGTGTTGAAACCATTGTTACAAAAGAAATATAATTAGGATACTAAAACTAAAAAAGCACTGATTTTTATTTTTACAATTTATAGTTAGGTATCATTTGATATCCCTTCCAAATTCATTTCGTAAGCCCTGTAGCCAAAATTCCCCTGCCTGTGGTAATCTCTGGGAATGTCTATGCCTTGCAAAGGTGGCATGGTCCCTGCCCATTGGGCATCAAACATGGACTGCACCTGTGCCCAGTACTCCTGCTCACAGCTGAAATGGGGCACAGTGCACAACCATTAGATTTAGCCATGAAATACAACATAATTTAAGAAAGGTAACTCATGTTTATTAGACATGTCAACTTTGTAATGGTCTCTAACAGCTAATCTCCTGACACCTTTTGACCGCTTCCCCACCCAAATTTATGGCTCTCCCAGATGCAGAATCCAGGAATCAGGCCCACGCATGGTGTGGGAACTATGGGAAGTAGAACTCTGAGTGCTATTAATCATAGATGCCAAGGTTTGAGATTGCTTATGTGTGACATTTTCTCAGTTTCAGTGTACTTATAAATGACATTCAATGACCAAATGTGTGACACTTAAGAGTGACACTTTCTCGTGAGTAACATCAAGCACTGAAGTCCAATAAAACAGATTAATGCCAGAAGTTATACCCATATGAGCAACGAGAAACTGTAAGAAGATCTTGAAACTGCTGGAAAGCACATGAAACGGCAGGGCTCTAATCTCTCTATTTCAGGTATTTAATTTGTTTTATAGAGCTCCTCATATGAGTGTAGGATGTCTGAGCACTTTACATCATACACACATTATATAGAGACAACAGATCATACATGTGTAAATAAGTCCATAGGAAATGTTCCAGAAGACAGTGAGGATTGGAAGTTGAAGGAATTGCATGTCATCCATAATGGTAGGCAGTATATTTTAAGAGTGTTTGGTCTGGAGAAGAACACAGGATTTAAAACATATCACAGTTGTTAATGTTATTGAAAAGGATGTATTTCTACCCAAACTAACTCTTTGAGCAACATTAGGATACTCACTTGCTGCACCAATTGAAGTTATGCACTTGGTTATTAGGGCAACAAGTGAAGGGGGACCTTTTCCCACAGTTTAAAGGGCCTACTGCACCTCACATATGGCTGTTTTTTTTTTTACTAATCTGGGGTTGGGGGTGCACCCATTTCCATTAAGGCACATAGGAACCGTTATTAGGACAAATATGGACATCCTGAATTCAGTTGTAGAAAGTCCTGTTCACTGCATGTGAACACTTTCTAGTAAACTTCCTAGTGTGCCCCAAACTGGTGCATCCTGATGGGGAACAGTGGAGCTTTCAACATTTTGGGAAGAGGTAAACGTGGCCAGAACTCTTATGCATGTCAAATACTGATTTAGTGGGCAAATATGGCCCAAAAAGTAGTATAACGCTTTATGAAATGTTCTTTTTTTTGGGAGATATGTACATATGATGTGCAGAATGCACCTATGCGGTGTAAACAGTATGTATAGTCAATCAATCAATCAGGGATTTGTAAAGCGCACTACTCACCCGGAAGTTCTCAAGGCGCTGGGGGGACGGGGGAGCTACTGGTCGAAAAGCCAGGTCTTAAGGTGTTTCCTGAAAGATAGAAGGTCGTCGGTCAGGCAGAGGTGGAGTGGTAGGGAGTTCCAGGTCTTTGCGGCAAGGTAGGAGAATGATCTTCCTCCGGTGGTCGTGCGGCGGATGCGAGGAACGTAGGCGAGGGCGTGGTTGGAGGAGCGAAGGTTGCGGGTTGGGGTGTGAAAGGTGAGTCTGCCATTGAGGTAGGTCGGACCCGTGTTGTGGAGGGCCTTGTGTGCGTGGATGAGGATTTTGAAAGTGATCCTCTTCCATACTGGTAGCCAATGTAGGTCTCTGAGATGAGGTGAGATGTGGTTGCAGTGTGGAATGTCCAGAATAAGGCGTGCGGATGCGTTCTGGATTCTTTGCAGTTTTGTCTGAAGTTTGTTTGTTATTCCTGCATTTAGGGTGTTTCCGTAATCCAATCGGCTACTGACCAAGGCATGGGTGACGGTCTTCCTGGTTTCGATGGGAATCCACTTGAAGATTCTGCAGAGCAGGCGGAGGGTGTAGTAACAGGAAGAGGAGATGGCATTGACCTGCTGAGTCATGCTGAGTGTGGAATCCAAGATGACACTCAAGTTGCGAGCGTGGGTGGTGGGTGGCGGGTGCGGATCCTAGGGAGGTGGGCCACAAGGAGTCGTTCCAGGCTGAGGGGTTGGTGCCGAAGATGAGTAATTCTGTCTTGTCTGTGTTTAGCCTTAGGTGGCTAGCTTCCATCCAGCTGGCTATGGCGTGGAGTCCGTTGTGGAGGTTGTCCTTTGCAGTGGTGGGAACTTTCGTGAGGGAGATGATGAGCTGAGTGTCGTCGGCGTAGGAGACTATGTTGATGTGGTGTGTTCGTGCGATGTTGCCGAGGGGGGCCATGTATACGTTGAAAAGTGTGGGGCTGAATGAAGATCCTTGAGGGACGCCACAGGTTATATTGGAGGCTTTTTAAAGGAACGGCGGGAGGTGAACTCTTTAGATCCTGTCCTTGAGAAATGACGAGATCCAGTCCAGGGCTTTGTCGCGGATTCCAGCGTTGTGGAGGCATGTGCGGAGAGTGTGATGGCATACCGTGTCGAAAGCTGCAGAGAGGTCCAGGAGAATGAGTGCTGCTGTTTCTCCTTTGTCTAGCATGGTCCTGATGTTGTCTGTTGCAGCAATGAGTGCGGTCTCGGTGCTGTGGTTTTTGCGGAATCCGGATTGGGAGGTGTCAAGTGCCTTGTTGTCTTATAGGAACCGGGATAGTTGATTATTCACAATTTTTTCGATGACCTTGGCTGGGTAGGGGAAGAGGGAGATAGGTCGGTAGTTCTTGGGGTCATCAGGGTCTGCCTTAGGTTTCTTTAGCAGGGCGTTGATTTCTGCGTGCTTCCATCTCTCTGGGAAAGTGTCTGATTCGAAGGAGCTGTTGATGGTGTGGCAGAGATGGGGGGCGATGATGGTGTTGGCTTTGTTGAAGATGTGGTGTGGACAGGAGTGGATGGTGGCCATGGTGTTCTCAGTATCTTCTGTGTTGACCGGGGTCCAGGTGTGGAGGAGGTGGATGTTTCTTGGAGCGTAGGGTTCGAGGGTGTTCGTAGTTAGCTGGTAGGATTTGGAGTTGAAGCTGTTGTGGATTTCTTCTATCTTTCGACAGAAGTGGGATGCGAGTGAGTTGCAGAGCTCCTGTGATGGCGGGGGTTCATTGGAACATGCCTTCGGGGTGGTTAGATCTTGGATGATGCTGAAGATTTCTTTGGTGTTGTGAGCATTGGTGTCGATGCGGTTTTTGAAGTGGGTCCTTTTGGCGGTGCGTATCAATTGGTGATGTCTGCGAAGGGCCTCCTTGAAGGTGCAGCGATTGGAGGCGGTGGGGTCACGGTGCCAGTTTTTTTCCGTTCTGCGGCAACGTCGTTTGGATTCCTGTAAATCTGGGGTGAACCAGTTGGCCTTGATTCTGTGCGAGGTGTTAGGGTGTTTTTGGAGCGGTGTGAGCGCAGTCTTCTAGCCAGTGGTGCAGGTTGGTGGGGGCTGTGTTGGGGTCTGAGGTCCCAGGTGGGGGGTCTGGGCGAGGGTGAAGATCAGTTGGTCCGAGGATATTCTGCTCCAGTTGCGTCGGGGGGGCTGTGTGCGGTGGTGGTGAGTGACTGGTTTTTAGTAGGAAAAGTGGATGCATCAGTGGTCTGTCCAGTAGAGTTTGGTGGTGTGGCTGAAGGCCACGTGTTTGCTGGTTGTGAAGATGGGATCGAGAGTGTGGCCTGCGGAGTGGGTCGGTGAGGTGACCAGTTGCTTGAGGCCGAGGTTGGCGATTAGGTTGGTGGTGTTAGTATCGTTGTTATTTTCCAGGTGGAAGTTCAGGTCGCCTAGGAGGATGTATTCAGTTGAGGTGAGGGCTTGGGAGCTGATGGTGTCGGTGATATCGTCACAGAACTGTGGTCTCGGGCCGGGGGTCTGGAGACCAGTGTTCCTCTGAGTGTGTTGTTGGCGTTTACGTAGATTGTGAAGTGGAGGTGCTCGGCAGACTTGATGATGGGTTCGGAGTTGGTGGAGACACTTAAGGTGTTTTTATGGGCTATGGCGATTCCTCCTCCTGGTTTGTTGTCGCGTTCTCTTCTGGTGATTTTGTAGTTATCCGGCATAGCTATTGCTATGTCTGGTTCCGAGGCAGGGTTCATCCATGTTTCGGTGAGGAATGCGATGTCTGGCGAGTGAGTGGTCAGTAAGTCGAATAGTTCAAGTGCGTGTTTGTGGACGGAGCGGGTGTTAAGGAGGATGCATTTTAGGTGGTAGTCTGTTTTGGTGTGGTGTTCGGGGTTTGGCTTGCAGGTGAAGTTGCAGGCACTGCAAGAGAATGGTCCTCTGGTGCGCGTTGGTGTGACCTGGCAGCAGGTGGAGGAACAACCTGGGTTTAGGGCGTGGAGTTCATCAGCGGTGTAATGTTGTGAGGTAGTGCGGGGCGTGTTGGCCAGGGGGTCTGGCGCTAGGCGCGGTCTTGGCGCGGACGGGCGCAGACGGGCTTGCCTTTTCCGCGCCTTCGGCATGCCAGTGGCGCGCCCACGCTGCAGCCGGCATAAGAGGGGTGGAGGGAGGGTTTGCAGGCTGGGAGGAGGGTGGCGGCAACCAATGGCAGGGTGGGGGGGCGGGCCAGTGGAGAAGCAAGGGCGGGAAAGGCAGAAAAACAAGGAGGGATGGGGGCGGGCCGCGGGGACGAAGCAGCTACGGTGAAACCAAAGAAAAAGCAGAGAGCCCAACAGGAAATGAAATGCAGGAGGCTTGCGGGTGCCAGCAGCGAGGGCGAGGGGAGCGACCTACCTGCTTAAAGCAGGGTCGAAGGTGTGCTGACTTATAGTGTGCTTAATTCCCATACGGGATTTATACATTGTTCTTAATGCCCACGGGGCCCATAAGGAGTGTTTAATTCTCATTTACGATGCACAGGGTTCTTAAGGCCCTAACTAGTTATATATACTGGGCTTGGGCTTAATTCCCTTACAGGATGTATAATGGGCTTAATGCTCCTATGACCATGCATACTGTACTCAATTCTCATACAGCATGTACACAGTGCTTCATGTGCATACCCTTCTGTACAGGAAGTATTCTGTGCTTAACGTCCATGTAGGCTCAAAATAGTGTCCCCAACTCCCTTACCGGCTCTCTCACTTGCTTAAAGCCTGTGCATGCTCATTATTGTATTTAATTAACATAAAAATATAGGGGGTCATTTTGACCTCGGCGGTCTTTTTTGAAGACCGCTGAGGGACCGCCGTGCGGAAGACTGCCATTGGTGGCGGTTTGACGCTCGGCCTATTATGACTGTTGGCAGCTCTCCGTCCTTTTACGGATGGAGAGCCGCCAACAGCCATACTGGCAGAAGGCGGCGAAGTGGAGGTTGCTCCACCTCCACCGCCATGCCAACAGAACACCGCCCAGCGAATCACATCCTGTGATTCGCTGTGGCAGTGTTCTGTTGGCGGTATGGTGTCGGCGGAGCTACCCCCATGGCTCCCGTCCCCTCCCGGAGGATCGTCGGACCAGGTAAGTCGATCGTCCGTGAGGGGAGGGGGATCGGGGGGTGTTGTGTGTTGTGTGGGTGCATGGGGGTGTGCATGTGTGTATGTAGAGGTGGTGTGTGAGTGTGTGTATGCCTGCTGGGGTGTTGTGTGTATGGGAATGAGTGCGTGTATGTCTGTGTGCGTGCATGTTTGAATGTGGGTGTGCGTGTATGACTGTGTGTGTGGATGTAGGCATGTATGTCGGCGTGTGTGCGTGTAAGTATGTAGGTGGTGCCTGCGTGCGTGTCGTGTGGGTATGGGTGAATGTGATGTTGGGGATCGGGGTGGGGAGGGGGGCCCTGCCACCTTTGGGGGTGGCAGGGGTGGTGGGGGGGTAGGGGAGGGATTTGCGGTGGGGGTGGGGGAGACCCCTATCAGTGCCTGGGAAGGAATTCATGGTTCAAACCGCTGGAAATCCACGGCGGTAAGCCAGGTCCAAATACCGCCAGCGGTATAGTGACGGCCGCCGGGCTGGAGACCCAGGTCTCCAGCCCAGCGGTCGTCTCCGCCCTGGTGGGCGGAACGGAGAACCGGCGGATGACCATGTCGGTAAGACCGCCAGCCTGTTGGCGGTCTTACCGCCAGTTCTCCGCCTTCCGCCAGGGTTGTAATGACCCCCATAGTGTTCTTAATACCCAAATAGTACATATAGGCCCTCATTATGACCCTGGCGGTAAATCCCGCTTACGGCCATGCTGACGGCCACCAATTTACTGCGGCGGCAGCGGATATCCGTTCACCATATTATGACACACACACACACAAATCCGACAGATTACAGCCACAGACACAAATCCTCCAGCCCAAAGGTCAGTGCAAAAGTGGAGGTATCAAAACCCACACCGTTACGCCAATAGAACAACGGCCACCATATTATGACCCACGAATCACCACAGCGGACATTCAACGGCGGTAAACCAGTAGCAGTACACACCGCTGCGCTCACAATGGACACCCTCATACAAAACAACACCACATTGGACAATTCAAACAACACACACCTGACACCCATACACACACCACACCCACACCACTATAAAACACACCCCCACAGTACCCACAACCACTTACAAATACAATTAATTGCCACAAGACTCACACCAAGACCACTGACACAACTACATACACACACCACATACACCCATACATCCCTAACGCACCCCACCCCACACACCCCAACACAATACCCTACACACCCTCACCAACACACATCACAAAACACCCATGGCACCACAAAGGCAACCCCGTTTCACTGAAGAGGAGTTAAGGGTCATGGTGGAGTAAAATGTCAGAGTAGAGCCACAGCTATTTGGAGCACAGGTGCAGCAGATATCAATAGCAAGGAAGATGGAGCTATGGCGGAGAATCGTGGACAGGGTCAGCGCCGTGGGACAGCACCCCAGAACAAGGATGACATCAGAAAGAGGTGGAACGACCTACAGGGGAAGGTACGTTCCATAGCAGCAAGACACCAGCTCGCTATCCAGAGGACTGGCATTGGACCGCCACCTCCTCCCCCACAACTCACAGCATGGGAGGAGCAAGTCTTGGCAATACTGCATACTGAGGGCCTGGCCGGAGTCGGAGAAGGACTGGATTCTGGAAAGTCAACACTCCACTATTATCACCCCCCTACCTGCATGCCATCACATACCCTCACTCCCATCACTCCACTGCATCCCACACACCCCACCATCACATCTCACTAATCCCAATGCCAAGCCCAGCATGCCATACCAATGCATGGACACCCCTCAATAGCCCTGCATAGACACTCACCACTAAAGCATGCACAGCATAAAGAACTAACAATCCCACCACACACCAACATACACAAGTAAAAGCTGGCAGGGCAACAACAACCATAGAGGGGAAGCTAGGGATGTACAATATGTCATACACATTAACCATAACACAACATTTACCCCACAGGTACCCCAGCCAATGTCACCGGAGAGGAGGTGCCAGCACTATCCTGTCCCCCGACAGAAGAGGCCCACACTGATGACAGTAACTCTGGACTATCTACCTGGCCCTTCATGGACCACTGGACAGCCAGTTACCCAAGCCCAGTCACAGACCACCACAGAGCCTCCCCCATCAGGAAACAACAACACAGCACCCACCCAGCGTACCCACACCTATGTCCCCTTGGACAATGCACCTGTGCTACAAACAGAATGGAATAATACCCTGGACATTTCTCCATCATCACCTCATCCCATTGCACTTTTCCCTCTAGATATTAGCACTTCAATAAACACCCTTTGATAAAGCTAGATTTCAAGTATGTCATGTATTTCAAATATGTATTGAGTTAAACAGGTACAACCATTGCAAATGAAATGTCGAATGAACATTGAGTTAATGACCTGTAGCTGGCTGTTGTGATCACATCAGGAGTATTTGTCAAATCACCAACATCTGCAAAATGAATAGCCAGAGGGAACAGTAAGTGGGCATAGAAGTGGGAAATACCAGCATGCCAATGCCACACAGAATACAACCAAAGTCATTGAAATGTAAAGTTACACTGTCTCACCTGTGTGTCATTAGAAGTACTGACGGATTACAGATGATCTGTTGTCCTCATCCTCTGCCTCCTCATCCTCACTGTCCTCAGGGTCCACTGCTGCCACAGGGGCATCTACAGTCTCCTTCTCCTGCAGAAAAGGGACATGGCGTCTGTGGGTCAGGTTGTGCAACATGCAGCATGACACTACTATCTGGCAGACCTTCTTGGGTGAGTAGCACAAGGATCCACCTGTTAGATGGAAGCACTGGAACATGGCCTTCAGGAGGCCAAATGTTCTCTCTATTATCCTTCTGGTTCGCCCTTGTGCCTCATTATAACCTTCTTCTGCCTTTGTCCTGGCATCCCTCACAGGGGTCAGCAGCCATGATTGGTTTGGGTAACCAGAGTCACCTGCAAATATTGAGGGACAACATTTAGCCACACACTATCCTATATGGCCCACGCCATAGGCAAACACCAACATATACTGGGTGGGAACCACGGCTCACCTAATAGCCACACCCTGTGCCTCTGTAGTTGTGCCATAACATTTGGGATGGTGCTAGTCCTCAGGACAAATGCATCATGCACCAACCCAGGATACTTAGCATTGACATGGGAGATGTACTGGTCCACCAAGCACACCATCTGCACATACATACATAGCATCATGCAATTACACAGAGTGGAAACTCTTACGGTTCCTGAACACCTGTTCATTCTGCCGGGAGGGGGAACAAATGCAATATGTGTTCCGTCAATCGCCCCAATTATATTGGGGATATGTCCCATTGCATAAAACTCTGCCTTCACAGTGGCCAAATCCTCAGCCTGGGGCAGGGTTCTGGAGAGTCAGTCCTGGAGAACCGGGTCCATGCCAGATTTTTAGCATATCCACATTTAGAAAAATGTCGATTTCTGAAACATCTTTTTTCTAAATGTGGATATGCTAAAAACCTGCCATGGACCCGGCTCTCCAGGACTGACTTTGCAGAACCCTGGCCTGGGGGAATGCAATGTAGCTGCACATGTGTTTTATCAAGGCAGACAACACTCTTGTCAGCACTATTGAGAACATTGGCTGTGACATTCCTGCAGTCAAGCCCACTGTCACTTGGAAAGAACCATTTGCCAGGAAATGGAGCACTGATAGCAGCTGCACAAGAGGGGGGATCCCAGTGGGGTTACGAATAGCAGATATCAGGTCAGGCTCCGATTGGGCACACAGCTCTGTGATTGTGGCCCTATCCAGTCTATAGATGAGTATTATGTGCCTGTCCTCCAATGTAGCCAAGTCCACCAGGGGTCTGTCCACGGGGTATGTTGCCATCTCCTATTCATCCGCAGGGGTAGGAATCTGAGGGACAAAAGAGTGAGGAGGCTTTCACAATTTGAACAATGGAGCCACAACAGTAATCTGCAATCTGTAAACATGTCATGGGTCAGTGTGATTTGTCCAGTATGTGCCTATTTCTCCTGTGATGCAGTATTATTCCATAGGCCTGCCCCCTGAAATTGTGTCTGTCTGTCCTGTGTGGAGGAACAGTTGAAAGTGAGGTAATGTTGCTGACGTTGTGCGCAGTGGCGGGAGGCGGTCGTGAGCCGCCGTGTGATTCCTCATTGGTTATTATTGGGCTCCATGGGGTACAGTGGCAAAGGGTGATCTATGCCGGCGGTGTCGGTATGCACCGCCGCGGACGTGACTGCCATTTTCTAACTGATTCTTCACTTGTTTCCTGACCTTCCATAGGAGAGGACCTACACTGCATGTGCTGTGGAACCTACCGTGGCCCGTGTGACTGGGAAAAGGGCCCCAGCCTTCACTTTAGAGGAGCTGGAGAGACTTGTGGATGGGGTCTTACCCCACTACGGACTGCTGTATGGGCCTCCATACAAACAGGTGAGTGCACTGTGGGCATGATGCATGTGGAATGAATGTATGGAGGTGTGTGTGAAGGCACTGTGTAAGGGGGAGGGATGTCCCCCTGGCTGGGTACACATAGAGTGCTGGGCTATGTGTGTGTCAATAGTGCTGGAAACAGGTATGGTGGGCCATTTGTGTTACTAGCTTGACTGTTTGTCTAATGGTGTTCTCCTGTCTGTATTTCCTCTGCAGGTCAGCGTCCATCAAAAAAAGGGTATATGGCGTGCCATCGGCAAGGAGGTGCGGACCCTGGGGGTCAATCGGCAGGTGGAGCATCCACTGTCAGAAACGATGGGAGGACCTGAGACGCTGGGCACAGAAGACCGCAGAGGCCCAGCTGGGGATGGCCTCCCAATGAGGAAGGGTGCCCGTTGAACCCTGACCCCACTGATGGCCCGCATTTGGTGGTGGCCAATCCTGAGCTGGATGGGCACTTCAGGGCATCACAGCAGCCACAAGGGAATGAGTACAGTGGCCATCATTGAAGGGAACAGCTGGAGGGGTGGTATCCGGGTGGTGGTTGCGTCAGTGGGTGCTCATAGGCCAGGCCAGATATAGCAGCATAGGTCCACTGGTGGCTAAGGGTCTGAAGGGGAAATACTGCCTACCTAGCTTGTTAGCATCCACTACTGTTCAGGGCTGCGTGGGTCCCAGGTGTGCTGCAGTTGGCAGTGTGTGCTCCTCCTTATGCCTTTGTGGCTAGCAATATCACTGGCAGTGCAATGCTTAGTGCGTAGGCCTGTTCCCAGTGTGTGAGGGTGCTGTGTACACCAACGGTGGTGTTGGTGCAGTCATTGACCCAGTGTATCCTTTGTCTCTCTACCCCCTTTCTTGTTTTGTCATCTTGTCCTTATGGGCATTAGCATCATCTGGCAGAGGAGCAGAGGCACCGGCGACGGAGGGAGCTGCCTCCCACATGACCCAGGAGGCAGAGTCCACCGATGCTGAGGGCACCAGTGGGATGGAGGGCGAGGGGAGCACCACGGTGGAGACTGGATGGGACAGTGCAGACTCTGATACCTCCTCCGATGGGAGCCCCCTTGGTGGTGTTGGACACCTCTGTGACCACCGCAGCTACAGGTACAGCCGCCACTCTCTGTACCAGCACCGCCCTCCCAGCAGCCCCTCAGTCAGTTGCCAGTACCCACTCACCCAGGAAGGTGGGCATCTCCTTCGTCCCAGGCACCTCAGGTCCTGCCTCAGTGAGCCCTGCTGCCCTGGGTGAGGAGGCTATTGACCTCCTGAGATCCATCTCTGTAGGGCAGTCAACCATTGTGAATGCCATCCAGGGGCTGGCAGCCCAGATGCAACAATCTAATGCATTCCTGGAGGACATTCACACTGGCTTGGCGGCTCAACAGAGATCGATTCAGGCTCTGGCCTCCTCCCTGATGGCAGCCATTGTCCCTGTTCCTACCATCCCTCCTCCAACTTCCACTACCCAGTCCCATTCCCCTCAACCCCAACCCATCCCAAGCACACAGCCAGACGAGCATGCACACAAGACAACACCAAAGAGTCTCACAAGCAAACACAAGCACCACACTTCATCCCACAGGCACTCATACAAACACCATCCAGTTGCAGACACTACAACATCCACTATTTCCACTGTCTCCCCGTCCTCCTCCTCCTCCACCTCCCACCCAGTTACGTCCACACTCACCCCTGTATGCACTACATCATCATTCAGTTACAGCATCATCGCCACACCAAGCAAGACACACATCACACTGGCAGACACCTCCACAACATTCATGCACACATTCCCTGTGTCGTCTCCCACTGTGTCTGTCCCCCCTCCTAAAGTACACAAACGCTAGCACTCAGACACCCAACAGCCATCCACCTCACAACAGCACACAACCCATGCACCTGCACCCAAATTCAGCAAACACCTCAAACTACCACTCCCTCATCCTCCACTCCCATTTCTACTCCGTCTACCTGCCCCAATGTCCCTAAAAAGCTTTTCCTTTCTACCACTGGCCAGTTCCCTACCCCTCTCCTCCCGCCCTGCACGTATGGCCAGGGTACCAAGAACCCAGCCTAGCACCGCAGCCAAACAGTCCATGGGCCCTGTTCGATCTGCACCAACTCTTGGTGGAAAGGATTCCAGGCCACACATACTGAAGGGGAAAGAGCCTGCACCAGCCAGCAGAAAGGGGAAGGAAACTGCACCAACCATCAAAAAGGGGAAGGAGCCTGCACCAACCATCAAAAAGGTGAAGGAGCCTGCACCAGCAGCTGTCACAGAGCCCCCTCCACCAGTCGTGGTTGTGCAGCTATCTGTGAATGCAGGGGCTGAGCAGGGGCCTCCCACAACCACCACCACCAGAGTGCAGCCATCGGAGGGTGCAGGGGCTGAGCAGGAGCCTCCCACAACCACAACCACCAGGGTGCAGCCATCTGAGGGTGCAGGGGATGAGCAGGAGACTCCCACAACCACCACCAGCAGAGTGCAGCCATCGGAGGGTGAAGGGGCTGAGCAGGAGCCTCCCACAACCACCACCACAGTGCAGCCGTCACCACCGGCGGATGCCATGTAGCCCACCCTCCAGGGGCTACTGTGCAGGCTGCCCCTCCAGCACTAGTGGGGAAGACACCCACTCGAGAGACTGTGGCCTAGCACTCCCCAGGACAAAGCACAGGGCATCTTGCCCCCTCCAGAACCAGTGGGGAAGACACCCACTCGAGAAACTGTGGCCTAGCACTCCCCAGGAAAAAGCACAGGGCATGTAGCCCCCTCCAGAACCAGTGGGGAAGACACCCACTCGAGAGACTATGGCCTAGCACTCCCCAGGACCAAGCACAGGGCATGTTTCCCCCTCCAGAACCAGTGGGGAAGACACCAACTCAAGAGACTGTGGCCTAGCACTCCCCAGGACAAAGCACAGGGCATGTTGCCCCCTCAGAACCAGTGGGGTATTCACCCACCTGAAAGACTGTGGCCTTGAACTCCCCAGGACCAAACAATGGGCTTGTTGCCCCCTCCAGAACGAGTGGGGTATTTACCCACCTGAGAGACTGTGGCTTTGCACTCCCCAGGACAAAGAAATGGGCATGGAGCCCTCTCCAGAACCAGTGGGCTTGTTCCCGCATCTGGCTGAGGTGCCCCCCTGCCCCTGAGGTGCCTGCCTACTTGCCAACTGATGCCCCTGCAGTGTTCTCTCCGTATTGGTGCAGGGGACAAGTGGGGCCTTGGACTTTGCCCTGTGGCCATGTGGCCCCTGTGAACTGAGGACTGGGCAGTGTCCCTTTTTTGTACATTTGTACATATCTGTTGCATTGGCAAATCGATTTTTTACTTTTGATGTTGATCTTATTACAATCACTTTAGTCAATTCCTTTTGTCCTTGCATTATTCAAGCAATTTACAGGAATAAATTGTTTTTGTACTGCTTATAATTGTGTGTATTGCGTGTGTGCGTGGTATGTGTGTTGTGCGTGTGTCGCTCTCATTTTACTCCCCCCTCCCTTTGTGTCCTAGGCGGCTGTACTCACCATCGCCATCTTTGCTGACATTGGTGTTCGTGGTGGAGCATGACATAGAAAATCATCGGGATAACTTGCAGTTCGGGTTCCATGGCTGCGTGGTTCTTCCCTGTGCCTCCAATGGTGAGTCCTTTCTCTTCTGTGCTCTGTTTCCGCCAGGCTTTTGATGGCATTGGTACCGCCCCGGAAAGGTGGTGGTTTGTGTAGTCATAATATGGTGGGCCAAACTTTGTCTTCCGCCTGGCTGTGGCTGCCTGTTATTTCCACCCTGGCGGTCGGTGTGGTACATTGGCTGTCTATGGGAGTTATCACCGCCATGGTCATAATTTGGCGGTACTTACCACCAGCCTGTTGGCAGTATTACTGCCAGTTTATCACCGACCTCAAGGGTCGTAATGAGGGCCATAGTGTGCTTAATGCCTATGCATGATCCATTTGGTGCTCTCTCTCGACGCATAGAATTGATGGATGCATATGCATGGGGAGATTGAAGCTCCTTGTTCACTTTATATAATTCCCAGACTCTGTGACATAGAGTTTGTAGATCACTAGCAGTGTGGAATTGCATTCATCTCTCTACTACTCACAAAGGTCACGTGTGTGGTTGCTAGTTTACTTCATGTGCCTCAAACACGGTTTATCTGGGTAAGACTGTAGGCATTCATGTGCATTGACCACAGGACGTTTGTGCAGGCAGTACAGGACCTGTGTGCATTGTAAGTAGGGTGCAGAGGGAGAGGAGGCATTGGTGCACAAGAAGGACAGGCAATATGTGCAGGGTGAAGATGCCCTGGTAGTACAGGCCCTGTGTGCAGGTCCTGTGGACAGTCCACAGGTAGAACAGGCCTTGGTGCGTAGGATTGATAGGCCTACTGTGCAGGAAGAATAGGTTATGTTCATAGGTTCTGCAGGTCCAATGTGAAAATAGGTGAAGCACTAATGCATAGGCCTCCTGCGTTGGTAGAACAGGCAGTGTGTGCTCAGAAAGTACAGGTCCTGTATGCTCATCAAGAATAGGCCCTGTGTGCTGCAGAATAAGCCTAGTGTGCAGGTACAACAGGCCCTGTGTGTGCAGGAAGGACTGACTTGACAGTGAGGGCTTGCTTGTTCAACCAGTTAAATTTTCCATCCTACTCTACACTTCCCTGACAAGTATCCTTTGCCTTTGAGCTCACCTCAGTTTTAGTTGGCTGAAGATGAAATGCCAACCCTGGTTCCAAGGTGAGACCAGCGAAACCGAGAACACGGCAACCATGCCAAGTACGGTTGTCCTTCTGCAGCAACCCTACCACTGCCTATTGCAAAGGAGGTTTATACTAAATTAGCAGCTGATAGAGCTATGACGCTTCAAAATCGGCTTGCTTTAGACATTCTTTTAGCGAAAGACGGCAGAGTTTGTAAAATGATTAATTCCAGGCACTGTTGTTCATATATTCCGGACAACGATGAGGAGATAAGAGATTTGCTCACTTACCTGAGTAACTCAAGTAAGGATTTGAAGGAACTAGGTGTTTGGGAAAAGGTTGGAAAAGGATTTGTTTCAGTGGGGAACTGGCTTAGTAGCATTTGAAATGGGGTATTATTGAAAATCATGCAGGGAATATTAATTGTGATTGCTTGCATATTAGGATTATGGGGTTCAAGCAAATTATGTCAAAAGGTAATATTAAAAAGGACCAAAAAATAATCAGAGGAGAGAAGAACAAAACAGGGAAAGAATCTATAGGGATGACTTGCGAAGAATGCAAAATACAGAGGAAATAGAATTATAAAAAAGTTGATGGTGAAATAATGTGATGACATAGTTAGTCATCAGAAAAGGGATTGCTGAAGCAGATATGCAAATTAAAATTATTAATGAGTATTAAGCATTACTAAGTAACAAAGAGAAATGGTAAAAATGACTAGTCTAGAGAAATTAATGTGCACGTTTGAAAATGTGACCACGAAGTGTGGCTGCCAATGTTCACAAATTATACTAAAAATGATTAAAATAGGGAAAATAATGAAAATGTATTATAAAAATGTAGTAATATGTCATAATGAGATGTATAACATATGTTTTATATTATATTGTAGAGCTAACTTAGCTGAAGTTGTGACCTAGTTTTGCCAGGCCTCATGCCGAAGCTGAATAATTGCATACTGTAGTGAAGCTGAGATGTTGAACTAACCTTGAACCACTGATGTTAAAGTTTGCTTAGCTAGAATTTTCTGCAATGTACCGATGGACAGGAGATGATGGAATCGAGTTGATACAATTATGTGTAGAGTAGACTGGAGTTACTTTCCCAGGACTTGAACAATAGGGACACTGACTAGAGAAGAAGATGCAACATTTTCGATACCCGATGAGCCAGATGATAACGACATCATACAGTGAACCAATCAACAAACTGTGAATGGTGAAATATTGGAATTCATAGATTTGTTAACTAAGATTCATTGGCGAGAGTAATAAATGGCGATTAATGAACCAATTAGGAATTGGGGGATGGACTGAAAAACTCCAATAAAAAGTCAAGACAAGGGGCTAAAACTTCAGATGTGAGGGGAGAATTGATGACGTTATAAGACGCGATTCGAGATTCTGTCATTGGGCTTATGCACGTGAGAGCCTGATGTGTTGCTGATTGATTGATGACCTGAAGACGAAGACTGACTTTGTTGCTGATCAATTCTGTGGATAGGTAGCTATGACAATGTGACTGATTAACCTTTATACCTCTTCTTCTAGGTACCAACTGCGCTGTTAGTTGTTTTTCTCTTAGCTAGATGTTTTTCCAAATTCATGTTCTAAATTGTTTTTGCATGAAGTCCCACATGCTAATGCTAATCTGGGTTAGATAAGGGTACTTGGGTAACGCTGACAGTGACAAAGGATTGACTAACTGATTGCTAAACCCTGCTATTAATGCTGGGATACTCATCTTTGTTAGCTTATGTTGAAGCATTAGAGCAAATGTTTTCTCAAGTTCTGATTAGATCATGTTATTGGTGGTCACTAATGAACTAATATTTGAGCTGAACAAATAAAGTTTGAATTAACATTATGCCTAAGAATTGGAACAAATAGGGAAATAAAATTGTTAAAATGAGTATTGAGTTGTGGTCATTCATGAATTATTGATGAATTAACATTTGATTAATGTTTTCTCTTAGTAGCTATTGATTGCGAATTGAAATTATTGATATACATTAGTCACTACATGGCTAGGATACTCCATGCGATTCAAAAGGTTCATCGGCCTATATGCGCCCCCTTGTAAGTTTACTTACTAAGGACCAGGCGCGCTAACACTGCTAACCACCTGGCCGTAGACCTGTGCCAGGGCACTCCTAGGGCGGGATGTATCAAAAGGTTTTACCCATTCTGTGTCAATGGGAAAATGCTTTGGTACATATGGCCCCAAATCTCAACTGCAGCAAGAGTGGGTAAGACTGAATATTGGGCCGGCAGGCCTCAGGGGCAACTTGCTCTGAGTGACATGTTACGGGTGAGACACATTGACTTTCTAAGACTTCTTTCTAAGCCTTGAACTCACTAACTGGGCCACACTGGACTGTTGGCTCGCTTAAATGGGGAATAAACATGATCCTTCTAAAGGTAAGTGGGACTCAAGAGCTGGCCCAGGAAAAGTTAGTGTCCCAGTGTTAAGAAGACTGTGTATATTATTTGTAAACAAAATACATGGGTGGAGGAACTGGGATGCATATGCACCACCCATGTAATCGTTACCCGACACACTGCATTAGTTTCTAGGGGGTTTCTGTACAAAGCCACACAAACCCTATCCTATAAGGCTATTTCTTTTTTTGCAGCAGCCTGCATGCAAAGAGGAAATAATGAGGAGAAATAAATATATTTCTTCTTGTTACACCAGCCTTAGGTAGACTTACCAGTTTGGTACAAACCTACATTTACAAGTCTTTGAAAATATGGGTTTGCATCAAACTACATGCGTGAATGCACAGGAACTCCCAAGCACCACGCATTTAATGCCTACATGACACAAGGTAACGCAAGGCAGGGCAATGTGCTACCTGGTGTTTTAAAAAAAAATAATTACAAAGCCACAAACAGGATTTGTATAGCACTGTAAATCCCAAAATAGATTTTGCGTCACCATAGTGCAAGAGTGTTTGTGTGAGTCTACCATAGATTTTGTACTGGAAGGGTACCCTTCCAGTATATAATACTATGCTTAGACATATTTTGAACCTTTTCCTACTTTGTATGCATGCTGCACAGTGTAACTCACAAGCAAAGTCGGAAAAGAAAGAAGAAATCAAAACATGTCTCCTTTTAATGCCTGCTTTTAAATGGCATTAACGTTTGCCACAAAACCTGGTCTACTATTGTTTGTAGATAGGGTTTCGCGCCAAAAGGCATGGGTGGTTGCATGGGAAAGCCCATGTGACACTTATGTAATGCCCCCTTGGAGCTAAGTAAGGCAAAGCAATGTGCTGCTTTGGATTACTTTTAGGGTACTTTCCAGCGCAAAACAACTTTTGCACTGGAAGGCAACATAGCAAAAAAACATTTTGTGCTGGTTAGCATCACTTTTGTGTGTCCTGTGCCCGCTCACCGAGGAGGGTGGGCATCTCCTTCACCCCAGGCACCTCAGATCCTGCCCCAGTCAGCCCTGCTGCCCTCAGTGAGGAGGCTATTGACCTCCTGCAATCCCTCACTGTTGGGCAGTCTACCATTGTGAATGCCATCCAGGGTGTTGAGAGCCATTTGCAACAAACACATGCATACCTGGAGGGCATTCATTCTGACCAGGCAGCCCAACAGAGAGCATTTCAGGCTCTGCCCTCAGCACTGATGGCAGCCATTGTCCCTGTGTCCAGCCTCCCCCCTCCAACTTCTTCCACCCAGACCCAATCCCCTGTACCTCATCCTATCCCAAGCACACCATCAGACCAGCATGCACACACCTCAACACACAAGGGTGGCTCTGGCAAACATAAGCACCACACATCCCACAGGCACTCACACAAGCATCATACTCATGCACACATACAAGCATCCACTGCCTCCACTGTGTCCCCCTCCTCCACGTCATCCTCCTCCCTCCCTGGCTCGTCTCCACTCACACCTGCATGCACTACATCCTCAGCCACTACCTCCATCACCAGCACGCTCATCACCACACACCGCTCATGTGCACTCACCACCCCCACTACCATTCACACATCCCCTGTGTCCTCTACCAGTGTGTGTGTGAACCCTCCTCTCAAAGTACACAAACGCAGCCACACACCCATCCAACAGCCATCCACCTCACAACAGCCTCCAGCCCATGCACTTTCACCCAGTCAACAAACGTACACCTCCTACTACCACTACCTCTTCCTCCACTCCCAAACCCTCTCCATCTACCCGTCCCAGTGTGTCGAAAAAACCTTTCCTAGTTAATATTGACCTCTTGCCTACACCTCCCCCCGTCCGTCCCCTAGGGCCCGACTTTCCAGGTCTCAACCCAGCACCTCAGCCACCACATCACCAGGCACAGTGGTGCCAGCAACTGTGGGCTTTTGGAGTGCATCAAGCAACAGGGCTGCCAGTGTGCCTCGGAGCGAGGGGAAGGACATTCCGCCGCCTCCAAAAGTAAAAAAGTTGCCCACATCCCAGAGGGAGATGGCGAAAACACCTGCCACCAAGGGCTCAGACAAAACAAAAGTGGATAGTGGCAAGACAGCTCCACCACCATCCAAGGTGGGGAAGGGCCAGAAAACCAAGGGCAGGTCCACGTCAACGCCAACCTGCACGGCGGACAAGACCGCCACCAGCACTGCCACCTGCAACGCCACATGCACCGCGACCAGCACCGCAGTCACTGAGCCCGCCACCAGCACTGCAGTCACTGAGCCCGCCACCAGCACTGCAATCACTAAGCCCGCCACCAGCACCGCAGTCACTGAGCCCGCCACCAGCACCGCCGCCACAGAGTCCGCCGCCAGCACCGATGCCACAGAGCCCGCCGCAAGCACCGCTGGCACAGAGTCTGCCGCCAGCACCGATGCCACAGAGCCCGCCGCAAGCACCGCCGCTACTGACACCGCCTCAAGCACCGCCAGCGGCCCCGCGACATGCAGAGGCACCACCGCAGACATGGCTGCCATCCCCAGTGGTCAGTCGTTCGAGCCTGGTGGTCAGCTCCAGGAGCCTGGGCAGCTTGCATGTTGCACCACCATCAGTGGAGCATCTCATCCACTACCCCAGTCCTTTTCAGGATGAAGCACTCTGGGCACAAACCCCCTCCAGAACCAGTGGAGGAAGGCATCCACTACCTCAGTCCTTGGCAGGATGAAGCACTCTGGGCACAAAGCCCCCCCCAGAACCATTGGAGTATCACATCCACTACCTCAGTCCTTGGCAGGATGAAGCACTCTGGGCACAAAGCCCCCTCCAGAACCAGTGGAGAAAGGCATCCACTACCTCAGTCCTTGGCAGGATGAAGCACTCTGGGCACAAAGCCCCCTCCAGAACCAGTGAAGTATCACATCCACTACCTCAGTCTTTGGCAGGATGAAGCACTCTGGGCACAAAGCCCCCTCCAGAACCAGTGGAGAAAGGCATCCACTTGAGAGACTGTGGCTTTGCACTCCCCAGGATAAAGCAGTGGGCAAACCACCCACTGGAAAGACTTGAGAGACTGTAGCTTTGCACTCCCCAGGATAAAGCAGTGGGCAAACCACCCACTGGAAAGACTTGAGAGACTGTGGCTTTGCACTCCACAAGATAAAGCAGTGGGCAAACCACCCACTGGAAAGACTTGAGAGACTGTGGCTTTGCACTCCTCAGGATACAGCAGTGGGCATGGAGCCCCCTCGTAGAGCTGGCATCGTGCACTCATCCAGCTGAGGTGCCCCCTCTTCCCTTCCCCCTGAGGTGCCTGTTTCATTTCGATCTGATGCCCCTGCAGTGTTCTGTCCGTTTGAAGTCTGGTATCGAGTGTGGGCCTCGCCCATATATTTTGGGCCCAGTGGTCCACGGACAATGATTTGTGCACTCTCCGGACTTTTGTAGTTGGTGTAAATAATTGTATATACTGTATTTCAAGTCTTGACAAATGGATTTTTATTTATTACAATCATTCAACTCATTTCCTTTTGTCCTTGCGTTCTTCCAGGGGGGGTTGGGGGTGTAAATGTAATGTTGCAGCATGTATTTGTGTGTATGTTGTTGTGGGTGAGGGTGGGGGTATTGCGTGTTGCGTTTGTGTGTCACTCTCTTTTCCCTCCCCCCTCCCCTGTGTTGTAGGTGCAGTACTCACCGTGGTCGTCGCCACCATCATTCATGCTCCTGGTAGAGGAGCAGGAATACCAATGCAGGGAGTATTTGGATTTCTGGCTCCATGGTGTCCTGGTTCCTCGTGGGGTGTGTAGAGGTGAGTGTTTTCCCTTCCAAGTCCTGTTTCTGCCATGTTTTTGTTCGCATTAGTTCCTCCCCGGAAAAGGTGGCGGATTGGCCTCTCATAATAGTGTTGGCGGTACATTATCATCTGCCTGTATGTTGGCGGTGACCGCCGCGCTGTTTGTTTGTACCGCTGTGGCGGTCGGAGTGTTAAAGTGGCTGTCCTTGTTGGCGGTTTCTGCCACGGTTGTGATTACATTTTTTTTCCGACGGCCTGTTGGCGGTACTAGCGCCGCTTTAACACCGACCGCCAGGGTTGTAATGAGGGCCATAGTCTGACATTTGGCCTCCAATTTTTAACTCACAACAAATGCAACCTGATACAATCATAATATAAAGGCATCTTTATTTATCTTTCCCTTTCTGAATTCCAACATGGTTATTTTGGGGGTGTCTCAGCACCCCAGGCACCTCTATGTCCGGTGCATTAAAGGCGTGGATGTAGGGGTGGGTAGGATGCTGCACAGCACACCCAAAATAACAATGTTTGAATTCAGAGAGTGTGTGAGAAATAGTAAGGCATTTACATTTTGATCATACCATGTTACATTTGCTGTGCTTCAAAAAGACAGAAATGTCAAGCTATGCATTTTGCGAAAAAACACAAAACTTGACAATTATGTGATTGCCTCAAAGTTCCAATCCTCACCTCTTCAGCTGGTGCAGCTGCTATGCAACAACGCCCCAGATAAAGGTTCCCCTTGCCCGAGCACAGCATGAAAACAATCTCTTGGACCTTGCCGTCTGCCCTTATGATTGTATTCTCTGAGTCGATCAGCAGCACGGTCATCCTGGCATCCAGTCCCTCCCGAAAGTCTCGGTGTCCAGCTCAGTCCAAGGGTCTCCTGGGTTCACCTGGCTCTGCTTCCTCGCCATTGTCCTTGGAATCAAAAAGAGGCAGAACCATGGCACTGTTAACCATTTATCTGCACAGACAGCCGACCCTGGAATATGATGCCCGCAGGATTCCGTTGCAAAGGAAAAGCTTCTCCTGCACTGGCAATCCATTTTTCTCTGCTGGGCACGTCTTCCCACTCCCATCCCATGCTGCACAACACTTCAAAGGAGCCGAGCTGAAGTTCCTGCCTTCAGCCCGTCCTCAAAGAAAACAAAAGGTGTGTGTGGGGGGGGGGGGGGGGGGGGGGGGTAGGGGGCACGGCGTTTATAGCCTGGCTGGCACGTCGTCACAGACAGACAATCCTCTAGATGTGAAAACATCAAGTTAACAGAAGTGCAGCTTCAGTATAGCTGAAAGAGGAAAGTAATTATTTCACATTTGTTTTTTTAAAGAACTTCTGATGCAGTCAGCTGAAGCTTGGCAGCCCTGGCTGAAGAAGACAACAGGGTGGGCTGAAGCCCTTTTAGCGTATCGGGCATTCCACGGTTCGCGCTGCTTGCTCAAAGAGTGCTACATCTAAAGCGGTGCTTCCTTCTCTCTTGTGTTACAAGTAGGCGCTGTAAATGCATGACTTTTCATTTTAGTGCTATGATGCGGACCACCAACTAAAATCGTTGATCCCTGTTGCGTGGTACTTGACAGGGCTGTATAATCTGTATTCGCCATGTTGATTTCATTATCCCTGAAACCATGGTTAGCAAGGGCAATGCCAGGGTTACCCAATGACAAGCCAGTCCAGGCGTAGCAGCTATCCCTGACTTATGTTTACATTGTCTACATCTGCCCAAAAATTATATATTGGCAAAACCAGAACAGATCCGCTTCAAGGAGCCTTTAAAACTCAAAAACGAAATGTGGCTTTTTAGCCCTTCTAAACACGTCCTTTTGTAGTTTACTGGGCACATCAGTGCCCTAGATCGTAGGATTGCACCAGAGCTGTGAGTGGTGGCTCACTACGGGTGGGCCATCCGGTTGCCCTCCAGTGAAGCAATTACATTTCCACGCCACCCAGAGCCTAGCTCAACAGAATGCTTGTCTTAATACACGTATTCCCAGGTGGGATTTGTCGGTTGATTGAGTGCTGGCAGTGGAGAAATATGAGCTCATAGTTCACGCTGTATTTTTGACAAGTCGGAGCTTAATTACTCTGCGTGTTTGATGGATGAGTTTGTAACCGCCGGGTGACTTGTGGAAGAAGATTGTTTACGTGACACTTAACTCGTCCAGCTTAATTCAGGCCTAGGTCCGGGCTCAGGTGCCTGTGGCTGTATCACACTCCACATAGTTGGTGCAGAGAAGGTAGAGGGGGAACACAAGGTTGGCATATTAATTGGGAAACGTCTAATTCAGTAGTTCAGTGCCCAAAGAAAATAGGCCACGTTCAAAGGCCAAACACAAAGGGACAGCCCCCTAATACAAAATCTGGTTTAGTCCCTCAACTTATCATTACATGTCTTATTCTGTCAGTATTCAGGCATCAGAAAGGGAACCTCACAAATACATGAACGCCGAGCTATTAACCATTATTTTACACTAAATAACGGGAAAAGAAACGAGAAAGCCTGAAGAGGTTACAGGGAGGGAGTGAAAGGAGATGTGAATTCATAGTAGAGAATTACTTACAAAATTTCATTAGGATCACAAGGCGAAAGAACAAGGTGAACAGCAGTCAGGCGTGTGGATATTTTCCATTAGTTCCAAAGGTAGTGATTGCACTGGAGAATTTTCGTTTGTTTTCTAAAATGAGCCGCTTTTACTGAGATCTTCAGGAAGAGGGTTCAGCAGAATCAGGTCACTCTTGACAAAGAATATGATGCAGCCGGGTGAAAACTGAGGGGCAAACTTAAGATCCCCTAGCACCGCCATAGTGCAATTTTTTAATGCTAAGGCGGTGCTAAAGTGGCTTTTCCCCAGCGTCATATTTACAAAGTGGCACAATGCATGCATTGCGCCACTTTGTAAACCCTTGTGCCACATTATGTCTGCGCCAGGCATAATGTATGCAATGGAGGTGTTCTAGCAGTAGGTGGCCCGCAAAAACGGCCCAGTGAAATTTAACAGATTTCACTGGACTTTTTTTGGCAGCATTTTTAATGCCTGCTTATAGCAGGCGCTAAAATGATGCTCCTATAGAAACCTATGGGCCTACTTGCACTATGCTACACTAGCGTCAACATTTTTGCCACAGTAGCATCAAAACATTTGACGCTGTTGTGCTAGTGACCGCCATGGTGTGTGGTATTATAAGTACAGCGCAACCATGGTGTTGTTTGGTGCCAGTAATAGGCGGGGGCAGCAAAAGTGGTGCATCAGTTCTGATGCACCACTTTTTCTTAAAAATGGGCCTGAATCTCCTTGTTTCCAGGCTTGGACTGTTTTTTCAGTTGCGTCTTTCTACCTTAGATAGGAGTTAAGGTGAATATGTAAGGCAGTGATGCTGGGTCAATTTTCGGAGTGGGGGTGCTGTTACCAATGTTACAAGAAGAACAAATGCAAAAAGAACAGATGATGGACGGAATGCTGAACAATGCAGACATTCACCCCCAGTCACAAAGATCTGGGTTTAATCCATCGTTTTTTTGCTCACCACGCCACCCCAGTTTGGACCCAGCCATATGCAAATCAGTCTTGACCCTGTTCCTCATGAAACAGTCCAGCCTGAACTGTCAAGCCAGGCCCTCCCTGGACCAGAAACAAGCATTCTAGGACCTGTTTCAGGGTATCACCCTTCATCAGCTAGGCTAGCTTGAATCCAGTGGCACAGTGAGCACGACCCACGTCTGGGCATACCCTTCCCACTTGGGGTGACAAATGCAAAAAGGACAGAAGATAGACGGAATGCTGAACAATGCAGACATTCACCCCCAGTCACAAAGATCTGGGTTTAATCTATCGGTCTTTTGCTCACAACGTCACCCCACTTTGGACCCAGCCATATGCAAATCAGTTTTGACCCTGTTCCTCATGGGAACAGTCCAGCCCAAACTGCCAAGCCAGGTCCTCCCTGGACCGGAAACATTAATCCTAGTACCGGTTTCAGGGTATCGCACTTCATCAGCTAGGCTAGCTTGAATCCAGTGGCGCAGTGAGCATGGGACCCACTTCTGGGCATTCCCTTTTGCCTGGGTGAAGTCTGGGCCAAGATCAGGCCTGTTTGCGCTGTCATAGCCCAAAGGATGATGGGCTTGACCTATTCTCTGATGTTGTGTTTCTGAGGGAGAGTACTATTTATCCCTCAAGGTTCCAAGATACTCCATGGGAGACCCTTTAAGATTGGTAGTTCTTTATTTGCAATTATTATCTTGCTTTGTTGCCCAGTGTTGTGCCCCAGCTTTGAGCCCCCACTTTATAGGGAAATGGGAAAAAGGAAAGTACCCGGAGGTTCTTCCAAAATTCATCCATCTTCAAAATCCACTAGTTGGACAGAATGCTACAGAGCGCCATGGGAATAATTTTTCCTGAAATTGAACTTACAGAGAGGAGACTGTTGATGGGTGGTCCAAATGAGATACATACAGAGGGATCCCCATTGTGTAGCCCTAATCACCTAGACACTAGTGCAATAATGGACTGTAATGAACTGCTTCATGCTGGTAATGCGCAAATCTGCCACAAAGAACTTTAGCACCTACCCCATTAGGAGTGCGTAAAAAACCCCACCCCCAGCCCTCACGAGCTGACAAAAGGCCAAGCCTGCATCATCCGCTCCATACAACAGAAATAGTAGTGAGTCCTAGCCCTAGTGCTGATGTGGACATCTTGTGTTCTGCTACCCCCAGTCAGGGAGTGTCTGACCATTTTCCTCCTTGGGCTGAAAATCTTCTGGAATCATTCCTTGGGAAACTCAAGGATCTTCTGAATATGGAATTTCGGCCTATATTTAACCGGCTGGAAGCCAGTGATAGGGGCTAAAACTCTGACTTGTCACAGCAGAAGCAGATGCAATCAACACAACTTGAACTGCCAAACCCACAAGAGTGGGGCCAGGGCCCTGTAACTAACCACCCTGCAAACCTTGTCATCGTAGATGGTGCTCATCGCTGTGTGTCTCTGGGTATTGGGTCCACCAGTGCCAGGATTAGTTCTAATGCACAGGCTGTTGGTGGAGGCTAAGGCCCATAGTTAACAAAAAGTGGCACATCAGCAATAATGTGCCACTTTTTCTTCTCCCCCCCTCCCAGCACCTAACAACACCGTGGTTGCACCATATTAATGTGATGCCGCACCAGGGTGGTCGTTCGTACAATAGTGTCAAAATTGTTGACGCTATTGTGGCGCTTTACTACACTAGCGTTAAAAATGTTCACACTAGTGTGGCAAAGTGCAAGGAGGCCCATAGATTTCTATGGGTGCGTCATTTTAACACACGTTCTGAGCAAACGTTAAAAATGATGCCAAAAATGGTGCAATTAATTTTTTTTAATTTCACTGCACCATTTTTTGAGGCCTCCCTGTGTCACTACGCCTCCTTTGCATACATTATGCCTTTTGCAGGCATAATGTGTTGCGAGGGGTTACAAAGTGGCGCAATGCCTGCATTGCACCACTTTGTAAACAGAGAAGCCACTTTATTGCGGCCTTAGCGTAAAAAAAATGACACTATGGCAGTGCTAAGGTGGCGCTAGGGGCTCTTAAATATGTCCCTAGGTATCTACACCTGAGCGGAATGACCTAAATGGGGATCTAAATGGCAGTTCAGCACTGTCCAGGGAGGGTGGGCTAGGGAAGTACTATTCTAATGCCAATCCTCGCAACCCATGATTGATCTCCCACCATCTTCGTCCGTATGTAACAATTCTAGGAGGAGTCCGCCAGCTGCAAGAAGGGCAGAAGGAGGGCCAGAGAGTTATCCAACAAGTGCATTAACGGGCTGGCCCAACACAGGGACTTTCTATTTTACATTGCCAATGAAACACTTCACACTCACCAGGTGGACTGGCTGGGCTCTGGGCCAAAGGACGTAATTGGTGACTACATCATGATACACTTTCAGTCCCCCCAGGTAGTTCCCTAGGCTCCTATCTCCCCCCCCATAGGTCGATTTTAGAAGGAGTCGAATTTGGTTCTACTGCCACTGGGGTATTTTTTTTTTTTAATAAATCAAGCTACTATAGGGGAAAAGGGATCTTCGCCTAAAGGTCAGCCAATTGTATCAATCTTAATTCTCCAATGGTTTATGCTGTTACAGGCAATTAGAACAGAATACTTTGTATCCCCCCTCTCAAATTGTTTATAGGCTCTGGACCGGGTAGACTGACTTGTACCTTGTTGAAAGGGCTCCCCGACAATGGGCTTGAGAGAGGGGAATGGCGAGGGTGGAGGGTAGGAGGGGCAGCAAGGTCAGCAGAGCCTGACCCGCTGTTTGCGGGGGCTTACTAAGAACACATCAGCCAAGAGGGATAGTGTCTTGGGGCCCCTGAGCAAGGGAACGCAGTCCATGGATGTGGTAAGTGGGTACGTATGGATCCCTGGATTCCACTTGACATTACGTTGATAGGATTTAATCCTGTGATGTAAGTGCCTCCCGGCCCTCAGACACCCCAAAATGAGATTTGTCAGCCAGACAGTGTAATTCCTAGGTGAAGGAATTCGATTTCTTTGCTCCATTTTCTTGCCCCCTCAATGGGGGAATGCCTCCTTTACATACATTATGCCTGGCACAGGCATAATGTGGCGCAAAGGGTTACAAAGTGGCGCAATGCATGCATTGCACCATTTTGTAAATATGGTGCAGCCTTTTTGGCCTTCTATCGCCACATTAGCTTAAGAAAAATGATGCTTATGTGGCATTAGAATGGCGCTGGAGGCTCTTAAATATGTCCCTAAGTTTGTAGACTCGCATGCCATATGTCTTTTCCAGGAAACCTGGGCAGTCAAACCAGTGCATCGTATAGTGTTTGCAAACTTTAGCAAAGAGGCTGTTTCTTGTGGAAGGGGCTGTCCCTCAGGAGGACTAAAAACTTGGATTTACACAGGCCTCTCCTGTCAGGTCAATGAAGTTCCGGTACGCACACCAGATATTCTGTATGTTGCTTTGAGCACTGCTTCCTATACAGTTTATTTGTATAATGTGTACTTAAGGCCTGGTGGAGCCAATCAGGAACTCCCCACCAATGAAGTGCTGAACATGCATTGGGCTGAGGCTCCTGGGAGTGTTATGAAGATTGTGGGTGACAATTTTAATTGCCAGTTTGAACCCCTAGATGACAGTGCTGTAGCGATTACCTTATAATTAGATGATGTCTGCTCAATTGCCCAGCTGACAATGGCATCAATCAAGAAATGGTCTTCTCTTACTTGAAACATGGCCTACAAGCTGGAAATGGGAGAACGTGATCGGACAGTGAGGGGAGGTATACCTTCAATCGAGCCCCTGGTACTAGCTTGATTGATTGTATTTTAGTGGACATCAGAGTTTGGCCGTTATTGGTTGTATCATGCCAGGACAGTGATCACAGTGCCTTGATACTTGAAGTGGATCTCCCAGTCCTGGGTAGGGAGGGTACTGTAAGTGGCCTACTGGAACATGGTTTGCAAATATCACTGGTGTATATTTATGCCTTGGTCACGGGTAATATAGAAATCCTCCTCAGAGGAGAGGGGGCATCTGACCAGAGGGCCGGCAGAGTGGATCTGCTTTATTCATAACAATCTGTTTAGCTGTCTAAAGGATGTTTTCTTTGTGGCAGCTGGCAGATCCTGAGGCAGGAGGGCTCTGTAATCTTGGTGAAGCAGACTATGCAAGGATGTGAGGTCTGCTCTAATTTCTGCAATCAAAGCACAAATTAGGGGAGAGGACTCTTTATAAATAAAATCTATTCTAACAGCTAAAAAAAATGGGAAGCAGCAAAGTGAGAGGATATGCTCCCCGCCACTAGGAACGGGGACTTACATGGGTTCTGGAACCTGGCCTCGACAGGGAGTAAGGATGGTGTTAACCACTTGGGGACAAATGTCCTGGCAACAGCCTGGTTACCCACTTTGCACAACTGGAGGCCGAGGGGGGGGGGTGCAATCCCACTCCAGCAGCTAGCTCTGCTGGATGACAAATCAATAGGAGGGGGGATTGTTACCAGTAACAGTTTGTACAATCCCTCAATTACTGAGGAAGAAGTAAGAGCAGCAATTGCTAACTTTGCTCCAAATAAAGCACCCGGGTTGGATAAAGTCCCTGGGGATCTCTATTTAAGTGAGCTGGTCATTTGGGACCCCCTATTTTATGGTAATGTTTAAAACTATCATGGCTGATGCTCCAACTCCTTCAACCTGGACAGTGGTTGAGATTATCCCCATTTACTAAAAGGGCTCCCCAGCCCACCCGCAAAACTACAGGCCAATTAGTCTCATTAACTGTTCCCAAAAATTATTCAGCTTCATATTAATTGACTGGCTGCGGTCTTGGATGGAAGAGAAGGACATTCTGACTCAATGCCAAGCAGGTTTTAGGGATGGAGTTAGCACGATTGATCAGGCCTTTAGATTTCAGTTTATTTATGAGAAAACAGTGGTACTCGGGGTGGTCGCCATTACATCACCTTTGTTCATTTACGTTCTGCATTTGATTTAGTTTATGGCAGACCCTGGCA
Source organism: Pleurodeles waltl (assembly GCF_031143425.1). Lineage (NCBI taxonomy): Eukaryota > Metazoa > Chordata > Amphibia > Caudata > Salamandridae > Pleurodeles > Pleurodeles waltl. Next base: position 1,544,510,508 of record NC_090440.1, read on the forward strand.
GATATGGAGATTCCTGCTGACTTGTTGGCCACCATAATTAGACTACACAGCAGTAACTATGCCCAAGTATGACATGGTCCTCGCAGTGAGCTGATAGCCCTTTCTGACACCACTATCCACAGAAAAAGGGTCTATGGTCTAGCACCCACCCTCTTTTCATTATATGTTAATGGGTTGGTCACACATCTGACTCTATGAGACAAGGATGCTACCCGGTGGGCAAACCACAAGATTCCCACATTATTGTTTAAGGATGATAACCTTGTTGATTTCTAAATCTTCTATGGGGTTGCAAAGAATATTGGACTGCTTTGAGAATTTTTGTGTACTGATGGGCTTAGAAATAAATGTGGAGAAAACTAAATTTATGATACTAAATCCAAGCCGGGTTGCTAGACCAAACTCTAAGCTTACAGGTGTCCCCCTTGATCGTGTCCATGTTTTCAATTATTTGGGCCTGCCCCTTACAGAATATTTAGATTGGAATTGTCATATAGGAAAACATAGGTTGAAACTGTTTCTATGCACAAGGGTGCATCAAAGATTGAGTTGTAGTTCTTCCTTCTGTTCAATTGCTCCTCCGATCCAAATCTATAGTTCGCAAGAAGCAAACTCAGCAAACAAACCACTATAGCTCAATTGAATCAATTGCAATCGTCACTGATGATAAGCACATGGAACATTAGAGGGATGGGGTCTGCTGCTAAGAGATATGGTATTCATCGATATTTGAAATGCAGAGGGGCACAGATTGTTATGTTGCAGGAAACTCATTTAACGAAGGAAAAATAGAACAACTCCGCCGTAGATGGCGAGGCAAACTTTATGCAACCTCCTACACTGCTTATGCACGGGGAGTGCTAATCTGGGTAAGGGCGGGGGTACCTTCTGAGCACATGCATATAGTGACAGACACAGAGAGACAATACGTTTTGGTAAAAGGTAGACTCTTGGGTAAAGAGATAACATTAGGAACTATATGTGCGCCAAACCAAAATTAAGTGACGTTTTTGAAGGAACTATCACAGCCCTGGCCACCATGGGCACTGGAAGCTTACTCATAGGGGGGTGACTTCAACTGTGTAATGAATGTAGAATTAGACAGATCTACACCTTTGGTGTCAGGGGCCCCAGCCTGGAAGACTTCAGAGTGGTTGAAGCAATGGCTAGATAACTAGGACTTCTTAGAGGTTTGGAGGGCACAGCAAGCTCAGACACATGAATTTTCCTATTATTTGCCAGTCTACAAATTGCACACTAGATTAGACATGATTATGTGTTCCTCTGCACTATGACACTCTGTATTACAAACGAAATACTTAAGGCATATGTTGTCTGGCCGTAGCCCCCTGTTAATCAGATTCTGGCCAATACCAGAACGTGCGGCGATCCCATTGTGGCAATTTAGTCCCTCGCTCTTGAGGACGGCCCCTTTAAAGACTCATTACACAAAGCCATTACAGAGTTCTTTGAACACAAAGAGGTTTCAGCATCTAATAAATTGATTGAGTGGGGTGCACTAAAGGTGGTGATCTGAGGCCATTGTATAGGTAAAAAATTGGGGTCCAAGAAAGCACTGGTACAAGAACGTAGAGTACTGGAGAATTGACTACAGAAAATAGATAATCAGACCGGGAGGGGAGTGGATGAGGAAACGGCCCATGGCAACATTAGGGTAGAGTACTTTAAGGCACTGCACTGGCTTCACTGCCTAGATTATAAGGAATACTTAGCTAGGACACATGATGAAGAGTGTAGAGTGAGAAGACTACTAGCCTGGTTGGTTGCTTCACCAACGAGGGGGTAACCCATTACGCAAACACAGACAGGGGATGGTCTCCTATTATACACACCACATGATATTAACACTACCTTTCGTGCATACTACAAACAACTTTAGAGCCTACAGCGGGAAATATCTGGGGCAGCGGTGACTAGCTACCTGAACTACATACCTTTGCAAATAGTAGGCCCCGATATACAGGAGGCACTGGGCAACCCAGTGACAACACAGGAGATTTGTGCGGCTATTAAGGAGATGGCTTGCGGGAAAATGCTAGGGCCAGATGGCCACCGAATTCTACTCTGCATTCTCAACCACACTGGCTCCTAAGTTGGAATTACTTTACGCAGAGGCACTTAAGATGGGACGGTTGCAGGAGACGACTAGGGATGCACTGTTGATACTGCTTCCCAAGTCCAGGGACTCCTGGGCCCCTGTCTCGTCATTCTGCCCCCTCTCCATGCTCAACCTTCACTTCAAGATATTGAGTAAAGTATAGGCCATGTGCCTGGCCCCACACATGCAAATGTTAATACATCCAGACCAGAATGGGTTCATCCTGAAAAGGAATACCTCCCTTAATCTACGTAGACTATATCATATCATGTATCATCCAGAACTGGGGCTGTAGCCTAATGTGATACTAATGTTTGTGGATCTGGAAAAAGCCTTCGATTCGATACGATGGGACTTTCTGTTTGCCGTTATGCGGCAAACAGGGCTCTGCGATGCATAGGTGCGATGGGTCCAGCTTTTGCATACATCTCCAACAGCCAGGGTGCGAACAGATGAGGTTGTTTCAGCCTGATGTGATATATACAGAGGCACGAGGCAGGGGTGCCCCCTGTCACCCCTCCTATTTGCACTGGCTATTCAAGCACTGGCAGCATTATTCCGTCTATGAGGAAAGAAACTAAGGATCGCACTGGATGGTAAACTACACACGATAACTCTGTATGCAGATGACTTGCTCATCTATCTGAGGGACCGGTCCAGAGGGGTGATGGACACACTGTCATTACTAAAGGAATGGGAGAGCGTAGCTTATATAATCAATATTAACATGAAATGATTATGAACTAATATGTAATAATGCCACATAGAAAATTTATTAATATGTTTTGCTAAAATGTGCGCTTGAAATGTGCCCACGGGGAGTAGCCGTCAATGTACACGGGGACTAATGAAACTGACTAATAATTATGAAATGTTTTATTAAAATGTGATATTGCATTAATATTGAAAACCTATATGCTAAAGTTTTGCGAATAAATCGTTAGACCTTAGTTAGCATGAGACGAGGCCTAGCTGCCTGACTCTCATATTAAATGTGTTTTTCTAACGTGCAGTGTGCTGACTTGCTGAAGGACATGAACTCTTGTTTTTCTTCAAACTAGAAGCTGAATGTAACTGTAGTAGATCCGTTCTCATGAAATTCAGCTTGCTTGTAGAAACATTTTAGCTGAATGCAACACTGTAGACCACTAGCAAGTACAAGGTCGCCTGAACCGGTACAGACAATGGAGCCACTGACTAAAGATGTGCAAAGGACCACGAGAGTATGAAATCATACCGGACATTCCACCCGCTAAAGACGTCAATCATAAGGACCAATAAAATATGTGAGAACTGTTATGGGGTGACAAATTCGATGAGCTAATTTGAAGACAATTGGATAAAGATAGTGGGGTGCAACCCCATGTCCAACCAAATTTTAGGGGACTGTACAACGAAAATGGGATAAAAACCCTTGACACCAGGAAGTAAATTAGACTGGAGACTAGAGAAAAGGAGAGAGAGAGAGTTAGGGAGATGCTGATGCGATTTGCTATGATCCAGACATTTTGTCACTCTGCATAGAGACTTTGCTGTTTGGTTCTTAAAACCATTCTTGCCTTTATATTGCCCGTTTACACTTTACCTCCTTATGAGGGAAGTGCCCCCTTTTTACCTGATTGCTGAGTTCCTGGCTAATGGTGAATCAACTGATTTTCTGAGGACGAAGACCGAACCTGAGTGCTGACCCAATACGGAGGGTAACTATATGACAATGATCTTGTGAGTGTCTGTTTGCTTTTCCTTTCTAGGTACCAACTGCTTCTTTTGACAGAGACCATCGCTAGATGTTTTTCCAAATTGGTGTTACTAAATTGTTTTGCATGAAGCCCAAAATGCCAATGCTAATTCGAGGTTAGGACAGGGATTCACTCAACTGATGGAAATAGACAAATGACTGAATCTATGCCTTGTTGAATAATGCGATAATGTTACTCTGCGAAGGATAACCTATGTTAACTCCGTGTTATGTTCTACTATTTGTGATTCTTGCTTTGATGAAATCTTATCAGAGTTGCCATATTGTGACTATACTATTGTGTTTCTTGGTTTTGAGACTAATAAACTTGCTAGTAGAATTGTAATCAATAGGGAATAAACTTCATATAATGGCACTAAACTGGTGTGGTTATTCATGACTGCAAGGCCATGGTGGTTTCTGAGTTTTATGAAATGTCTTTGACTAATTTGAATTGTCGTATTACTGTGAACTTTGATGATATTATTGACTTATTGATTGACATGTTGATTAGCTATCTCGTCCTAAGGTGTCTTCAATCAGGGTCAAAAGATTCATTGGCCTAAAACGAGTCCCAAAGTGAGTAAATTTGTCATAAAGGGACGTGTTAACAGGACTTTGCAACCTACTCCGTACTGCAGATAAATAAAACCCAAACATATCTATTCCCCTTGACAACGGACATGCAACAACCACATACTACCCTGCTTAACTTGGTTTGGGCCCCAGCCTCTTTTAAATATCTGGGCATTAGGGTTTTCCATTCCATGGTGGACTTGCAGGAGGCTAACTTGGGCTCCACTCTTAGGTCACGCCGAACCTGTGTGACTTTTTGGAGGTGTCTGAAGTTGCTGATAATGGCAAATATTTCTGTGGCTAAAATGATAATGCTACCTAGATTACTCTACTATTTTGTAAACATGCCTGTTAAAATACCGGCGCCATGGTTTAAGAAACTAGATTCCTTACTATGGAAATTGATTTGGGATGACGTCTGAAATAGGAGGTTCTTCATAGCCCCCCAGATTTTGAGCTATATTATGTGGTGGCGCAACTGCAGTGGGTGGTGCATTTGCTAGATGTAATTTGGATGAATTGGGATGCACTTGAGAAATGGGTGGCCAGTGGCCCCTTTCCTGGCAGATATGCTTAGCAAAATAGTAGCTACCTCACCACCAAGGCAACTGCTAGAGGTGGCCATGTGGTGCTGGAGGAGGTGTCTTTGCAGATCAAAGGGGACGCCACGATATGCGCCAAGGCTACAGATGGTGGCATTCTTACATGGGAACCCACCAGCCATTTTCACACACAAGCCACTCGAACCATGGACAAAAGTGGGACCAGTGACAGAAGGGGACACAGGACACTGATACCACTGGCAGAGCTAAGGGAGCAATATAGGATACCCCCGGGACAGTTCCTAACCTACCAAGTTCTGGTACACACCTTTGAGAGCCTGTGGCCAGGCTTTGAACAAAAGCCAGAAAAACAGTAGGTGTTACAAGGTCTATTAACACTCTGTGGGGCCAGTCATGCGGTAAATGGCTCTATCAGGCTCTTTTGCAGACAGTCAGTAAACCATTATCGAGGATTAAAACAAGATGGGAGGCATTATTGGGGTGGGATATACTCGACCCGGAATGGTGAAAGGTACTGGTCTATACACATGAGACTCCAGAAACACAAGACTGAAATATGCCCAATTAAATTACTAGCACATGACATATTTAACACCACACAGATTGCAGGTCATATTTGGGGGTGGGGTCCTCGGCAATGCCAAGATGTTCATCTCCAGAAGAAGATTTTGGCCATATGACATGGATTTGCCCGGTAATATACAGATTCTGAGAAACAGTTATTGCCATGTTAAATAAGGCAATACATTGTACTCTCTTGTGTACACCAGAGAATTTCCTGGTGGGACGGAAAACAGTGGGTAACAGGTTTGTGGATCTGGCCATGGTAGTGGCCAAACGTTGCATAGCAAGTGGGGTCCTACAGTGCCAGGTTGGGTACGGGAGGTGACAACATGGGCTAGGGCAGAGAAAGGGTGCTACTTAAAGATGCAAGAGAGGGATTCAGAGGAGACAACTGGTGGGGCCCTGGGCTTAAATATTAGCTGCCTGGGAACATAGGGGGGCAAGCTCTGGAGCGGACACAGATACAAGTACAGACCCACATTACTCGTGGGGAAATGAGGGTGCCAATTGAACGGCACTTACAACTGAGACTCGCTAACCACAAGTACCACTCAGGATTTGGCAACACTATAGAGGATCACCAATCGACAGGCGATACCACGCGTACGAGAAGACAAAGGCCTTCCAATATACACGGAATCTGCCCCCGCTTTATATAGGAGTAGATAGGTGACACATAGAACACGCCCACTGATTGTGAATACAAAGACGATGCACAAAGTGCCTGATCTAAACCCCTAGGAAGGACCAAAGTTTGTTTGTTTAGCTATTATTTTGTTGCATAATTAACTTTATAGTGGCTACAACTATCTCTACCTGTTGAAATGTACTCGACCAAGGGACAAAAACATATTATACTATCTGACAATGATATGCTGTTTCTGATAATGGGAAGTACGATCTCAACCTTTATACTTACTGTATTTATCATAGCACTATTAGGCTGAAATGTGGACAATGAGGATATTTTTGTCTGACGCGAATTGGTGCTGTACTGTGTTTTCTTTTTGTTTTGTGACTTGAGAATGCCAATAAAAAAATAAGTGAAAAAACAAATCTATAGATCGCAGGCTCTGGGAACTTACCTAAAAGGGACTGAGCTCTGGGGGTTCAATTACTTAACAAAATTATTAGTTGCAGCAAATCGTTTCCTTCGTCAGTGTGCCTTCCTACCAGCACCACCCTTGTTTCACTTAGGCTTTATTTGGGCCTTAAACCTATTAAAGAGGGAGAAGGAATTAGGCCTATCCTTTACTGGAGAAGGCTCTTGGCCTCTCCTGAGCAACATTCTTAATGTGAGCGCATAAAGGAAATGTTGTCTTCCCGACTGAAGCAACATCCCCTGGTTTAGCTATGTAAAAGAAACCTTAACAAAGTTGGGATGGAGCAATTTGTGGATGGCTCCCGAATCAGCCCCTGTTATTGGGAAGGCAACACTAAAAAATAAATACTGGCAACATATAATGGGGCAAATCTTGGCACTCCCCTCACATGGTACTTTGTCAATATGTTTCATACAGTTGAAGGATGTGTTTAGCATGGAGCAATTTTTAGATGACCTGGAACTGCCCCTTGCCAGGAAGCTGTATTTGCAGTTCAGGTACAGCAAATTACCAATTGGAGCATTTACCGGTATTTGGGCGCGTGAGAAGAAACCGGCAAAGCTCTCTTGTGTTTTGTGTGGGACGGACAGTGAAGCGGAAGGGCATGTTTTATTTTTCGGTCAGGCATACGTAAAAAGCAGTAAAAAATGGATACTTCCTGCGTTCCAGCTTTTGAGAGAAAATCACATTGCATTAAAATGTTAAAGACAAATGCCAGGCAATGTCTGGCTTTGGCTGTATTCCGCTACATGCTGGTGATGTGCAAAACCAGGCAACAAGCGTGTTTCCAATAGCTGTATTTGTTTATGATATTCTCGTGGATGTAGCAGCAGAAACATGCCCCTATGTTATTTTTTAGGCTGTGAGGGAACTTAAGTAGTGATAATCAATGAATTCTTGCTCTGCTTTGGGATCCCAGCTTTTTTAATTTGGGGTATTTTAACGCTAATTTAATGATTTATGTCATTCTCTGTTTTATTCATGAGTATTTTAATGTAAATTTATGGCTTTGTTTTTCCTCTATGCAATCTGAAGTAATCTTGTATGTATTGTTTTTTACTCTACTTTTATGGCTATGTTACCGAAATAAAGTATTAAAGAAAGAAAGAAAATACTCATTGAGGCACATGAACAATTATAAAGATACTTGAACAAAGGTCTGGTGGGGAGATAAACATGAGCAGCAACAAAGAAACAACCAACGTGCACGAATGGGGGGGGGGGGGGGAGAGAGAAAGAAACATGGGCAACGGAAACAGTACCTGAATAACAGCGCAATCAGAAGAGGGACACTAATTAGGATGAATCTGTACTTGGTCCAGACACCGCAGAAGAAGCAGGAAGTGACATTGAGGCACACGCTGGCCAATTAGAAGGCAGCAAAGTAGAGTGACAATTAAGCAAATGAATGATGAGCAGTGGGTGGGCTGCAAGCTCCTTATTGTATACAATACTCCTCGCATATGCTGTTGCAGGCAAGACCTAAAAAGTTTTTCCCAAAAAATATTTTTCCATCAATGCATTTCCCATTGTCTTTATTTACCAGGATGTAGCAATCAACATGGCTGAACGGATTTTCATGCGATTTGGCACTAATGTAGATTATGGTGTGGAAAGGATCCTTTTTGCTATTTCATGAAAATCTGTTCAGTAGTTTTATAGTAATTAGGGCAAAACAAACTGATATATTAGGCTCCGGTGTACTGTGATAATTATGAGGTATACCACGTACATGCCGATGGCAAGGCAGTATATGATAGGGTAATCGAAGCCCTTAGAAAAATCATAAAGTGGCCATGTTATTTAGCCCACACATAGTCTGCATTGTGGTTTTTAATACACAATCTGCCATCTTTTCCGGGGCAGTACCAACGACATCAAAAGCCTGGCAGAAACAGAGCTCAAAAGGGAAAGGACTCTGTGTTGGAGACACAGGGAACAACCATGCCATCTTGGAACCTGAACTGCATGTCTTCCACATGATCTTCTACGTTCTGCTCTACCACGAACACCAATGCTGGCGAAGATGACGACGGTGAGTACAGCCGCCTAGCACACAAGTGGGGGGGGGGGGGAAGAGAGTGACACACACACACGCACAGCACACACCTCACATACACACCATACACACAACCAGATGTATTATAAAAACATTTTTACCCCGTCACTCGGCTGAATAATGCAAGGACAAAACGATTTTGCAAAAGTGAATGTAATGAGATCAACACAGTATGAAAAATAAGTTAGGCAAGATAATAGATATATACATATGTACAGAAAAAGGGACACAGCCCAGTCCACAATGTTCGTAGGCCACATGGCCACAGGCCAAAACCCAAGGCCACACATGTCACCTGCCTCAATACGGAGAGAACACTGCAGGGGCATCAGTTGGTAAATACGCGGGCACCTCATGGGGACGGGGGCAGAGAGGGCACCTCAGCCGGGAGATGTTACAAGACCACTGGTTCTGGAGGCGGCAATATGCCCTGATCTTGATCCTGGGGAGTGATAGGCCACAGTCTCTCAAGTGGGTGTCTCCCACACTGGTTCTGGAGGGGGCAACAAGCCCTGTGCTTGATCCTGGGGAGTGATGGGCCACAGTCTCTCAAGTGGGTGTCTCCCACACTGGTTCTGGAGGACACAACATGCCCTGTGCTTGATCCTGGGGGGTGATAGGCCACAGTCTCTCAAGTGTGTGTCTCCCACGCTGGTTCTGGAGGGGGCAACACGCTCTGTGCTTGATCCTGGGGACTGATGGGCCACAATCTCTCAAGTGGGTGTCTCCCATACTGGTTCTGGAGGGGGGCAACAAGCCTTATGTTTGATCCTGGGGAGTGCAAGGCCACAGTCTCTCAGGTGGGTGTCATACCCACTGGCTTTGGAGGGAACAGGCCGCACAGCAGCCCCTGGAGGCAGGATTACATACTGTCCGCCGGTGGTAACGGTTGCACAGTGGTGGTGGTGTGATGGTTGGGAGAGGCTCCTGCCCATCCCCTGCAACCTCGGACGGCTGCACAGTGGTGGTGGTGCTGATGGTGGGGGAGGCTCCTGCCCATCCCCTGCAACCTCAGACGGCTGCACAACCATAGTTGGTGGTGGGGGCTCTGCTGCAGTTCCTGCCCCAGGGCCCTTGGTCTTCCTGCCTGCTGGTGCAGGCTCCTTGGTCTTCCTGGCAGCTGGGGCAGGCTCCTTTCCATTCTTGCCTGCTGGTGCAGGCTCCTTGGTCTTCCTGGCAGCTGGGGCAGGCTCCTTTCCATTCTTTCCTGCTGGTGCAGGCTCCTTGGTCTTCCTGGCAGCTGGGGCAGGCTCCTTTCCCTTGAGGCTGTCTGGTGCAGGCTCCTTCACTTTCAGAACATGTGGCCTAGATCCCTTTCCACCACAAGGGGGTGTGGTAACGACTGGGCATGTGGACTGTGTGGCTGAGGTGCTTGGCTGGGTTCTTCCTACCCTGGCCATACGTGCTGGAAGGGGGGAAGTGGTAGGGAAGAGGTCAATGGTGGACAGGAAAAGTTTTTTAGGGAATTGGGGCGGGAAGTGGGAGAAGGAATGGGAGTGGAGGATGAAGGAGTGGTTGTTGGAGGTGTCTGTCTGCTGCTTTTGGGTGCAGGTGCATGGGCTGTATGCTGTTGTGAGGTGGATGGCTGTTGGGTGTCTGAGTGCTTGCGTTTGTGTACTTTAGGAGGGGGGACAGGCACAGTGGTAGAGGAGACAGGGGACGTATGCATGGCTATTGTGGAGGTGTCTGCCAGCGAGGTGTGTGTTCTGCTTGGTGTGGTGATGCTGGTAGTGGATGATGATGTAGTGGTTGCAGGTGTGAGTGTGGACAGAACTGGGTGGGAGGTAGAGGAGGAGGAGGAGAGGGAAACAGTGAAAATAGTGGATGTTGGTGTGTCTGCAACTGGATGGTGTTTGTGTGAGTGCCTGTGGGATAAAATGTGGTGCTTGTGTTTGCCTGTGACATTCTTGGGTGTTGTCTTGTGTGCATGCTCGTCTGCCTGTGTGCTTGGGTTGGGTTGGAGTTGAGGCGAATGGGACTGGGCAGTGGAAGCTGGAGGTGGGAGGGTAGAAACAGGGACAATGGCTACCATCAGAGAGGAGGCCAGAGTCTGAATCAATATCTGTTGGGCCACCAATCCAGGATGAATGCCCTCCAGGAATGCATTAGATTGTTGCATCTGGGCTGCCAGCCCCTGGATGCCATTCACAATGGTTGACTGCCCTACAGAGATGGATCTCAGGAGGCCAATAGCCTTCTCACGCAGGGCAGCAGGGCTAACTGGGGCAGAGTCTGAGGTGCCTGGGACGAAGGAGAGGCCCATCCTCCTGGGAGAGTGGGCACGGGCTGCTGGGAGGGAGGTGCTGGTACGGGGGTGGCGGCTGTATCTGTAGCTTGGGTGGTCACAGAAGTGTACGCCACCACCAGCGAGCTTCCATCGGAGGAAGTTCTTGTGTCAGAACTGTCCCCTCCAGTCTCCACTGTGGTGCTCCCCACGCCCTCTGTCCCACTGGTGCACTCAGCGTCAGTGGACCCTCCTGGGTCCTGTGGGATGCAGCTCCCTCCTTCGCCAGTGCCTCTGCTCCTCCGCCAGATGATGCTAATGCACATAAGGACAGGATGACAAAACAAAAAGGGGGGTGGAAGAGACAAAGAATACACTTGGTCAATGGCTACACCAACACCAACGTTGGCGTACACAGCACACTCACACACAGGGAACAGGCCTACGCAATATGCCATAGCACTGCCAGAGAAAAATGTAGCTGGAAAGGCATAGGGATGGGCACACACCGCCAAATGCAGCAAACCTGGGACCCACGCAGCCCTGGCCAGTAGTGAATGCCTACGAGCTAGGTAGTAAGAATTTCCCTCCTGAACCCTAGCCACCAGGGGACCTACGCTGCAATGTCAGGCCTGGCCTAGGTGCACCCACTTACCCACATCCCCCACCCAGATACCACCCTACCATGCGTAAGTTGTAATGATGGGCACTGTACTCATCCCCTTGTGGCTGCTGTGATGCCCTCAAGCACCCATCCAGCTCTGGATAGAGCACCGCCAGTATGCGGGCCATTAGGGGGCTCAGGATTCGACAGGCACCCCTTCCTCATTGGGAGGCCATCCCCAGCTGGGCCTCCGCTGTCTTCCAGGCCCAGCGACAGTGGGTGCTCCGGCTGCCATAAACCCCCAGCATCCGCACCTCCTTGGCGATGGCACGCCATATACCCTTCTTTTGATGGGCGCTGACCTGCAGAGGCAATACACACAGGAAAATAGAATTAGACAAACAGTCCTGCCTGTTACACATATGGCCCACCATACCCCTTTCGATCACCATTTACACACACATGGCCCAGCACACAACATGTACGCCCCCAAGTGGACATCCACCCACCCCCTTTACACGAGGCCTTCACACACACACACAACTCCATGCATTCATGCCACATGTATTGTGCCCACAGTGTACTCACTTGTTGGACTGGAGGCCAATCCAGCAGTCTGTACTGGGTAGGACCCCATCCACTAGTCTCTCCAACTCCTCCAATGTGAAGGCTGGGGCCCTTTCCCCGGTCACACGGGCCATGGTAGGTTCCAGACACAGGTCACAGCAGCACATGCAGTGTAGGTCCTCTCCTGTGTAAGGTCAGGTAGCAAGTGAGTAATCAGGTACAAAATGGCGGTCACGTCCACGGTGGTGCATACCGTCACTGCTGGCGTAGATCACCATTGGTACTGTAACGGATAGGGCCTAATTATAACCAATGAGGAGTTGCACGGCAATTTCCAACCGCCTCCCTCAATAGTGCACAACGTCAGCAGAATTACCTCACTTCCACCTGTTCCTCCACACAAGACAGGCGGACGGCGTTTCGGGGGGGGCAGGCCCTTGAAAATTGCTGTGTCACTGGTGATATTAGGACATACTGGACATATCACACTGACCCATTACAAGTTAACAGGATGCAAAGTTCTGTTGTAGTTCCATTGTTCAGTTTGTGACTGCCTCCTCACTCTTTTGTCCCTTAGATTCCTACTGCTGCAGATGAATAGGAGATGGAGACATACCTCTGTTTACAGACCCATGGGGGACTTGTCAACACTGGAGGACAGGCACATTATCCTCACCTATAGACTGGACAGAGCCACAATCACAGAGCTGTGTGCCCAATTGGAGCCTGACCTGATATCTGCTATCCTTCACCCCACTGGGATCCCCCCTCTTGTGCAAGTGCTATCAGTTCTCCATTTCCTGGCAACTGGTTCTTTCCAAGTGACAGTGGGCTTGGCAGCAGGAATGTCACAGCCAATGTTCTCAATAGTGCTGACAAGAGTGTTGTCTGCCCTGATTAAACACATGTGCAGCTACATTGTTTTCCCCCTGGTTGAAGATTTGGCCACAGTGAAGGCCGAGTTCCTTGCAATGGGACATATCCCCAACATCATTGGGGCGATTGATGGAACACATATAGCATTTGTCCCCCCCGCCAGAATGAACAGGTGTTCAGAAATCGAAAGAGTTTCCACTCTATGAATGCTCAGATGGTGTGCCTTGCGGACCAGTACATCTCCCACGTCAATGCTAAGTATCCAGGGTCGGTGCATGATGCCTTTGTCCTGAGGAATAGCAGCATCCCAAATGTGATGGGCCAACTACAGAGGCACAGGGTGTGGCTAATAGGTGAGCCCTGGTTCCAACTAAGTAGATGTTGGTGTATGGGTATGGTGTGGTCCATATGGGATAGTGTGTGGCTAAATGTTGTCTCTCAATATTTCAGGTGACTCTGGTTACCCCAACCTATCATGGCTGCTGACCCTTGTGAGGAATGCCAGGACAAGGGCAGAAGAACGTTATAATGAGGACCATGACCGGACCAGAAGGATCATTGAAAGAACCTTTGGCCTCCTGAAGGCCAGGATCAGGTGCCTCCATCTGACAGGTGGATCCCTGTGCTACTCACCCAAGAAGGTCTGCCAAATAGTGGTGGCATGCTGCATGTTGCATAACCTGGCCCTCAGACGCCATGTCCCATTCCTGCAGGAGGAGGAGGCTGGAGATGCAGGTGTGATATTTCCCACTTCTATGCCTACTTACAGTTCCCTCTGGCAAATCATTTTGCAGATGTTGGTGACCTCACATATACTCCTGGTGTGATCACTGCAGCCAGCTACAGGACATTAATCTATGCTCATTTTCTGTACAGTTGAATTAAAATGTTTGTACCAGTTTCAATTAATACATAATTGATATACATGACATACTACAAATGGATTTTTTTCAAAGGGTGTTTATTGAAGTGCTAAGAAAAAGAGGGGCAACTGCAATGGGGTGTGGTGAGGTCCAGGGAGGAAAGTCCAGGGTATTGTTCCAGTCTGTTTGTAGCACAGCTGCATTGTCCAAGGGGGCACAGGAAGGGGAGCAATGGCATTTCAAGGTGGACAAGGTGACAGAGTGGGACACAAGGGTGACAATCAGGAGAGTCTCATTTCCTGGAGGGGTCTTGGCAAGTGTCTCTGGCTTCTGTCTGAATCACAGGGAACGTTTGCGGGGTGGTTCACCTTCTGCAAGAGGAGGGGTGTTAGTGGCCTGTGAGTCCTGCGGCGGGGCCTCCTGGCCACTAGCGGTAGCGGAGGTGGAAGGCTGTTCAGATTCCTGGCTAGTGGCTTGGACCCGCTGTTGTGTGAATGCCTCCCTCATAGTATTGGCCATGTCTGCCAGCCCCCCTGCAATGGAAACCAGGGTGTTGCTGATGGCCTGCAAGTCCTCCCTGATCCCCTGGTACTGTCCCTCCTGCAGCCGCCTGTTCTCCTGCACATTGTCCAGGATCTGGCCCATCGTGTCCTGGGAATATTGATAGGCTCCCAGGATCTCTTCAAGTGCCTCCTGGAGAGACGGTTCCCTGGGCCTGTCCTTCCCCTGGCGCACAGCACTCCTCCCAGTTTCCCTGTTGGCCTGTGCCTCTGTCCCCTAATCCGTGTGCCCATTGCCACTGACCCCAGGTCCCTGATTGTCTTGGGTATGAGGTGTGGCCTGGGGTCCCTGTAGAGTTGGACACACTGCTGATTGACGTATCCTGGGGACAGCTACCTTTTAATTTTGTAAGGGCTTTTATAATTCAGTCATATACTGCTTTATCATTGTGATGTACCGCGGTATACTGTGAAGTTACCATGGTATACTGTGGCCCAATTTTTAACCAAGTCTTTGTGCCTTATTACTTTAAAGCTACTGAACCAGTTTAGATCTACTACTAAAAACAACCCTTTACAACTCATATTCTATATTTGTGCCAGAAATCATCTACATCCGTTCAGCCATTTTCTCTGTAGGTCTGTTTAAAATACACTGGACGACACACCAGTACAGTTCACTAGTGTGTGATAAGAGTGGAGTGGCATGACGTACAATCTACTCAATCACACATCACTCTATTCTATCACACATCACTCCATTCAACGACAAGACACTACACTGTTTAGCAGTCCACTCTATGACACAGTACTCCATTTTACGACACTCTATGGGACTCCCTTTACGACACACTACACCACTTTGCTCCAGTCTACTGTATAACACACTACTCCAGTCTACTCCACTCTATGCTACGGGTGCGTATGTTATGAATTCAAGGTATAACTATAATTTCAGAGTTTTTAATGTTTGTCTATTTTCCATTTGGTTTCTATAGAAAGACTAAATACATTTATAGTGATTTGAAGGTGTCTGTAAATTATAAATTTAAAGTGTAATTAAAACTGAAAACGATGTCTGGTTTGGGCGGTAAGAATGCAACATCTGTAGAAGTCGGCTATTTCAAAGAATCATAGTCATGTGTGGTGCCTGGAAAACTAGCACACGCGTGAAAACAAGATCTGCTGTACAAACTGCTTGCATAATCAATGAGTACATGCATTTCTTATTTCAGAAAACATGCTCTTGAGTCCTAGGAGGAGTTAAAAGCAAAAGTGTGCAGTCTAATGCCAAAGTTACATTTGAAAACTGCATCAAATCCATCTTTAATTGAATTTGCCTCCTCGTTGGTTTTTGGATAAAAAATGTCTTCATCAGCATAGCGAACTAATGAATTCATGATCGGAGACATCCCAGATTTTAAAGGACTTGCCCCCTGAGAGGAACCAGTTTCGCAGAAGTTCAAAACTGCAAGACGTTTCACCTTTGGATATACAGTATTGAGGTCGGTGTGTAAATGTTGTTCTTTAGATCTTCACCAACAATACCTAGAATATATTTGATGGTTTCCATATTAAATCTTAAGTTGGTAAGTAAAAGATGGTTAGTAAAACCAAGGCAATCTAATATGCTTCAAAACAAGTGTGCAGCATGCTGTCGACTTTGCAGCAACTGATTTTCTGGTAAAGCTCTATCAGAAACATACTCTTCTTCATTCACCAAAGCTGACCCTTCAGACATAAACATTGGTAATATCCGCACCTGCAGCAATACCCATAACCTGGTCAAGGCATCCATAGTTCTATTGAAAAAAGGTGAGGAAAAATGAAATTACGGACCAGTTTTAAAGAGCAACCAAGGCAACCCCAACAAGGAAGCAAACACTATGTAATGCCAAACACTTTCTTTAAGTGGACATTACCATGGGGTTTGTCACTATTAACTTCATACGCAAAAAGCCAATCATTTTAATCAAAATCAACATTCAAATGAAAAAAATAATATATTCCCCTGGAATCACATAAATCAGTTCACTAAACTAATCGAACATTGTTTTCTGCCAGCTTAAAGCAGGGGAATAAAATAGCAGTTACTCTGCATACTAGGAGCCTTTAGATCTTCCAAAAAATGTCAGAAAGAGATTACTTTGAGTAGAAATGGTGTGGACATTGTCCATCATCTCCTTTACACATTAACCTCACTTTTTACTTAAAAACAACAACATTTTATGAAGAAAAAAGACCGCACATTCACCACAAATGCAGTGATGGAAAATGAGGAGAACTCAAGAGTTTAAACCTAATTTTTTCCTCATATTCTTCATCTCTTTTATACAGAAAAAGAGTGAATGAGGGTTCTCAACTCAGGGGCATATTTATGAGGCCTGTGCGCCACAGAAGCATCACTTTTTTTAATGAGCTGGCGGCGCAGACTACATAATCATATCTATGAGGCCACGTAAAGCCACTCTGCATGGCTTTGCATTGCCTCATGGATATGGAGTGAGGGAATGTAGAGCAAGTCGCTGTGTTACCTTACTCTGCATCTGGGAGGTGTTCCATGGGCATTGCAGTGGATTTTCCCACGCAACACCTGTACATTTTGACGCTGCCCCAGATTGACAAAATCACATTAACCTGGGGAAGCTGCAAAACCTTACACCTCCCCAGGGCAGGCGCAACGAGGACAAATATTTTTTATTTCTCCTTGTTTTTTCCACTTTCCATGTTTGCTGCATTCTACAGCACACATAGGAGGAAAATGCCTCTCGGTATTGTTTTGTGCAAGAAGGTGCACCCTTCCTGCACAAAAACAATCCTGCCTGCAATGCAGACACCGTTGCATTATGGTGCAAGTGTGTCTGCATTGGCACTAGGCTGCCAAAATGGCACGAGAGCAAGGGGAATGGACAGGAATGCACCATATTTCATAAATACGGTGCATTCCCGCCCTTTCACTTTGGCGTGGGGCAGTGCAGCAAGATGGCTTGCTGCACTGTCGTACCCTAAATCCCCATAAATATACCCCTCAGTATCTTGTGTGCATGTCAAAAATATATTGATTTCCTTTATACTCATTTTTCATTCATTAGATTTTACTCTATGAATTGTTGTACAATCAGTACACAATGAAAACAAATCTTTCCATCTGCAGCTCAGTTGATGGCGCTAATTGTTTGCTAGTTGTCCAAAAACCTTCAATACCAATTATCCTTACATGCAGAAAGGTCAGAAAGATGTAATGGTATGCTATGTTTATAAATCATACACTCAGGAAGTATGTTGCACACCCAAATAAATCTTTGTAAATCAATTTTCAAACATTTATGGTAATTAAAAACAAGTTCAGCGTACTACACTGGACAGGGTGTTGCCGATGAAAAATAAAAAAATTCTCACAGCTTGCAGAACATTGTAGTGTAAGAATAATACATTCAACATAAAAACTTTTTAAATCCTACTGAGCGCATCTGTCCTTATTTGGTCTTTTAATATTGAATTTATAAGGGGACGTGTTAGAGGTTTGATGAACCTTTTGAATACGCTTAGAGTGATTCCACCATAAGTCTCAAATTCAATGCCAATACATCACCATAATCACTAAACATCATATATTCTTTGGAGATGGTAATCTTTATGCGCCATGACCCATTTAGCCATGAATAACCACACCTTTACTTAAAAGTTACAAAGATTTATTGCTCTATATTAACAATGCTAATGTCACGTAAATTAATCTCAAAACCAACTGATAAACATATAAGAACAACACTGGTTTTCCAAATCTTCTAAAGAATCTCGATTAAGCTAGTGCATTGATTGCTAAGCATTCGAGAGTTACAGTACAAATCAACAGAAAGAATAACTGCACAATAGAAATAGCAAACATCTAGGTTCAGCAACCGAGCTACATCAATTTTCTGTTAATAGCAACCTGCTAACATTTCAGAGTCTCCCTAACTAACCTTCTGATTAGAATAGCATGTTTGGACTTCATGCAAAACAAATCTCAGTTAAAGTTAATTTGAAAAACATCTAACTATGGCTCTATCAAATTAGCGGCTGGTACCAAGAAACAAAGAACATAGGGCCAGATGTATGAAAAAAAACCTTAGCGAATCGCAAATAGCGATTTTTTATGAAATCGCTATTTCTGAGTCGCAAAATGCAATGTAACAAAATTGCGATTCAGAAATAGCGATTTCGTAAAAATTGCTAATGCATATTGCGAGGTCCAAATACCGAATCGCAAAAATATTTGCGATTCAGTATTTGAAAATGGCAAATTGCAAAAACGGACACCTGGCACAGCCTGATGAAATCACAAGCAGGAAGTGAGTCAGCCCAGGCTGTTTCCAGGAGCCACACCCAAAGGAGCAGTGAGAGAGACACAGCCCAGCCCCAGGGAGCAAGTCTGTGAGCAAGCCAGGACTTTACATCAACATGGCCAATGCTGCTAATGGGAGGGAGAAGGGAGAGAGGAAGAGAAAACTGAAGTTCAGTGAGCAAGAATTGGAGGTGCTCACTGAGGATGTGGTGAGGAGCCATGACCGGCTATTTGGGAAGAGCTCACTCCAGGTCCCAGAGAGTTAGAAGCGCAAACTCTGGGCTGACATCCAGACCAAAATCTGCGCAGTGGGGGTTGCGCAGCGCTCAGTGGAGGAGATAAGAAAGAGGTGGTACGACCTGCGTTCCCGTGCCAAGGAGAGGGTGGCCAGCAGGCTACAGGAGGCAAGGAGCACAGGAGGCGGACCATCCACCCAGACACCCTCGACCCCCATGGAAGACCTGGTGGAGTCGACACTGCTCCCAGAAGCTGTCAGTGGGGTTACTGACGTAGACACGTCCGGCACACCCAGCACCAGTAAAGGTAAGTCCAGTAATGAAATGTAACCCCATATGTGTATGTACAAATGCCCCTTAGGAAATAGTAAGTAGTGCAAACCATTGTGATAAGTACTCCATTCCACATCTTAGATGCGGCACAACAATGCCTTATGGGAGTGGTAGTCCACAACCCAGAGCTGAAATTAGCACATAGAAGGCAATTAAGTAGAGCGACACCAAGAAGAACACAACACCCACTACATAGTGATACGATGTAAGTGTACACTTATTACCATTGTGCAACAATTGGTGATACATACATAAATGACATGCTGCGCATTGTCGTTGCAGATGGCCCAGGCCCAGCAGCAGCTGATTGTGCTATTGTGGGGGATGCAGAAACTCAGCCTCCATCCGACTCCAACACCAGCGAGTCATTGAGTTTTGCGCCAATCAGACGCAGGGCAAGGGTGTTACCTCTCCCCGATTTGAGCCTGGACTCGGATGACATGCGGGAGGAAGGCAACACTCCATTCCCAGAAGCCAGATCCACTGTAAGGCAGCAGTCCCTGCCCCAGCGTCACTCAACTCCCTGCAGGAGGCCTCACGATGCAGGCACACAGCACACAGAAGTAGGTGAGGGCCCATCATTCTTCGGTGGCCTGGAATCATCAATGCTTAAAGTGCAGCGCCCGCAAAACAAAAACATGAGGGCAATGCACAGGCAGATGCAGGCACACAATGCCAACATGGGGGGGCTGCAGAAGCAGTTGGAGTGTCTTAATACAAACATTTGCAGGCTGCATGAGGGACAGCTTACAGATGGAAGAACACCAGGGAACTGACCAATGCAGTAAAGGAACTCTGTACAGCGATCAGGCATGAGCGAGTCAGCCACTGCAGGCATGAAAGGCGATTCATGGGGATGTTCAGTGGCTTTTGTAGATCAGTCAGTCGCCTGGCCACATCTACTGCCCTCATATCACGGCGTGCTGTGGCCGCACAGGTGGAGGCAGCACATAGCAGTCGGGATGTTGCCCAGGGTACTGGTGCAGATTACGAATGTTCTAGATACTATGCTGGCAAATCGCAGTGCTACACCCAGTGAACTTGGAGTTTGGGATACATCATGGATCCTAGGCATCGCAGTGCCAGGCCCAGCACTGCCACTGAGGCTGATACAAGAGGTGCCGGCGAGGCCACTGCGCACTCGAGTGGAATGCGTGGCCGCAAAAGTGACTTTGATGGAAACAGGGGACTAACTGCACATGTTGAATTACAGTAAACTATAAAGACAATAGTGCGACACTGTAAATGGCTCATTTATGACACATGTGTATTGCTTTGTCCTAGTGACACGTATGTTACCTGAAGTCAAGGTAATAAAGGTGCTAACTACCAGAACACATGTCAGTGAGATTGTGTTGTCATGACTTGCATCTAAAATGGTTGTGCGTGATGTTAGCACGCCTTTGCCTGCCCTCTGCTGCACTGGTCCTGTCTGCTGGCTGTAGGGGTGGTATGGGATCATCATCATCATCTGAGTCTGGCTCTGATATTTCCACAGGTATGCCCCCGGTGGTAGCTATATTTTGCAAAATCGCACATGTGGTCACCATTCTACACATCGTGTCTGGGCTGTACTGTAGTTCCCCTCCACTTTTATGGATTCACCAGAAGCGACTCTTCAGCAGGCCAAAGGTGCGCTCCATCACATTGCGGGTTGCCCTGTGTGCTGAATTGTATCTCCGCTCTGCTGGTGTTGCAGGACTTAGGTAGGGCGTCATCATGTAGGTGCGCACTGCGTAGGCACTGTCTCCTAGAAGGAACAGAGGGTATAATGAGTAGCTGAGCCATCTGACGTCACACTGCCATCAATGCACCATTGTAAAGAGGGAAAATACCTAGTAGATATCCTTCACCAAATTCCCCAACTAGCAGTCTTGTGTGAATCCCGCTGTGGCGAAAGATGTACGAATCATGTGTGCTCCCTGGGTACCTGGTCACAAGATCAGTTATGATATAGGAGGCATTGCATATCACCTGTATATTCATGGAATGTTGGTATTTACGGTTGCGGTACACATACTCTGTGGCCGATGGTGGAAAGATTGCAACAGGTGTCCCATCTATGGCACCTAGGACGTGGGGGAACTGTGCTATCTGGTAGAAATCTATTTTTGTCTGCTGTATTTCCTGTGGGGTGTGGGGGAATCTGATGTACTGATGTATCCTACTCAGCATGGTGTTTAGAAATGCATTGAAAACTCTAGAGAGGGCACTCTGTGATACCCCTCCAGCTGCTGCTATGACCCCTTGATAGCTCCCTGAGGCAAGTAGGTGCAGGGAGCATAATACCTGCACATGAGGGGGTATGCTATTGGTCCTGTGTGTTGTGCCGTGCAGTATGAGTTGTAGCTCAGCTATCAGGTCAAGTATCATGGCTGAGTTCAACCTGTACTTCTCATATATTTCCTCCTCAGTCTGGTCAAAAACGGTAATGCGCACTCTGAAAATGCGCTCCTGTCTCCTCCTCCCTCTCCTCAAAAATGCCAAGATCCTCATTCCCCTCACCATGACGTAGAGTGCAGCCATTGTGGAAAAGAGTCTGAGGCATCCTGGGCCTCTTTATATAGGTTGCACCTGGTTACCACCTGGTTTCAATACGTGGTAAAATGCATGTGCGAATTTTTGATGCATCGAATTGCGACATGGTTTTGTTTGTCGCATTTAGAGTCTCAAAATTTCTGACGTGAAATACTGATTCTGTATTTGCGAGTCGCTATTCCGACTCGCAATTTGCAAAATGCTAATAGCGATTCGGTATTTCATGTCGCAAATTGCGAGACGCAAAATGCGACATGCAAAACCATGTTGCTTCGCAAAAAATTGCAATTATTGCGATTCCTTGTTTTTGGCCTGCGAATGCCTTTCAGGCATCGCAGACCATATTTTTGCATTCGCAAACAGCCGAATTCTGCGATTCGCACCGTTTGCGAATGCAAAATCGTTTGATACCTCTGGCCCATAATCTATAACAAGCACAATAGCATCTTTTTATACCTCTCCTCATATGGATCAGCAAGCTGCGATTATCTTTATCATTTGGACATCAGTTCACTTAGCATCAGCAACAGTCAGTGAAAGGGAATGGTTCAGAAATGTGGATTCTAAGCTATCCAAACCATTTAAGAAGCAATGTCTAAGGATCAGCATTCAGCATTAAAGTTTAAGCAATAAATCAAATAGAATAAGCATGCTTCTCCTCTGTGCAACTGGGCTTAGTTAGAATCTCCTAAAGAACTTCCCATGTTGTCATTACTCAGAAAATCATACGTTTACAATTAGTCCAACAGAAATAAAGGCTCAAATCTAAGATATAATTAAACTGTCTTTCACATGTCGATGATTGGCTCCTCATCTCCTGTTCCCATCGTCAGGCTTGTCAGGTAGCATATCTGTAGCCATCCGTACTTCAGTCAGTGCATCCATTGTTAGCTCCTGGGAACATCGCTGCCTCACACATCAAACTATAGTGTAATAATTACCAATACAAGTTATTCTGGCAGGCAGTTCTCATGAGCAAGTTAAAGACATCTACTAACATTTGGTCAATGCAGTGAAAATAATACATGAATTGATTTCTCTCGACATACATTCCCACGATTTTATTAAACAGTGCAGCTTAATTTGATGCTGTGCAAAAACTAGGCCCAAACCTCCCTAACTTAAGGCTTATGCATAATAAAACAAATACATAATGCAAAATCATTAATATAACATACTGCTACAATAACCTAAATGTAGGCACTTCAATTGTTATTAATATGCATTTAATAAAGGCATTTTCCAAGTTGCACATTATTTTCTGAGTTAGTCAAATTCTATGCAAATTATTAACCCAAAATTTATAAAATTAATTAGTAGTAAATTCAGTGTTCACAATCCCTCCTCTGATGACTAAATATGTCATCACACTTTACATCTTCCCACACAAATTTTTGTTCACCTAAAATGTGTCCTCCCTATAAATTGTATTTCCTTTTCCTCTTTTCGAATATTCCCTGAATAATCTTTCCATTTTAATTTCTTCCCTACTCTGATAATTTGTAAATTTCGTAATTTTAATTATATGATGCAATTTGAATATTCCCCATGCTCCAATTATACCAATCACAATAACCAATATCACTTGTACGAGGTTGCCAAGCCAATTTCCCACAGAAGCAAAACATTTGCCAACACTTTCCCAAACACCAGGTTCTTTCAGCTCTTTCAAAACAGTGCTATCATTAGTCAGATTGTTAATAAGGCTTCTAATTTCTTTACTACTGTTAGGTATATATTAGCAACAATGTTGTGAATTCAGCATTTTACAAACTCCGCCATCCTTTGCTAAAAGGATGTTTAACGCAAGGCGGTTCTGAAGAGTCATAGATCTTACTGCAGCCTTTTCTGTATCAATTAGGATCATTGCTCCTGATAAATGTGTCAGCATGTTATCCACAATGGTAGACAACTTTCTAATTTTCAAAGAATTCAAAATAACTTACACTGAAGGAATCATTGCTCCAAATATGTCTCCAACTAGAATATGATTCTCGCTTTTGTCTAAAATGATGTAATTCAGTCATCTTAGGTATTTTATTCAGGCTTTCAAGTTGATAAATCTTTGGGAAAGCTATCCCCAAGTAACAGATGCCATACCATCCTCTTGGAAGACGGTAATACACATTTGATCCATAGATATAATAGACTCCTGGAATTGCTGGGTCTTATCCATTTAACATGAACCTCCATTTACTCTGAAACAAAAACACATGTCTACCTTCACTCATACCCACAAACAACATGTCAGTTCTA
The DNA here is from genome assembly GCF_031143425.1 of Pleurodeles waltl. Lineage (NCBI taxonomy): Eukaryota > Metazoa > Chordata > Amphibia > Caudata > Salamandridae > Pleurodeles > Pleurodeles waltl. The sequence continues at coordinate 1,544,534,554 of NC_090440.1, forward strand.
GACTTAGGCCTATATACACAAAGCTTTCCTACATGCTGTGTATCTAAAGCTAACCTCCCTTGTGTCTTTATGTCACTAAATGCATGATCATTTCTAAATGTTCTTTTCTCTAAGGCCTTTTCTAATCTTTCTTTCAATGCCTTTCTCCTATTATCTGTCTGATCTAAGAAGCTCTTTTCTACAGGAGTAAGCAAGCATGTCAAATTGTTGCGATGCACATAGGCTGTGCCAAATGTCAATGTAGGTTCAAAGAATTCTCTCACTAACTCTATAGTGTTTTCCTTAGCTACTCTACTCCTGTACTTAATTATAGGAACAAACGAAAACACCACATCAAGGTTGACATAGAAGTACTGAATGTACTCCTGGTTATAAACTCTTGTTCGTAAATGACTACAACTTATTCCATAAATAAGGGGCAAACTATGGTAAGCAACTCCTTCCTCCACTGATGATGGCATCTGCGTTTAAACATATCAATCTCTTGCATCCATAGTCTCAACATAATCATGCAACAAGCAATAGAAAACATTAGAAGAAAGTTCTCCTTTGGGACTATCTACATTTAAGTACTTCTCATCTATCCCAAAACTATCTACTTCTGTAAGCGCAGTAGTTGTCTTTAAGGCAGAGGTATGGTTGGCCACAGTGTTGTCAAGAAGAGTCATGCTCACAATCAACACCAGAAACAATATCATACACACAGTCGCCAAGCCAATACCCATGTATTTACAGGGCCTATTCTTCCTACCCTGTTGGCTAAGGTTACTCATGATCTATAAAGAATCAGAACATAGAAGAAAAAATTATAACTATGCAGCAAACAAAAACAACAAAAATCTTCAATCTTCTTTAGCAGTTATTTACAGCTTTCAGCCTTTCTTCCAGGACCCTTTGTCAAAAATAGGTAGCTTGTCAAATCGGTTTAGCAGCTTTTCAAATCAGATTATTTCAAAAGTCTCTTCCTTTTACTTTCAATTGTTTCTCTTGTACTTTTCTTAGCTTCACAATTTTACAAAGCAAAGTTCAGTTCATTGATCTTTTTTTTATGTGCCAAAAAATTGATCTGGAATGTCTCGATCGAAACAAAAGTACAAAAATGTACTCTGTCATTCAGTTGTCACTGCATATTCCTATTCAGGACCTAAGTAGCTTCGATTTGCAATTCTCTTTCTTTTCAATCTTCGATCTCCATTTAACTCTCCATCACTCAAGTCTTTTCTTCTTGTTGTGTCTATTTCTTCGTGGACGCACAACTTTTCGCCATTCTTGACTTCAAGGTACCATTTATCTGCTGCACAAGTCCACAGTCTTGTCAAGAAGAGTCATGCTCACAATCAACGCCAGACACAATATCATACACACAGTCGCCAAACCAATACCCATGTATTTACAGGACCTATTCTTCCTACCCTGTCAGCTAAGGTTACTCATGATCTGTAAAGAATCAGAAAGTAGAAGGAAAAATTATAACTATGCAGCAAAAAAAAACAACAAAACTCTTCAATCTTCTTTAGTAGTTATTTACAGCTATCAGTCTTTCTTCATGGACCCTTTGCCAAAAATAGGTAGCTTATCAAAATCGGTTTAGCAGCTTGTCAAATCAGATTATTTCAAAAGTCTCTTCCAGTTACTTTCAATTGTTTCTCTTGTACTTTTCTTAGCTTCACAATTTTACAAAGCAAAGTTCATTTGATTGATTTTTTTTTTCATGTGCCAAAATATTGACCTGGAATGTCTCGATCGAAACAAAAGTACAAAAATTCACTCTGACATTCAGTTGTCACTACATATTCCTTTTCAGGACCTGCATAGCTTCGATTAGCGTTTCTCTTTCTTTTCAATCTTCGATCTTCATTTAACTCTCCATCACTCAAGTCTCTCTTCTTCTTGTGTCTATTTCTTCTTCGATTGTTGTCACCGTAGTTGCTTTTTTCCTCTTTGCTTGTGATTTCGGCCTCTTATCTCCTTTATGTGGACCTTTTGTCAATGCTCTTTTCAGTGCTGGACTTGTAACTTATCTTTGTTCTGCAGGATTTTCTCTTGGCGTACCTGCAACTGGTTCAGCAGGAGTTAGATCGTTTTGGCTTGGATCTACCTCAACTCTTTCCACCTCAGGGTCTGTAATTTGCTCTGTTTGTCTTTCAAGACCGTCTGCTTCTGGGAGAGCCCTCCCCTGACTAGACTCTCCTGGTACCACAGTTGAGGTTGGTTCACCATCACTCTCCTGTAGGTCCTCCGCTTCGTCTCTTCTTCTGTATAAATGGTAACTTTAAGCTGTGCAGAGACATGGCATGCTCTAGTAAGAGCTACTAATTCCGCCACTTGTGCATAATACACTCCTCAAAATCAGGATGCTTCAAGTATACCAGAAACTGTGCACACAGCATATCCTGCTCCCAGTGTTCCCATGTTATCTCTTAAACAGGAACCATCAACAAAAATAATTTGGTAATTTTCTTCCAATCATGTATCTCTGGTATCAGGTCTCAGTTTTGTGCACAAATCAGTAACCTCCAGACAGTCATGTTCAACCTCTTTCAATATGTCAACCTCAACATTCTCTTTTGGAAGCAAAGTTGCTAGGTTAAGCACAGTACACCTTTTTAATTACAAATTACCCAGGATGACAATCTCATAACATGTCAGCCTGGCATTCGCTAGGTACTGGGTCTTGGACCGGGTAAGCAAAACATCTATGGAGTGAGGGACCATGATAGTTAAAGGATGTCCCATCAAAATGTTCTCACTCTGAGTGAGGCTCAGTCCATCCGCTGAAACTGCCCACAGACAACCTGGTAAGGCTGCTTTGACTGGGTCCAAAATAGCTGAAGAATATGCTACTGGGCGGTTTACACCACCATGGACTTGGGTCAATACAGGCAAAGAACATGCATCACACTCATGACAAAACAACATGAAGTGTTTTGTGTAGTCAGGCATACCCAAAGCCGGGGCTTTTCACAGACTTTCTCTCAACTCAGTAAAGGCTTTCATACAGGCCTGATCCAGCACCAGGGAGTCAGTTTCTGCAATGGCTTTGAAATGACTGAAAAGTTGGGAATCCACCGCCGAAAATAGCTCACCATTCCCAAAAACATCCTGACATCTCTCTGGGTTGCTGGGGGATTCATCTGCAATATGGCTCTGACCCTTCTCTAGATATTTTCTTAGTTCCCTTCTCAATCAGGTAACCTAAATATTTCACTTCTTTCTGAGAGTAAAGCAACTTTTTTGGGGACACTTTATGCCCATTCTTCCCTAAGTGATTCAGTAAGGCAATAGTATCATATTTGCATGTCTCTCTCATTTTTGATGCGATTAACAAATCATCAATGTACTGAACTAACATTGATTGGAAAGGTGTATCCAATGGCTCAAGGTTCTTTTTCAGGGTCTGGTTGAAAATGGATGGTGACTCTGAAAACCCTTCAGGAATTCTGCACCAACAATAGACTCTATCCAAAAATTTAAAACAGAAAAGAAATTGACTATCCTCGTGAAGAGGTACAGAAAAGAATGCTTGTGATAGGTCTACTACGGTGAACCATTCAGCATCACATGGGATTTGAAACAAAATTACAGCTGGATTTGGCACCACAGGACAACACTTAGGGAGTCATTATGACCCCGGCGGTCGGCGTTAATATGGCGGAAAGTACTGCCAACAGTACTTACCGCCATATTATGACATTGGTGGGTTGGCTGAAGCCAACCCGCCAATGTACCACTCTGACCCCCACGTCGGTAACAGCCACTGGGCTGGAGATATCCAGCAGCCATCATTTCCGTGGCGTTCATACTGCGACGAAAACCATGGCGGTAGGCCTTATCAATGACGGGGAATTTCTTCCCTGTCACTGATTGGGGTCTCCCCCCTCCCTATCCAGTTACCTCTCACCCTCTACCTCTCCAAAGCAAGTCCCAAACCCCCTACATTCACGCCCCCTTCACACACACACACACACATACGCATACACACACCCATTCCCACCTGCTTCCATGCATGCATACATCCCTTCACACACACATTCGCACACACTTTCAAACATACACGCAGACACACATTCACATAACAAAAAATGTACGCACTCACACCTCTGAACATGCATGCACACAACACACACCCACATCCACACACAAACAAACATTCACACACCCCTACACACACAAACACCCCCCACTCACCTCTCCTGTCGGAGACCCGACTTACCTGTGTTCAGAGGGTTCTCCGGCAGGAGGTGGGACGGGGCGCTGCTGCCACCAGCAGCGCCCGCCAGCAGAACACCGCCAGGCTGTATTATTGGTCATAATACAGCTGGTGACGGTCTACTGGTGTGGTGCTGCTGGTGGCAGCAGCGTCACCTTACCGCCATCCGCGGCATGGCCACAGCCGCATTTCTGCCATTCTTGTGGCAGAAATCCGGCTGTGGTCATAATACGCGGACAGCTGGTAGCCGCGGCGATGGTCTTTTGGTGGCCGTCGCCATGGCGGTAGACGGTTTTTACCACCAATGTCATAATGAGGGACTTAGGGCCAGATGTAGGAACCGTTTTGCATGTCGCAAACTGCGAAAAACGCAGTTTGCGCAATGCAAAACGGCCATCGCGAGGCTGATTCACATTTTGCGAGACCGGTACCGACTCGCAAAATGTGAATCCAACTCGCAAATAGGAAAGGGTGTTCCCTTCCTATTTGCGACTCGCACCGCAATGCAGAATTGCTTTGTGACAGCGAAAGCGGTCGCAAAGCAATTCGCAGTTAACACCCACTTGAAGTGGGTGGTAACTCATTCCCAAACGGGAAGGGGTCCCAATGGGACCCCTTCCCCTTTGTGAATGTCGCTAAAAATAATTTTTCAGACCAGGCAGTGGGCCAATGGACCACTGCCTACTCTGAAAAAATGAAACCAAATGGTTTTATTATTTTTTTGTATTGCAACTCGTTTTCCTTTAGGGAAAACGGGCTGCAATAAAAATAAAAAAAACTGCTTTATTACAAAAGCAGTCACAGACATGGAGGTCTGCTGTCTCCAGCAGGCCACCATCCCTGTGAGTGCAGGGACTCGCCATGGGGTCGCAAAATGCAACCCTCCTCAATAATATTCATGAGGTGGGTCTTTGCGACCGCATAGCGAGTCGCAGACGGTGTCTGAGACACCTTTCTGCATACAATTTTGCGAGTTGCAAATTGCGAGTCGGTCAGACTCGCAATTTGCAAGTCGCAAAATTTTCTTTTGCTACATCTGGCCCTTAATCACAATGCCATTTACTTTCCTCAAATCCTGAACAATGCGGAATTTCCCACATGGCTTTCGCAATCCCATTATAGGTGAATTACATGGGCTGCTCAGCACTTATTTTAAAATGCCTTGCTTTACAAACTCTGCAATTATAGGGGCAACCCTTTCAATCGTCTCTTGTGTCATGTGGCACTGAGGAATCTGGGGAAGAATCGCATTTGGCTTATCTAAGACTTTAACTGGCTCAACTCCTTTGATTAGACCAATGTCTTTTCCTGTAAAGTCTCACACTTTCATTTTAGCTGTTCCCTGTAAATCAGAAGGAAGATCTCTCACTCTGAAAACTGGGAAGAAACTGATTAAGGGGTACTCCTCATTCACTGTGTTACAATCTGTTTCTGTGGACAAATCATGTTTGTCATCACTGTTAGTCTGAATGGCAATCCCGTCGATCGAGCAAGTAATCGAACATCTTGTTTTACACAACAAGTCCCTTCCCAGTAGGGACAATAATAATAACAAACTATGAATTTGTGTAATTGTTTGAAATTAACAATTTTAACCTGAACTGGTTCTGTAATTGGATTTGTCAAATAATGGTTTGCAACTCCTACAATCTGCACTGTTTTCCCTGAAAGGGGCAGGTTTGGAATTTCTTTTGTTCTCACTGTTAAGCGTGTAGCTCCTGTGTCAACTAAAAATGAGCCTTTGTGACCCATTACCTTTCCCTTCATGTATGGACCTTTCTGATCTACCTCTAGTAAAACTGCTAACATGCATTCTTCTTCATCCGAACTCTCACTCACCCAATCATCATTTGCTTCATCCGAACTCTGAAGTGGGAATTGGTGTACTGTATTATTGCTCTTTTTAAACATTTGACATGTGAGCTGTAGAGGGAGCGGAAATCCGGCTGTGGCCATATTGGCGGATGGCGGTAAGGTGGCACTGCTACCACCAGCAGCGCCACGCCATTAGACTGCCTCCAGCCATATTATGACAAATAATACGGACTGGCGGTGTTCTGCTGGCGTGCGCTGCTGGCGGTAGCAGCGCCCCGTCCCATCCCCTTCCGGAAGACCCCCTGGATCCAGGTAAGTCGAGTCTCTGACAGGGAGGTGGGGATGTTGTGTGTGTGTGTGTGCATGTATGAGTGTGTGCGTGAATGCGAGTGTGTGTATAGCGTTTGCGTGCGTCCATGCCTGTGTGTGAGTGCGTGTAAGAATGTGTGTGAGTGCGTTTATGCATGTGTGTGAGTGCGTGTTTGTATGCAAATGTGTATGCGTTTCTGCGTGTGTGATAAGTGTGTGCGGCTGTGGGTGTGAATGAATGTATGCATGCGTGTATGTATGTGTGGATGACTGTGTGTCTGCGTGTGTGTGTTTTGGGGAGGGGCGTGCATGTAAGGGAGTGGGAGGGTTGTCTGGGGAGATTTGGGGGGGAGGGGGCCTCCTATCAGTGACAGGGAAGTAATTCCCAGTCACAGATAGGGCCTACTGCCATGGTTTTCGTGGCCTTACGAACGTAGCGAAATCCATGGCGGTAGGCAGGGTTAATATGCCTGAGGCAGTACAATAGCAGCATCAGGGCTGGAAATTCTTATCTCCAGCCCGGCGGCTGCTACCGCCATGGCGGTCAGAGTGGTACATTGGCGGGTTAGCTTCAGCCATACCTCCAATGTCATAATGTAATGAACACAGGAAAGTGGGTGCTCTGGCAGGGGAGGAGGGTGGGGTGTGTTGTGTTTGGGGGTGTGTGTGTATTTTTGTGTGTGCGTGTATGCGGGTGTGTGTTGCGTGTTGGATGCGAGTGTGCATGTATGAAGGTGTGAGTGCGTGTATGTTATGTTTCATGAATGCGTGTGTGCATGCATGTTTGAAAGTGTGTGCGGGTGTGTGTGAGTGGAAGTATGCATGTGTGGAAGTTTGTGGGAATGTGTGTGTGTATATGTGAGGGGTGGGTGTGAATGTAAGGGGGTGGGAGGGCATTGAAGATGCAGGGAGGGTGAGGGGCAACTGTCACTGATAGTGCCTACTGCCATGGTTTTCGTGGCAGTAAGGAAGCCACGAAAACCATGGCGATAGGCGGGGTTATAATCCTGCAGGCGGAACAGTGACGGCCGCCGGGATGGAGATAGATATCTCCAGTCCGGCGGCTGTCACCGCCATGGCGGTCGGAGTGGTACATTAGCAGGTAGGCGGTACTTACTGCCATGTTACCACCGACCGCCGGGGTCATAATGACCCCCATAATCTATAACACATACAATAGCAATCTGTTAAACCTCTCCCCATTTGGATCAGCAAGCTGCGATTATCTTAATCTGTTGGACATCAGTTCAGTCAGCATTAGCAATGGGCAGTGAAAGGAAATGGTTCACAAACGGGGACTCTAAGCTATCCAAACCATTTAAGAAGCAATGTCTAATGATCAGTATTAAAGTTTAAGAAATAAATCAAAGATAGGAATAAGTCATCAGGAACTGTTCAGCTCCCCAAACAGAATAGAATAAGCACCCTTCTCCTCTGTGCAGCCGGGCTAAGTTAGAATCTTCTAAAGAACTTTCCACATTGTCTTTGGTCAGACAATCGTACGGTTGCAATTAGTCCAACAGAAGTAAAGGCTGAGATCTGTGATATAACTAAACTGCCTTTCACATGTCGATGATTGGCTCCTCTTCTCCTGTTCCCATAGTCAGATTCGTCAGGTAACATTTTTGTATCCATCCATACTCCAGTCAGTGCATTCATTGTTGGCTCCTGGGAACATCGCTGCCTCACGCATTAAACTATACAGTGAAACAATTACTAATACAAGATATTCTAGCAGGCAGTTCTCATGAGAAAGTTAAAGACACCAGTTAATGTTTGGTCAACGCAATGAAAACAATACATGAATTGATTTCTCTTGACATACATTCCCCCAATTTTATTAAACAGTGCAGCGTAATATGAGGCTGTGCAAAACTAAGCCCAAACCTCGCTAACTTAAGGCTTATAACTAATAAAGCAAGTACATAATACAAAATCATTAATATAAAACACTGCTACAATAACCTAAACGTAGGCTCTTCAATTATTATTAGTATGCATTTAATAAAGAATTGTTTTAGTTTAATAGGGCCACTCAAGTGGGCACATTTTCCAAGTCGCACATTATTATCTGTTAGTCAAATTCTATGCAAATTCTTAACCCAAAATACATAAAATTAATTAGTAGTAAATTCAGTGTTCACATCCTTAAACTTCAAAATGAGCTGAAAACCCAATTCATTTCAGGACTGGAGTCCCTTCTTCAAGGGTAACTGCAAAATAGCAAATTAAGAAAAAACTAAGACATTAGTAATCCAGGAGGAAGAAAAAAACCTATATTCTTTACTCTAAACTAATGTTATACTATCATGATTTTCATCTCCAACACCAGGTGTCAATGATGTGTGAGGCTCGTCTCTGGTTAGCGTGTTCACAAACAAGCTTGCAAATTCATTTGTGATTTAAACGAAAATACATACCATGTGCTTATGTTTAGTCACCTTAGATTCCATGCAGAAACTCATGTGCTGCCGTGTGGCATACTCTACTCTCCTCTGTCTAATGGTGGAAATAATATCACCGATGGACAAACTCACCACCCCTAAAATTACTGTTCCAAACCTCTCAGAAATCGGTATCCCTCCCCAAAAAGAATGCTCGAGGCAGTAATGATTAAGTAAACCACCTTCACCTGTGCTCCTCCATTTTCTGTTATGTTTGTTAGGTAATCTGCCAAACTTGTTACCATTTACTATTACGGATTCTTAGAGAGAAACCAACTAACAACTCTCCGAATGGGTTCCGGTGGGGAGGAGGAGAAACGAGGAGTTCCCCCCCGGGATTATTTGGGAAGGGTGGTACGGTAGGGGAGGGGGAGGACTGGGGATAGGTTTATTCGATGTCTACTGAGGCTTTAGTTTTGTGAGGCAAATGCCCAGGTGGGTGGGGGGGTAATTGTCAGGGCCACCTGTTCCAATAAAGCGGCCTTTTACACACAAACAAGTCGTGGTGTTGTGCACTCCTTCCCAATGGGGTCCTGGGGGGAGAAGGAGGAACGAGGAGTTCCCAGCCCGGGATTATTTGGGAAGGGTGGTACGGCCCGCGACACGGTTGGGCGTCAGGGGTGCCACTTTTAGGTGGGAGGGCAGTTATTTAAGCTGACATTTTGTTGCCAGGTCACCATTTTGTTGAAGGTGACCTGGTGGCCAGAGTTAGGGCGGTTAAGTGCCGTTTTTTTTCCTGTTTTTTTCAACGTGTGGTAACAGTGCTTGGTTTAGTGGAGGCAGTTAGGCGAATTTAACAATAAAAAATAAAAAGAGGAAAAGTGATAAAGAAAAACGAACATACCTGGGTAGTTCGTCGACAGGAGGTCAGTAGTTTGTTAGGTCTAATTGGTGATCCTGAACCGTTGCCGCCTGGTCATGGCAGAAGAAAATGTCCGTAAGGCGTTGGCGCTGCTTGAGCAGGCCGGACGCCTGGACCTGGTGCGGCTGGAGGCATTGGCGCCGGAGCGCCCGGCGTGTCAGGCCTCTGCGGGGCTGGCGGCGGCGGTTTTGGCTTGTTCGCCACTGCGCGCCACATCGTCAGGTGTGCAGTTGAGGAAGGGAGCGAGGGTTGTGGGAGGGCCGGGGAGGAGAGGTGCGGCCTGGGCGGGTCCGGGGGAGGCCGGTAGGAGGGCAGCTGGGGCCGGGCCTCCAGGGAAGCCCAAGTAGGAGGGGCACGCTCCTCGGCAGCTTAGAGCTGAGGGCAAGGCCCGCACTGGTATGCAGGGAGCGTCTGGCCTGGCACGCGTTCCCATGGGGGCGAGGCCCCGGGCCATAGCGAAGATGCCGGAAGGTGGGTGCCGGAGTGTATGACGCGCACCACCTCTAAGGCTTCCAACGGAAGAAGGCCCACTAGGGCCACAAGGTAAAGAAGTAGGGGGTGGAGAGAGGGCGCTGGTGGAGACGCGGGCTGGGGAGGAGAAAGGGGGTTCGCCCCAGACGCTTGTGACGGGGGAGGGGGAAGGGGGGAGTGGCAGCAGGATTTAGTAGACCTGAGGGTGCCACTGTCCAAAAAGTGGCCCACGATGCTGCAATGGAGCAGCAGCGAAGAAGAGGTGGAACAGGAGCAGGAGGGGGGAAGGTTGGTGGGATCTGCAGATAGGGTGGAGGGCCCCTAAGGTCCCCTCCAAGGTTTATGGTGCAAAACAGGGGAGGGTGGGGGAGGGAAGGTGCAGGGCAAGTGGAGGGGCAATTCAAGAGGAGGAGGGGGGTCGCTTGAGGTCTTTGTTGAGGAGGCAGTTTCACCATCCGGCACACCGGACCTTCTTTGGCAGGACACGCTGGACTTTGAAGAGGATTAGCCAGGTGAGCAGTTTGCGGCTCAGTCACGCTGGCAAGAAGGGAAGGCGGGCCTGGAGCGGCCGGGCGGATGGCGTCAACGGGATGGAGCGGACAACGGCGGGAGGCTGCGGACGCTCCCAAATGGGTGGTGTGGCGGTAAGGGTTTTGCGCCCACCGACGCCTCTGCCCTGAAGGAGCAGCGTCTGGGCCCATCAGGTATACCGGGGGGCGAGTGGAGCTATGCCTGTTGGGTGCGAGGTCTGTGACGGTTGCGGGTGGGACTGTGAGCACAGTTGCAGTGAGCTACACTCGGAGGATTCGGACGCGAGTATTGAAGAAGAGGAGCTGGTGGAGAGTAGGAGTGAGTCGGATTGGTGGGAGAGAGGGAGGGGGACGGGGGTTGTTAATCCTGTCCTTCAGTCATTTCAGAAGGAGACGCGGGTGATCACGCGCCCTCGTGACAGTAGGAGTGGCAGCTGTGGCATGGAGGTGCGGAAGGCTCAGGAGCGGGCCCCGTTACTTTCTCCAGGTAAGCGGGTTTTGGTCTGTATTGGGAGGGGCGCTGGTACACGGAGGAATGGCCGGATGAGTGGAAGAGTGGAGGTCGCAGCATTGCATTTTTGGAACTTTTTCTGCTGGTGGTAGCGGTATGCTTGTGGGGTCAGGAGCTCAGGCATTCGAGGGTGCTATTTTGGGTGGATAATATGGCAGTGGTACATGTGGTGAATCGACAGTCGGCGCGCGACGGGCAGGTACTGCAGTTGCTGCGGGCGTTTGTGCTTCAATGTTTGTGGAATTATGGGGCATATTTATACTCCGTTTGCGCCGAATTTGCGTTGTTTTTTTCGACGCAAAACTAACTCCATATTTATACTTTGGCGTTAGATGCGTCTAGCGCCAAAGTTCATCGAGTTAGCGTCATTTTTTTGCGTGAACACCTTCCTTGCGTTAATGATATGCAAGGTAGGCTTTCCCGTCTTAAAAAATGACTGCGATGCATATGTGTCGTATTTATACTCCCGGGCAAAAATGACGCCCGAGAGTGGGCGGGTCTAAAAAACCCGCATTTGCGCCGGATTTTAGCGCCTGGGTCAGGGCAGGCGTTAAGGGACCTGTGGGCTCAGAATGAGCCCAGAGGTGCCCTCCCCTGCCCCCAGGGACACCCCCTGCCACCCTTGCCCACCCCAGGAGGACACCCAAGGATGGAGGGACCCACCCCAGGGACATTAAGGTAAGTCCAGGTAAGTATATATATATTTTTTTTTTGGTGGCATAGGGGGGCCTGATTTGTGCCCCCCTACATGCCACTATGCCCAATGACCATGCCCAGGGGACAGAAGTCCCCTGGGCATGGCCATTGGGCAAGGGGGCATGACTCCTGTCTTTGCTAAGACAGGAGTCATTTCAATGGGGGATGGGCGTCGTTAAAAAATGGCGCAAATCGGGTTGTGGCGATTTTTTTGCCTCAGCCTGACTTGCACCATTTCTGGACGCCCATACGCCATTTTCCCCCTACGCCGGCGCTGCCTGGTGTACGTCGTTTTTTTTAACGCACACCAGACAGCGCCGGCGGCTAACGCCGGCTAACGTCATTCAATAAATACGGCGCCCGCATGGCGCTTCAGAATGGCGTTAGCCGGCGCACATTTTTTTGACGCAAAACTGCGTTGGCGCAGTTTTGCGTCAAAAAGTATAAATATGGGCCTATATCTTTTTCAGAGCGAGTCATGTGCCGGGTGTTAATAATGACATCGCTGATGCTTTGTCTCGTTTGCAGTGGGAGCGGCTCCATGGATTAGCCACGGGTGTGGACCTGCGCAGGATGCGCATGCCGGGGGAGCTATGGAGGATAGGCACTCCAGGATGCTGAGGCTCGTACTGAATTCGCTGGCGCCGTCTACCAGGCGGGCGTATGTCAAGGCTTGGGGGGAGTTTTTGGGCTCCGGGCACGGCGACGGGTAAGCCAGGGGGACATGGTTGAAAATGTGGTGCAGTTCATTATGGGCCTGATTGAAAAAGGCCAGTCCAGGCTGATGATATCGGGTAAGTTAACAGCCTTGGGGTTTATGGGCAAGCTTTTGTGGGGTTATCCTCCTTCGGTGGGTGAGTTGGGGCACAGAATCTTAGAGGGATGGGCAAAAGAAATGGGGTCTCAAGGGAGGGTTAGGTGACCCGTGTCCTTGGAATTGTTGAACTCCTCTGTCCGGCATTAGGGGTGATTTGCTTTGATGAGCTGGAGGCACTGCTTTTTTGAACATTAATGTCTTGGATGTTCTTTGGGGCCCTGCGGGTATCTGAATTGCTTGGTTTAGTGGGTAGACAGGGCCTACAGTGGTGTGAGGTGCGTCCTGGGGCGGACGGGGTCGCGCTGCTAATCAGGAGATCGAAGATGGATCAGAGGGGTGTGGGTGCTAGGGTTTTCCTCCGGCGCTACCCTGATAAAGCCATTTGTCACAGGGTTTTGGAGGCGCAATTGAGGGAGGCATCGGGTCTTAGTGAGTGCTTAGTATTTCGGCACGCGGATGGGAAAAGAGTGACAGCTTCTCAGTTGTTGGCGGTTCTACGGAAGGGGTTGTCTTACCTGGGGGTTGATGCTGCGTGTTTTGGTACACACTCTTTCAGGATCGGGATCGCGACGGAAGCTGGGAACAAAGGGTGGGGTAGAGAGGAGCTTATGGCATTGGGGAGGTGGAGATCAGACTGCTTTAGGAGATATGTGCGCGGGCAAGAGTTTTGGGTTTAGCGCGTTGTGACGGAGTGATATATGTCTTCTCATTTCTTTTTCTTTTCCAGGTGTTGTGAGGGGTCCGGAGGCGGAATACCTCGATATTTGGGTGATTGGACACTCATTTGTAAAATGGGCCCAGTGTCAGGCCAGGAGGACGGCACTTGGGAACAATTTAGGTTTCGATCCTGCACGTTATAAGGTCCGGTGGTTGGGGAATGGTGGGATGCGATAGAATTAACTTTTACCGCGGCTGCAAGGTGCGGCAGGGAGGGGGCCCTGCCCGGATCTTTTATGCATTCACTTAGGGGAAAATGATTTAGTGGTGTCTATGGGGTTGGACCTCATGAAAGCCATGAAGAGGGACTTTGAGACTTTGTTGACTCAGTGGAAGGGGTGTCATTTGGTGCTCAAAGCATTTGTTCCGCGTCGGGTTTGGCGGGGGCCAGGAAACCGGGGGCAATAGAGAGGGCGCAGCGCAAATTGAATAAGGAGATGAGGATTTTCTGTGGTGAGAGAGGTCTGTCCTTTTTAGTGCATTCAGACTTGCGTTTTGAGAATGCTGAGTTTTTTAGGGACGACGGGGTCCATCTATCTTTTATGGGGATGGAACTTTAATTGTTACAAATGAAGGAGCACCTGAAGGCCTTGCTGAGGGAGGCCTAGGTTTGGGGGGGCAGAAAAAGTCGTGGTCTTTTTCTGGTGGCAGGACTGCTGCAGGACAGGTAATAAAAGCTTGGGTGGAGGAAGGAGATGGCAGGGCAATTCAGTTATTATAGGGCGAACGACCATTAGTCGGAGATGGACAGGCAGGAAACTGCTCATTAGCGGACAGGTTCAAAAGAAGCGGGTAGGACGGGGGAAGTAGGAGGACGAGAGGGGTGAAGAAAAGGCAGGAAGAGAGTAGGGAAGGGGAGGGCGGGGTAGGGGAGGGGGAGGACTGGGGATAGGTTTATTCGATGTCTACTGAGGCTTTAGTTTTGTGAGGCAAAGGCCCAGGTGGGGGGGTAATTGGCAGGGGCACTTTTAGGTGGGAGGGCAGTTATTTAAGCGGACATTTTGTTGCCAGGTCACCATTTTGTTGAAGGTGACCTGGTGGCTGGAGTTAGGGCGGTTAGGTGCTGTTTTTTCCACCACCCTCCCGCCTGCGTTAGGTTGTCTTGTTGGAGCAGGTGCGCATTCTGGCTTAGGGTTGTCACTTTGGACAGGTGCCGGGCACGGCGGTGACTGCTGCAGGGCAAGTAATAAAAGCTCGGGTGGAGGACGGAGATGGCAGGGCAATTCAGTTATTATAGGGGGAACGACTATTAGTTGGAGATGGACAGGCAGGAAACTGCTCATTAGCGGACAGGTTCAAAAGAAGCGGGTAGGACGGGGGAGTAGGTGGACGAGAGAGGCAAAGAAAAGGCAAGAAGAGAGTAGGGAAGGGGAGGGCGGGGTAGGGCAGGGGAGGGGGAGAACTGGGGATAGGTTTATTCGATGTCTAGTGAGGCTTTAATTTTGTGAGGCAAAGGCCCAGGTGGGGGGGTAATAGTCAGGGGCACCTGTTCCAATAAAGTTGCCTTTTACACACAAACAAGTCGTAGTGCTGTGCACTCCTTCCCAATGGGGTCCCGGGGGGAGGAGGGGGAACGAGGAGTTAATCCTGGGATTATTTGGGAAGGGTGGTACGGCCCCCGACGCAGTTGGGCGTCCGGGGTGCCACTTTTAGGTGGGAGGGCAGTTATTTAAGCAGACATTTTGTTGCCAGGTCACCATTTTGTTGAAGGTGACCTGGTGGCCGGAGTTAGGGCGGTTAGGTGCCAGTTTTTTCCCCCACCCTCCCGCCCGTAGTAGGTTGTCTTGTTGCAGCAGGTGCGCATTCTGTCTTCGGGTTGTCGCTTTGGACAGGTGCGGGGCACGGCGGTGACTGCTGCAGGGCAGGTAGTAAAAGCTCGGTGGAAGACGGAGATGGCAGGGCAATTCAGTTATTATAGGAGGAACAACCATTAGTCGGAGATGGACAGGCTGGAAAATGCTCATTAGAGGACAGGTTCAAAAGAAGCGGGTAGGACGGGGGAAGTAGGTGGACGAGAGGGGTGAAGACAAGGCAGGAAGAGAGTAGGGAAAGGGAGGGTGGGGTGGGGGAGGGGGAGGACTGGGGATAGGTTTATTCGATGTCTAGTGAGGCTTTAGTTTTGTGAGGCAAAGGCCCAGGTGGGGGGGTAATTGTCAGGGGCACCTGTTCCAATAAAGCGGCCTTTCACACACAAACAAGTCGTGGTGTTGTGCACTCCTTCGCAATTGTTAAGAACGTGATCCGGCGTGCGTTTGATACTGAAAAACAGAAGACTTGTGTCAAAGCTGGCTCTACCTCAATCATCACAATCAGAGTAAAGCCCTCAATGTATGCATGAAAAAGACTTCACTTCCTGTTGGAAACATCCCCAGTGAGATGAAACCGGATCATGAAGTAAAAACTCAAGCAATATTTGAGAACAGTCTTTGCCCTTTATGAGGATTAAACAAAATATAATCCCACAAGAGACAGGCCCAAGTATGTGTGGATTTAATTAAGTGCAAGAATAGCAATTAGGTCAAACTGAGCCCAAAGAACTGTAAATTACCTGAAACTGCAGGAAGAGACATAGAATTACTACCAAGAGCACTGAGTTTAGCAGTGAGGCTAAAGCAGATCTGCTTTCACCCAACACAAAGACTGTCAACAAAGAAAAGGTAAAAAAAAAATCAATGGTGCGCCCGCTAATACTGCGGCGCTGTATAAAACACTTATGGGCCAACAGATTAACAGTCAATTTTATGTCGTGCAGTTTGCTAATACTCATGCTCTTGACTAACCCCTGTCTGCTATCTCTATACAAGTACCCGTGCTGTTTTGCTCCTAATTTCTGTCTCCCGTCCATACTTTAGTTGCAAGTCACACTCAGGATAACTGTCGGACCACTGTGGTTGTGGCGGTCTGACTGCCATATTATGAGGTTGGCGGGAAGCCCCACTAACCTACTGCCATCTCTGCTGGGATCTTTGATCCCAATGGGCTAACGGTGGCGGAGGTTGGAATCAGCAAAGGCGGCACTGAATTCAGCGTCGCCCTGTTAATTACTACCCGCTTCTCCGCCATGAAAAGGCTGGTGGAGAAGAAGTGTAGGGGGCATCAGGAGGGCCCTGCATTGCCCATGCAGGGGTCCCCCTGCCCAGTACCCTCGCAATGCTCACTGTCTACTGTACAGGCAGTAAGCATTGCGAGGGTGCTGGTGCACCCTGTGGGTGGCAGCATGTCCGCTGGCTTGATTAAGAGCAGGTGACAGTTTCTGCCTGTCAGCCCAGTGGGAATGTTGTAATTGGCCCAGCGGAGTGGTAGCCAGTACGACAGAAGCCTCCCTGTCGGATGTGCGACGGACGGGTCATTCCACCCACAGAACTCAAAATCAGGCCCTAAGTGTTTAAGGGCTTATCGCGTAAATGTGAGCACTCCAACCTAGCTCCACTGTATCAAAACTCATGTCACAGCAAACCAATACTATGTGAATGTAAACAGCTATAAGATGCTGGCATGACCCTAGTAGATATCTAGTAGAAGACTACTTGCTCTATAAACGATATTTTAAAGAAAACAGGCCAGATCCATCTTGTCTTTAAGACCTTGTGGAGCAAGGGTATCAAAATTTCCGATCCAGTGTGTTTTGCATTGTGACAAGAGTCTTGACAAATTTTGTTTCAGGATTAGCTCTAATGTCCTCCATGACCTGAAAACGAAACTAGGCTAAGTTGTACTTCTGTTCCATCCATGCACTGCTAAATTAGAATTAGTATTCTTCTTAGGGACCGTGCCTTTATGTTTAGTCATCTGGATTTTAATTTTTCGATCTGTTTTGCTGATGTACAACATTCAGCACGGAATCTTTATGCTGTAAATTACCCCAGAGGTATTACAGTCCGCCAAAGGTTTTAATTAGATTTGTTTACCCGTGACTGGGTGAAAAGCTAAATTGCCAGTAATCACATTGTAACAATGAATGCAGTTAAAACATTTCTTGGTTCCTGCTCATTTTTCAGATGATACTGTTGGAGCAGATATGCAAATTAAGAATGTTAATGATGATATATGTGTGTTGACTAATGAGAAAAATGTGTAGAAAAATTAGTTGTAGGAAATAATGTGCGCGTTCGAAAATGTGCCCTCGAGGAGTGATCACCATGTGTACTAAAACGACTAAAATGTGCAAAATAATGAAAATATGCAAGAAAAATGTAGTAATATGTCATAATGAGACGCATAACCTCTGTTTTGTATTATTAAGTTAGCTGAACTAGAGACCTAGTTCCACTGGGCCTTGCACACTCTGAACACGGAGAAACCAAACGCCTTGCAGAGGACTGGTAACCGGGGACAGCAACCTTAAACTCAAAGTTCAAGTTGCTTAGCTAGAACATTCTGCAATGTACCAACGGACAGGAGATGATGAAGACAATTTGATACAATTATGTGTAGGGCAAGCTAAATGTATTTTCCCAGGACTTGTACAATAGAGGCATTGACTGGAAAGCCATATGCAACAATTTTGATGCCTGAACACCCGGATGATGAGGGCATCGCATGAAGAACCAATCAGCTTTCTGTGATTTGAACTGTATGAAAATTAGGAGATTTGGTACACAAAATTATATCTGCTGACTGACTGACCAATTATCAATTAGTGGGATGGAATGAGAGACCCTAATAAAAAGTCATGACAGGGGGCTAAGACTTTAGAATTTAAGAGAATTCGGAGAAGAAATTGATGACGTCAGGAGACGCTGTCCAAGGTGCTGATATTGGGTTCATACTCTGTGAGCCTGATTCGTAGCTGACTAATTGATGACCTGAAGACGAAGACTGACTTGTTGCTGGTCCATCCTGGATAGGTAGCTATAAAATTGTGACTGACGATTTGGGGTTTTTCTTCTAGGTACCAACTGCACTGTTTTATAGAGATTCTCACTTAGGTAGAATTTTTCTAAATTGATGTTTTCTCTAAATAGTTTTCGCATGAAGACCCCCATGCTAATGCTAATCTTGGTTAGGTACGCTGTTAGGGGTGATGTTGACAGTGACAAATGACTGACAAACTTAATTGCTGAATTACATTATTAATGCTGGTATTCATAGCCTATGGTATTGCATTGTTGCATATGTTTTCTTTAAGAATTAATGTCTTTCTATTAATGAGTTAATAAAAGATTGATTTGAATAAAGATTGGACCAACGGATGATCTAGAATTGTAATCAATAGGGAATAAAAATTGTTAGCTCCTTCCTGGGTAGTGGTTATTTTTGAGTATTATGGTTAAAAACTGTTATCCATAGAATGCTTCTTGATTATTGATGTTAGCCACCGTTCCAGTAGTAACTGCATGACTAGGATACTTCATATGATTCAAAAGATTCATCGACCTATACGCGTCCCCTTGTAAGTTTACTTACTAAGGATCAGGCGCGCTAGCAATACTGTCCTGGTAGTTGTGAGAATCTCCTTCAAGTTCTGAGAGCAAGTATGAGCAAATAATGGTCTACGTCTAAATATGCCATTGAAGTCAGCTTCTATTTGTAACACCTCACATCTTTTATTGATAATGCTTTTGATGGCCTTCGACTTAGTCAGTATTTAGACATAGAAATGATTATTTCAGGCTTGGAGATGATGTTCTTTTGGAGTAGTGTATTGCGATCTAGCAGTTTCACTCTATTGGCCGTTTCATCCAGTAAATCTTTGGGGTGCCCCGTGCCAGGTGTAACTGTTTGTGCTCCTCAATAGTGGCCTCATATGTAGCAAAATCAGTAGGGATTCTCTTTATCCTTAAAAACTGTGAGTAAGGCAGTTGGGCTTCTGCTGCTGGCAGTTGTGCTGGTGGCAGTGCTGGCAGTGGTGGGGGGAGGCTACAGCCCTTCCCCTGCAGACTCAGACGGATGCCCACTGGGGCTGCTGCTGGCAGTGGTGCTGGTGTCAGTGCTGGCAGTGGTGGGGGGAGGCTCCAGCCCTTTCCCTGCAGCCTCGGACGACTGCCCAATGGGGCTGTTGCTGCTGGCAGTGGTGCTGATGGCAGTGCTGGCAGTGGTGGGGGGAGGCTCCAGCCCTTCTCCTGCAGCCTCGGACGGCTGGCCACTGGGGCTGGTGCTGCTGGCAGTGCTGGTGGCTGGTGGCGGTGCTGCTGGCTGGTGACGGTGCTGGCAGTGGTGGGGGGAGGCTCCAGCCCTTCCCCTGCAGCCTCGGATGGATGAACCGCCATGGTTGGTGTTGGGGCTCAGATTCAGTCCCAGTACCAGGCCTCCTGTGATGACACAGGGGATGTTTGCATGGATGTGTGGGTGGTGACTGCAGTGAGGGGTGTGTAGTGATAGGTGTGATGGTAATGGCGGTAGTGGATGAGGATGTAGTGCATGCAGGTGTGAGTGGAGATGCTACTGGGAGGGTGGATGATGAGGAGGAGGAGGGGGACACAGTGGAAGCAGTGGATGTTGGTGTGTCTGCATCTGGATGGTGTTTGTGTGAGTGCCTGTGGGATGGTGTGCGGTGCTTGCGTTTGCCTGAGCCACTCCTGTGTGTTCTCTTGGGTGCATGCTGGTCTGCCTGTGTGCTTGGGGTAGGTTGGGGTTGAGGGGAATGGGACTGGGTAGAGGACGTTGGAGGGGGGAGGCTGGAGACAGAGACAATGGCTGCCATCAGGGAGGAGAACAGAGCCTGGAATGATCTCTGTTGGGCTGCCATGCCAGAGTGAATGCCCTCCAGGAATGCATTTGTTTGTTGCAAATGGGCTTCCAGCCCCTGGATGGCATTCACAATGGTTGACTGCCTAACAGAGATGGATCACAGGAAGTCAATAGCCTCCTCACTCAGGGCAGCAAAGCTCACTGGGGCAGGGCCTGAGGTGCCTGGGGCGAAGGAGATGCCCACCCTCCTGGGTGAGCGGGCATGGGAAAGACGCTGAGGGGCTGCTGGGAGGGCAGTGCTGGTACGGGGGTGGTGGCTGTATCTGTAGTTGGGGTGGTCACAGAGGTGTCCACCGCCACCAGGGAGCTTCGATCGGAGGAGTTATCACTGTCAGAACTGTCCCCTCCTGTCTCCGCCGTGGTGCTCCCCTCACCCTCCGTCCCATTGGTGCCCTCACCATCGGTGGATTCGGCCTCATGGGCCATGTGGGATGCAGCTCCCTCCGTCGCCGGTGCCTCTGCTCCTTCGCCAAATAATGCTAATGCACATAAGGAAAGGGTGACAAAACAAAAAGGGGTGGGAGAGACAAAGGATACACTTGGTCAATGGCTGCACCAACATCACCGTCGGCGTACAAAGCACCCTCACACAGGGAACGGGCCTACGCATTATGCAATGCACTACCAGTCACAATGCTAGTCACCAGCCCAAGGACAGGAATACCTAACGCCAAAAGCAGCATACCTGACACCCACAGACCCCTGAGCAGTAGTGGATGCCTCCTAGCTTTGTAGGAGGTAGTGTTCATCAGCTCCTACATAACATGGGACCTACCCTGCAACGTCCGGCCTGGCCTAGGGGCTCCCACAGGCCCACATCCTCCACCCGGAGACCATCCCACCATGCGCAAGTAGTATATTTTGAAACTGTACTCACCCCCTTGTGGCTGCTGTAATACCATCAAGCACCCATCCAGCTCTGGATAGGCCACCGCCAATATGAGGGACATCATGGGGGTCAGGGTTCAATGGGCACTCATTTCTTATTGGGAGGCCATCCCCAACTGGGCCTCTGCCGTCCTCCGTGCCCAGCGTTGCAGGTCCCCCACCGTTTGCGACAGTGGATGCTCCGCCTGCCATAGACACACAGACATTGCCATACATGTAGCACACTGCCCAGGACCCTTCCACCAACCCCCTCCTTACACGAGGCCCTCACACACAGCACTGCATTAATTCATGCCCCATGCATCGTGCTCACAGTGTACTCACCATTTTGGTCTGGAGGCCCATACAGCATTCGGTACTGGGGTAGGACCCCATATACCAATCTCTCCAACTCCGCAGCGGTGAAGGCAGGGGCCCTTTCCCCAGTGACACGAGCCATGGTCGGTTCCAGACACAGGTCACAGCAGCACTTGCAGTGTAGTTCCTCTCCTGTTGAAGGTCAGGTAGCAAGTGAGGAATCTGATAGAAAATGGTGGTCACGTCCACGGCGGTGCATACCGTCACCACCAGCATACATCACCATTGGCCACTGTAACCCATAGGGCCCAATGACAACCAATAAGGAGTTGCACGGCAATACTCGACCGCCTCCTGCAATGGCGCACAATGTCAGCGGCATTACCTCATTTCCACATGTCCATCCACACAGGACATTGGGGGGGGAGGCCATGGCACCTAACTGAGTTACAGTACTCATAAGCACCTTTTGGGCCCATATAACAACGTAGCGGTTCCGTCCCAACATGCAATGCAGTGTAGTGTTTAGAAATGTGGACTACTGACCAGCTGCTCCCTGATTTGCCCCCTAGATTACAAACGCTGCAGATGAATAGGAGATGTAGACATACCCGTGAACAGACCCCTGGTGGACTTGGCAACAATGGAGACAGGCACATTATCCTCACCTATAGAATGGACAGGGCCACAATCACAGAGCTGTGTGCCCAATTGGAGCCAGACCTGATATCTGCTATCCATCACCCCACTGGGATCCCCCTCTTGTGCAATTCCTATCTGTGCTCCATTTCTTGGCAACAGGTTATTTCCAAGTGAAAGTGGGCTTGGCAGCAGGAATGTCACAGCCAATGTTCTCAATAGTGCTGACCAGAGTGTTGTCTGCCCTGATTAAACACATGCGCAGCTACATTGTTTTCTCCCAGGTTGAGGATTTGGCCACGGTGAAAGAGCTGACTTGTATGCAATGGGACATATCCCCAACATTATTGGGGCTATTGATGGTACACATATTGCATTTGCCCCCCCCCCCCCGGAGAAATGAACAGGTGTTCAGAAATCGAAAGAGCTTTTACTCGATGAATGTGCAGATAATGGGGGTCATTCAGACCCCGGCGGGCGGTGCGGTCATTCTGTGTTTCCCGCTGGGCTGGCGGGCGACCGCCAGAAGGCCGCCCGCCAGCCCAGCGGGAAACCCCTTCCCACGAGGAAGCCGGCTCCGAATGGAGCCAGCGGAGTGGGAAGGGTGCGACGGGAGCAGTAGCACCCGTCGCAAATTTCATTGTCTGCTATGCAGACACTGAAATTCAAAGTGGGGCCCGTTTACAGGGGCCCCTGCAGTGCCCATGCCATTGGCATGGGCACTGCAGGGGCCCCCAGGGGCCCCACGACACCCCTCACTGCCATCCTGTTCCTGGCGGTCGGAACCGCCAGGAACAGGATGGCGGTGAGGGGGTCGGAATCCCCCATGGCGGCGCAGCAAGCTGCGCCGCCATGGGGGATTCCTCAGGGCAGCGGAAAACCGGCGGGAGACCGCCGGTTTTCCTGTTCTGACCGCGGCCAAACCGCCGCGGTCAGAATGCCCTGCGGGGCACCACCAGCCTGTTGGCGGTGCTCCCGCCGACCCCGGCGGTCAATGACCGCCGGGGTCGGAATGACCCCCAATGTGCCTGGCGGAACAGTATATCTCTCAGGTCAATGCAAAGTATCCTGGGTCTGGGCATGATGCCTTTATCCTAAGGAATAGCAGCATCCCATATGTGATGGCTTAACTCCAGAGGCACCGGGTGTGGCTAATAGTTGAGCCCATGGTTGCCACACAGCATATGTTGGTGTATGGGTATGGTGTTGGCCCTAAGGGTTAGTGTTTGTCTAACAGGTATCCCTCGATATTTGCAGGTGAGTCTGGTTACCCCAACCTCTCATGGCTACTGACCCCTGTGAGGAATCCCAGGACAAGGGCAGAGGAACGTTACAATGAGGCACATGGGCAAACAAGAATAATAATCAATAGGACATTCGGCCTCCTGAAGGCCAGGTTTCAGTGCCTCCATCTGACAGATGGTTCCCTGTGCTACTCACCCAAGAAGGTCTGCCAGATCCTCGTGGTATGTTGTATGTTGCATAACTTTGCCTTGAGACGCCAGGTGCCTTTTCTGCAGGTGGATGAGGCTGGAGATGGGTGTGTGGCAGCAGTGGTCCCTGTGGACAGTGACGAGGAGGAGGCAGAGGATGAGGACAACAGAACAGCAATGATATGACAGTACTTCCAGTGACACACAGGTAAGACACTGTAACTTCAACTTCCATTGACAGTTTTGTGTTGGACATTGTACAGGGCAGGCTGATTTTCCCACTACTATGGCCACTTATTGTACCCTTTGTAATCTCTATTTTCAGATATCTGTGCCCCACTCTGGCTCATGGTGTGTTGACTGCAGCCCACTACAGGTCATACCTATGTATGCATTACTTTACAGTTGAATTGCAATGTTTAAAGCTTGTTAAACGTATACATAGTTCAATCAATTGACAGACTCCATACTTGTATTTTTTGCAAGGGTGTTTAGTTAGGGGCTTATAAGTAGAGGGGGTATTGCAATGGGCTGGGTTACTGATGGAGGAAAGTCCAGGTTAGAGTCCAGTCTATTTGTATCACAGGTGCATTGTCCAAGGGGGTATACGAATGGGAGCAATGGCAGTTCAAGGTGGACAGGTTGACAGAGTGGGACACAAGGGTGACATTCAGGAGAGTCTTATTTCCTGGCAGGGTTCTTGGCAATGTTCTCTGGCTTCTTCCTGGATCGCAGGGACCGTTTGCGGGGTGGTTCTCCTTCTGCAGGGGGAGAGGTGCTGGTGGCCTGTTGGTCCTGTGGTGGGGCCTCCTGTCCACTAGCGGCAGCGGAGGTGTAGGGCTGTTCATCGGTGTATCTAGTGTCAGGGACCCGGTGGTGTGCCACTGCCTCCCTCATGTTGTTAGCCATGTCTGCAGGCACCCCTGCAATGGTGACCAGGGTGGTGTGGATGTCCCTCAGGTCCTCCCTGACCCCAGGTACTGTCCCTCCTGCAGCCGCTGGGTCTCCTGCAACTTGTCCAGTATCTGTCCCATTGTCTCCTGGTAATGGTGGTATGCTCCCAGGATGTTGGTGAGTGCCTCGTGGAGAGTCGGTTCCCTGGGCCTGTCCTCCCCCTGTCGCACAGCAGTCCTCCCAGCTTCCCTGTTTTCCTGTGCCTCTGTCCCCTGAACCGTGTGCCCACTGCCACTGACCCCAGGTCCCTGATCGTCCTGTGTTTGTGGGGTGTCCTTGGGTCCCTGTAGTGGTGGACACACTGCTGATTGACGTGTCCTGGGGACAGAGGTATGGGCCTGCTGGGTGGGTACTGTGCTGGTGTTTCCTGAGGGGGGAGGTTCTGTAATGGTATGGGACTGTGCCTGGGTAACCGACTATCCAGAGGTCCCTGATGGGCCAGGTTGATCATCCAGATCCAGGCTTCCAGGGCTGCTGTCATCACTGTGGGCTTCTTCTGGGCGGGGGGGGGGGTAGATGTAGCTGGCACCTCCTGTCCAGTGACATTGTGTGGGGGACTTGTGGGGATGTAAATGCAGTGTTATTGTTTCTGTGTGTGCCATCTTGTGCATGGGTGTGTTGCCCCCTATGGTTGTGATTGCCCTGGCAGCTTGGGCTTTTGTGAGTAGTGATTTGGTGGGCTAGGTGATTGTAGTGGTGATAGGTGTCCATGCAGGCCTGTGAGGGGTGTCCATGCATTGGTGTTGCATGCAGGGCTCAGCATTGGGGTGAGTGAGATGTGATGGTGGGGTGTGTGGGAAGTGGTGAAGTGATGAGAGTGAGGGTGAAGGTGGGGTATGTGATGGCATGCAGGTAGGGGGGTGATAGTAAAAGAGATTTGACTTACTAGAGTCCAGTCCTCCTGCTACTCCTGCCAGGCCCTCAGGATACATGATTGTCAAGACTTGCTCACTGTACACTTTTTTGTGGCCATCCTTGTGTTGATTTGTTGTCTACTGGAAAATGCTCTATTGATATTTTCCACACCTTGAACCTTTGTGAGAGGTGTTGGACAATTCATAGACCATGTGTTTTTAACTGATTATTGTTCTTTAGAGTAGCACAATGACAGCAGATCATAAAGTACACAAAGCGTAGTCGCCTTCATGCCTTTGGACATAGGGTCAGAACCCTGCCTGTTTCAATTAGGAAGTTCCAGTGGTTTGATAAAATGGTCACTGTATTTGCTCTATTCTGTGCCTGGGAAGCAGGTAGATGAGTGGGATTCAATTGGTCTCTTTTTTAGTACAAGGTGTCTTATTAGTTGTAAATCTGTTTGCTGCCCAGCTAGGATACCAGATATTAATAAGTATATTTTGGCCAATATTGATACTTTTTTACACAAATCAGCGCTAGCGCAGATTTGCGTGAAAATGTTTACCGCCGGCTAACGCCATTCCAACGTGCCAGCCGGGCGCCTTATTTATGGAATTACGTTAGCTGGCGCTGCGGCCTGGTTAGTGTCAAAATAAATTACTCCAACCGGGCAGCGGAGGCATAGGGAAGAATGGGGGTTGTGCATCAAAGAATGGTGCAAGTCAGGTTAGAGTAAAAAATATTGACTCAAACCTGACTAGCGTCATTTTTTGACGCACAACCACCATGGAAATGACTCCTGTCTTAGCAAAGACAGGAGTCATGCCCCCCTGCCCAATGGCCATGCCCAGGGGACTTCTGTCATGGCAGTAGGGGGGCCCAAGTTAGGCCCCCCTATGCCACTTAAAAAAAAATACTTACCTCTACTTACCGTAGATGGGTCCCCCCATCCATGAGTGTCTTCCAGGGGTGGCAGGGGGTGTCCCTGGGGGCAGGGAAGGGCACCTGTGGACTGCTTCCATGGTCAGAGACCATGGAAATTAGCCCACAGGTTCCTTAATGCCTACCCTGACCCAGGAGTTAAAAAATGACTCTAAACTGGTTTAGAGTAATTTTTTAAGGCCCTCCCCCTCCCGTGCGTCATTTTTGCACGGGAGTATAAATAAGGCACAAAGGCCCTAGAGTCATTTTTTGCCCTGGAATGCCTACCTTGCATCTCATTAACGCAAGGTAGGTTTTCACGGTAAAAGAATGACTCAAACTCCATAAATGTGGCGCTAGATGGGTCTAGCACCAAAGTATAAATATGGAGTTAAGTTTGTGCCGGATTTACGTAAAAAAAATGACGCAAATCTGGCGCAAACAGAGTATAAATATGCCCCTTAGTGTATTAACATATCACACTAGCACTGGAGCAGGATGGCCTGTTCTTAACTTTTAACTTTTTTGCACTTGTTTGGAAGATCTTTTATTCACTTTGGCTTCCTTTTCATTAGTCATTTTTAAAATGCTAAGATCAGGTAACAAATGGCTGGTAGAGTACCAAGGAACTTTAGAGTAGAGGTGATGGTCTCTTAACAGATGGTTGTCTTGCTGATGGCCCAAAAGGCAAAGTACCTTTTCAATGTTGCTCCAAAAGATTACTCTGTGGGCATTTTAGAGACTCTGATCCATTCTTCATATGAACAAACAAGATATAAATTTCCTTCATCAAGTAGCACCAAGTATAACCACTAAGAGCCTCTAGTAGAGTTTGGCTAAAGTGGGATATCATCCTCAAACCAGCTAATGTTCCAAACAGCCACACTTGTGGTCCCACACCTCTTCTTAAGATGGGGGGGGGGAGTAGGTTTTAATACAGCAGGGTCTCCTCTGATTCCACCACTGGAAATATTTAGATAGGAAAGACAACAGTGTTTCCTCCTGAGTCATTCAGGGGAATATTTATACTTTTTGACGCAAAACTGCATTAACGCAGTTTTGCGCCAAAAAAATTAACGCCATTCTGAAGCGCCATGCGGGCGACGTATTTATTGAATGGCGTTAGCCGGCGTTAGCCGACCGGCGCTGCCTGGTGTGCGTGAAAAAAAACGACGTACACCAGGCAGTGCCGGCGTAGGGAAAAATGGCGTTTGGGCGTCCAAAAATGGGGCAAGTCAGGCTGAGGCAAAAAAATCGTCTTAACCCGATTTGCGCCATTTTTTTTGGGCGCCCAGACGCCAGTAACATGACTCCTGTCTTAGCAAAGACAGGAGTCATGCCCCCTTGCCCAATGGCCATGCCCAGGGGACTTATTTCCCCTGGGCATGGTCATTGGGCATAGTGGCATGTAGGGGGGCACAAATCAGGCCCCCCTATGCCACAATTTAAAAAAAAAAAAAATACTTACCACAACTTACCTTTTCTTCCCTGGGATGGGTCCCTCCATCCTTGGGTGCCCTCCTGGGGTGGGCAAGGGTGGCAGGGGGTGTCCCTGGGGACCCATCTATGGTGAGTGCACGTAAGTATTTTTTAAAATTTATTTTATGTGGCATGGGGGACCTAACTTGGGCCCCCTTTCATGCCACTGTGCCCAATGGTCATGCCCAGGGGACAGAAGTCCCCTGGGCATGGCCATTGGGCAGGGGGACATGGCTCCTATCTTTGCTAAGACAGGAGTAATTTCCATGGGGGCTGTGCGTAAAAAAATGACGCTAGTCAGGTTTGAGTCAATATTTTTGACTCTAACCTGACTTGCACCATTCTTTGACACACAACCCCCATTCTTCCCTACATCTCTGCCTCCCGGTTAGAGTAATTTATTTTGACGCAAACCAGGCCACAGAGCCGTTAGCCGGCGGCAAACATTTTGACGCAAATCTGCCCATCCGATGATTTGCATCATAAAGAATAAATATGGGCCTAAGTTTGGCAAAGGGCTGTGCATTGTTAATACACATTGTGCAGTAGCAGCTAATGTTCTGCTGTTTGGCGGAAAAAGTGGTGGAAAATGTGTGCTTCTCTAAGAGAAGAGGAAAATCAAAATTAATCACAAATGGAAACACTCTTGGTATGCCAAATGAATTGTGCATGACAAACCAGGCTGTTACAACGATGTGTGGAAAAGTGTGGGGTTAATAAATCCCCATGGCCCTATAGAAATTTAAGAAAAAGGGTAAGCAAAATTAGAATTACAAAAAAATGCTCTCAAGTGGCAAGCATGAAAATTTAACCAAGAATTCAAATTAATGTGATTCAAAAATACTTTAATAATAATTTGATTCAAAATGAAAAGAGATGGGCCACAAACTGAAAGAACCAGTTTATAAGAGGTAGACACCAGTGCACCAGGCTCACATGTATCCATACACCATACTAATGACCTCATATGCAATGGAATCCCAACAAGCAGCATGAACAAAAAGGTAAACATCAATCCAAAATTTAACTATGTACAATGACTAGGTGAAGAATATGTCAAACAAAAAGTTACTAATGAACTTTTTTTAATTGGGAGCATAGACAAGTGTTGAGAATGCAGGTGGGTGACCACAATCTTCAAATATGGTCAATCCACTCTCATTTGAGTTTGTGTATATCCATTTAACCTCCTGGGTGTTCAGAACTGCAGAAACACCAGCTTGTGGATTAGGTGCATCTTGTGTGGAGGAAATGACCATCTTTTGCGTGGTGTACCCCCAGATTTTTGTCTTGCCTGTTTTTTCTGGCTATGGACCTTGTACACTTTACCCTTTCAGTGTTAAAGTGCCTGTGCTCTCCCCTTCACCATGATGTAATTGTTATACCCCTAATTTGCATATTTAAGTCACCTATAAGTCCCGAGTATATGGCACACACATTCTACCCAGGGCCTGCAAGTTAAATGTCCCCAGTGGGCTGCTGCACCCATTGATTGACCTACTGTAGTGATAGGACAAACATGACTTCAGGCCCACTATCTGTAGCACAGTGGTGCAGATTTTAACTACAAATTCGAACTGTCTCAATAAGCCATTTGGCAGGCTTACATTTTAAATATTATTAAAGAACCCTACGTAGGCCATACTGCCCATAAGACAGGGTGCATGGTATTCAAAGACAGGACATGTAGATTTTAGTGTTAAACATATCCTTACAGTGAAAAGGCCCAAAAGGCTATTTTCACTATAGCAGGGTTGGCTATTCCATAGGAAAGCATTGGAATACATGATTACATGTAATATTGATATCTCCAACTAGATAGCTACAGAGTTCCTTCTTGGACTTTTTAAAATATTTATTACAAGACCAATTCATTAGTAAATTCAGATTTGTAATAAATGTTTTAGAGGTTTTTTTTAGAAAATTTCTTTTTACATCCTAAAGCCTCTAGAAACCCACTTTCAGGAGTTTAACTGTATTCTCGGAGCCAAATAGCCCCTTTGAATAGGTGTTAACTTGTTCCCAGAGCTGAGACAACTGCCTGGGGTGTCGGCAAGTTGTCTGTTTCTCTTGCAAGCTGACAATCTGGCCTACGGCCACAAATCTAACTTCAAAGAAGCCTACTCTGTCACAGACAAATGCAGCTAACATCTGGGCCGGCCCCCTTTCTTTGTCCTCCTATCCAATCAGGCGCTATGTCCAGTGGAAGAGGAGCTGCCCTCAGAAACATCCTAACATTAAAATTGTTACTATCATATCAGAAATCTCTGGTATATGATCAGTATCCTTTCCACAGTCTGCTCAGCCAAACATTATCCAATTTTGGGCAATAATAATATCAGAATAGGAAAAAACAAAGTCACACAAAAAAATTGCCATAAGCATATTCACAACTACATCCATATAATAACCTCACTATGCAAATTATCAGGTAATACACACACTAGCTATGTTAGAGGTAATAATTGTGTTTGGGCAAACAATTTAAATTTAACATCACTTGACTATCAGGTATCCACTCCAATGGTCTGGATCGAAATCATTCGAGCTACGTTTTATTTATTTGCTTAACTTTTACTCTAAGTGTAAGGGGCATATTTATACTCTGTTTGCGCCGAATGTGCATCAAAAATTTTGACGCACATTCAGCGCAAACGTTGCCCCATATTTAAACTATGACGCCTGACCCCGCGGATGTCAAAAAACCTCTGTGTGCGTCATTTTTTGGATGCGGGAAACAACCTTGCGTTAATGACATGCAAGGTAGGCGTTCTCGGCCCAAAAATGACTTTAAGGCCTGTACGCCTTATTTATACTCCTGCGTCATTTTGACGCACAGGAGGGGACGAGCCTTAAAAAATGGCGCACAGCCTGATGCGTGCCGTTTTTTAACGCCTGGGTGAGGGCAGGCGTTAAGGGACCTGTGGGCTCACTTCCTGTGCCCTTCCCTGCCCCCAGGGACACCCCCTGCCACCCTCGCCCACCCCAGGAGGACACCCATGGATGGGGTAGACCCATCCCAAGTAAGTACAGGTAAGTTGAGGTAAGTATTATTATTTTATTTTTTAAAGTGACATGGGGGCCTAATTTGGGCCCCCCTTCATGTCACTGTGCCCAATGACCATGCCCAGGATGCAGAAGTCCCCTGGGCATGGCCATTGGGCAAGGGGGCATGACTGCTGTCTTTGCTAAGACAGGAGTCATTTTAATGGAGGTTGTGTGTCAAAAAATGGCGCACGTCCGGTTTGAGCCATGATTTTTTACTCTAACCTGACTTGCACAATTTTTTGACGCACAACCCCCATTTTCCCCTACGCCGGCGCTGCATGATTTGAGTCTTTTTTTTTTTCTCGGACCAGCCTGCAGCGCCGGCTAACGTCAATCCTTAAATAAGGCGCCCGCATGGCGCGTAGGAATGGCGTTAGCCGGCGGTAAATATTTTGACGCAAACCAGCGCCGGCGCTGGTTTGTGTCAAAAAGTATAAATATGGGCCTTAGTGTCTTGAAACTATTCTTATTGTGTTACTTGAGGTTATGGGGTCTACTTTATGGCATACTTAACTCATTCAAATTTTTACTCTTACATGGATCCATTCATTTTTTGTCTAACATAGAAAATAAATGCCATAATATGTGTAGCATTTGTTCCACTTGTACATTTAAAAAAATCTATTGCCCTTGTCCACGTATACAGATGCAATCTGCAGACAAAATGAATAATAAAACAGTCAGAATAGTTTTTCATGTCACTATATGGATGTGAAAACAACAGATGATGGACGGAATTCAGAGCAAATCAAACATTCACCCCCAGTCACAGATCTGGGTTTAATCCATCAGTTTTTTTTGCTTGCCATGCCATTTCAGTTTGGACCCAGCCATATGCAAATCAGTCTTGAGCCTGTACCCCGTGGGAACAATCCAGCCCGAACTGCCAGGCCAGGTCTTCCCTGAACCAGAAACAAGCATCCTGGGACCGGTTTCAGGGTATCACCCTTCATCAGCCAGGCTAACTTGAACCTGGTGGAATAGCAAGCACAGGACCCACGTCTGGGCATACCCTTTCCACTTGGGGCAACAAATGCAAAAACAACAGATGATGGACAGAATGCAGAGCAAATCAAACACTCACCCCCCAGTCACAGATCTGAGTTTAATCCATCAGTTTTTTTGCTTGCCATGCCATTTCAGTTTGGACCCAGCCATATGCAAATCAGTCTTGACCCTGTTCCCCATGGGAACAGTCCAGTCCAAACTGCCAGGCCAGGTTTTTCCTGAACCAGATACAAGGATCCTGGGACCAGTTTCAGGGTATCACCCTTTATCATCCAGGCTAGCTTGAATCTGGTGGCATAACAAGCATGGGACCCACATCTGGACATACCCTTCCCACTTGGGGCAACAAATGCAAAAACAACAGATGAGGGACGGAATGCAGAACAAATCAAGCATTCATCCCCAGTCACAGATCTCGGTTTAATCCATGAATTTTTTTGTTTGCCATGCCATTTCAGTTTGGACCCAGCCACATACAAATCGGTCTTGACCCTGTTCCCCATGGGAACCGTCCAGCCCAAACTGCCAGGCCACATTTTCTCTGAACCAGAAACAAGAATCCTGGGACCGGCTTCAGAGTATCACCCTTCATAAGCCAGGCTCACTTGAATCTGGTGGCATAGCAAGCACTGGACCCACGTCTGGCATACCCTTCGCACTTGGGGTGACAAATGCAAAAACAACAGATGATGGACGGAATGCAGAGCAAATCAAACATTCACCCCCAGTCACAGATCTGGGTTTAATTCATCCGTTTTTTTCCTTGCCATGCCATTTCAGTTTGGACCAAGCCATATGCAAATCAGTCTTGACCCTGTTCCCCATGGGAACAGTCCATCCTAAACTGCCAGGCCAAGTCTTCCCTGAACCAGAAACAAGCATCCTGGGACCGGTTACAGGGTATCACCCTTCATCAGACAGGCTAGCTTGAATCTGGTGGCATAGCAAGCACTGGACCCACGTCTGGGCATACCCTTCCCACTTGGGGCAACAAATGCAAAAACCTGGCCTGGCAGTTCAAGCTGGACTCTTCCCATGAGGAACAGGGTCAAGACTGATTTGCATATGGCTGGGTCCAAACTGGGGTGGCATGGTGAGCAAAAGAACGATGGAATAAACCCAGATCTGTGACTGGGGGTGAATGATTGCACTGTTCAGCACTCCATCCATCATCCTTCTGTGTTGTTAAAGTTGCCCTAAGTGGGAAGGGTATGCCCAGACGTAGGTCCCTTGCTCACTGTGCCACTGATTCAAGCTAGCCTGTTTGTTGAAGGGTGATATCCTGAAACTGGTCCCAGGCAGTTTTTTCCCCATCAAGGGAGGTTGTGGCTTGGCAGTTCAAGCTGGACTGTTCTCATAAGAAGCAGGGTCAAGACTGGTTTGTATATGGCTGGGTCCAAACTGGGGTGGCATGGTGAGCAAAAGAACGATGGAATAAACCCAAATCTGTGTCTGGAGGTGAATGTTTGCATTGTTCAGCACTCCGTACATCATCCTTTTGTGTTCCTAAAATTGCCCTAAGTGGGAAGGGTATGCCCAGACGTGGGTCCCTTGCTCACTGTGCCACTGGATTCAAGCTAGCCTGGCTGATGAAGGGTGATATCCTGAAACCGGTCCCAGGATGTTTTTTTCCGTCCAGGGAGGTCGTGACCTGGCAGTTCAAGCTGGACTGTTCCTATGAGGAACAGTGTCAAGACTGATTTGCATATGGCTGGGTCCAAACTGGGGTGGCATGGTTAGCAAAAGAACAATGGATTAAACCCAGATCTGTGACTTAGGGTGAGTGTTTGCATTGTTCAGCACTCCGTCCATCATCCTCTTGTGTTGCTAAAGTTGCCCTAAGTGGGAAGGGCATGCCCAGACGTGGGTCCTTTGCTAACTGTGCCACTGGATTCAAGCTGGCCTGGCTGATAAAGGCTGATACCCTGAAACTGGTCTTAGGATGCTTGTTTCCGGTCCAAGGAGGACCTGGCCTGGTAGTTCAAGCTGGACTGTTCCCTTGAGGAACAGGGTCAAGACTGATTTGCATATGGCTGGGTCCAAACTGGGTGGCACGGTGAGCAAAAGAACGATGGATTAAACCCAGAGCTGTGATTGGGGGTGAGAGTTTGCATTGCTCAGCACTCCACCCATCATCCTTTCGTGTTGCTAAAGTATATGAATGTGTTCATATTCAATGATCTACTTTGTCCAAAGTACCTGGCAGGCACTCGCCTCCTTGTGTGTAATAAAATCAACTGTGCCATTTTGAATACACCCACAAACCAGGTTTACAGCGCCTTGAGACCCTGTGGGTGATTAGCCATGCTTTACAAATCCATGGTTGATTGATTGATAACATCCTTGTGAAGACTAACTAGGGGTGTGGTGGCATGGTTGTTAATTACGAATGTTTTAAAAAACATAACATTTTGAAATTAAGGCCCATATTTATACTTTTTGACGCAAAACTGCGCCAATGCAGTTTTGCGCCAAAAAAATTAGCGCCGGCTAACGCCATTCTGAAGCACCATGCGGGCGCCGTATTTATTGAATGACGTTAGCCGGCGTTAAAAAAAACGACATACACCAGGCAGCGTCGGCGTAGGGGGATATGGGGCTTGGGCGTCAAGAAATGGGGCAAGTCAGGTTGAGGCAATTTTTTCGCCTCAACCCAATTTGCGCCATTTTTTACGACTCCCAACCCCCATAGAAATGACTCCTGTCTTAGCAAAGACAGGAGTCATGCCCCCTTGCCCAATGGCCATGTCCAGGGGACTTATGTCCCCTGGGCATGGTCATTGGGCATAGTGGCATGTAGGAGGGCACAAATCAGGCCCCCCTATGCACAAAAAAAATAATAATAATACTTACCTGAACTTACCTTAATGTCCCTGGGATGGGTCCCTCCAGCCTTGGGTGTCCTCCTGGGGTGGGCAAGGGTGACAGGGGGGGTCCCTGGGGGCATGGGAGGGCACCTCTGGGCTCCTTTAGAGCCCACAGGTCCCTTAACGCCTGCCTTTTGCAGGCGCTAAAAAACGGCGCAAAAGTGGCCGTACGTCAATTTTTTACCCGCCCACTCCCGGGCGTGATTTTTGCCCGGGAGTATAAATCCGACGCACATGCCTCGGAGTCGATTTTTTAGACGGGAACGCCTACCTTGCATATAATTAACGCAAAGTAGGTGTCCACGCTAAAAAATGACGCTAACTCCATGGACTTTGGCGCTAGACGCGTCTAACGCCAAAGTATAAATATGGAGTTAGTTTTGCGTCGAAATTGCGTAAAAAAAACGACGCAATTCTGGCGCAAACGGAGTATAAATATGCCCCTAAGTTTGGATTTGTTAATTTGTTCAATGTGATTTGCACCCTAAGTATTCATCTGGATTATATACATGTACAAAAAGTATACATGTTTACCATGTAGTACATGATAGGTGCCTTTAAATCCCCACATTGTGTATTAATTGTCAATATGTATTTTGAAAGTTTATATTTGGTATTTTTACCATCACATTTGTCAAGCGAAACAAAGCGAACTGTCTCAAAAGTCGTGCAAGACCACACAAAAGGCCTATGTTATTATACAACATATGTGCGAGCAGATGTGCTGTGGGTAGAATAGTTAGGAGACAGAGAAAGAATGCACCATATTTGCGAGATATGGTGCATTCCTGTCCATTCAGCCAGCACTGGTCTCCAATTTGGTGCTGAGTGCCAACGCAGGCACCTTTGCACCATGGTGCAAGGGTGTCTGCGTTGTAGATAGGATTGTTTTTTTGCATGAAGGGGCATCTTCCTGCACAAAAACAATCCATGGAGACTTTTCCCTCTTTGTATGTGTGCTGCAGAATGCACCGCACATAGAAAGAGGAAAAAACAATGAGAAATAAAGTAATTTCTCCTTGTTACACATCCCCTGGGGAGGTGTACGATTTTGGCGCATTCCCAGGTTTACTTGTCCTTGTAAATCTGGAAATGTGATGTGTGGGAAAACCCATTGCAATGCCCATGGAAGGCCCCCCTCTTGACACCATATCTGCAAGGCCATATCTGCAAGGCCAGGAAAAGCCACGCAAAGTGGCTTTGAGTGGTCTCGTCGATATGGTCCTGCACTCTGCACTGTCAAGGTGTCAAAAAAAGTGACGCACTGGTAGTGCAAGGGGCTTGGAAATATGCCTCATAGTTCTGTGTTAATCTCTCTCACAAAAGTAGTGAGGTAGTTGGTAATAGATGGAGAGATTTGAGACACATGAGTATCTCCCTCTTTCCCGTTGTTTTCCTTTTTCCATTCTCAATATGCAAAATGCATTTCACTTGTGAAAACATATTAAAGGACCAAGGGGGTGCCCAGCCTCTTCTGGGTTCTGATAGGTGCGGACGGGCTCATTCTTGGCCTGGTCTTTGACCAGGCACACGCTGGGGCACATCTTGTGCCATGGCCAGGGAAATCAGATTAAATAGCGCCTGACTGGTGCAAATCCACAGCCCCTCCTCTTCTCATGGGGCAAGGGGACTTGAGGGCAATGGAGTCATGCTTCTCTCTGTTGGCAGCACCTAAAGCATACCACACTGTGAACAGGGAAGCCAGATTAATAACTGCATGACTGGCGCAAATCTGTAGCCTCTCCTCCTGAGCAATGGAGTTGTGCTCATCTCTGCTGGTGGGAACTATAGTGTCCTGTAAATTGGGCAGGGAAGTCAGATTAATTAGCGCCCAACTGGCGCAAATTCACAGCTCCTCCTCCTCTCACAGGGCAAACTGACTTGTAGGCAGTAAAGTCCTGCTCCTCTCAGTTGGCTGCAACCACAGCGTCGTCATAGATAAAATCTCTGGAAATCAACGTAAATGGCATTAGAAAACAATGTACCTATCTCATTCTAATTTTAAAACCCAAACTCATATGTGTAACATCACTTACTACATAAATACAGTAAGGGGGATATTTATCAAAGAGTTGCAATGCTCTTGTGCCAAGCAATGAGGTGCAAGAGTGACACAACTCTTAGCTACAGTTATCAAGCTTAGTTATAGTTATTTTAGTGTGGCCTTGCCTGGCTTGGTAAGTCTAGAGTAGCGCAACGCATCGCAAATCTCTGTGTCGCATTACTTTTCACTTGGGAAGGCGATCCTTGAGTGGAGGTTGGGTGTTTCGGCGTGTCAACCCATATATTTTGCCGCATTCCCAGATTTACAATTACTGGTAATCTTCGGAATGCGTTAAAAACCTATACCTCCCTAAGTAAGTGTAACAAGGAGAAATATCTTTATTTCTCCTTGCTACTTTCTCTTTCTGTTTGTGCCACATTTTGCAGTACACATAGAAAGAGGAAAATCCCTCTCATGGTTGTTTTTGAGCAGGAAGGAGTCCCTTTCTGCACAAAAACAATCCCGCTTACAACATTGGCACCCTTGCACCATGGTGCAAGAATGCATGCGTTGGCGCTAGGCACTAGGTGCAGGGGAAAGACAAGAATGCGCTATACATTGATAAGTATTGCGCATTCCTGCCCTTTCCCTATCACGCAGCACAGCAAGGTGCCTTGCTGCACTGCATGATTTTTTGTTAAATATGCCTTCTCAGTCTGTAGGGGAGCGGTCTATCCCACTCTTTTCATACAGTTCAAAGCCATATATGCAACATTGCATTACAAAATTTAAAAGAGAGTAGTCACACCCACTTACCCATTTCCAAGTAAAACACATTCCAAGATACAGCGTGCTCTCCACTTTCATAGCGAGAGCCATCTTTGGTCCCCTTTTATATTCACACTTCAAACATGCATAGTTATAGAAAGAGGACTCACTTTTATTTATCCTTGGTGGATGCCATCTTTAATTCCATTTTCTCGTTTGCGGCTTCATATTTAAATCCTCAGTGTCCTTTGACACAAAAAGAAGAGAGAAAATCCTAACAGCAGTGCTCTCAGTATAGTTGAAGGCCAGCCTCCTCTGCTATTATTTACTTATAAATCATGGCACTCCATGTATTTGTATCATTTTCCATGGATGCCACTGTACTTTACTTTTGTTTATTCGATGTTAAATATTTAACAAGGTTCTGGGTATAGGAAGAGGACTAAAATTCTTGCATCCAGCTGGGCACCGTATTTGGTCCTCTTTTTAATTCAAAACTTGACACTAAGACTTGGTATAATAATAAACACAGAGAAATAATTCCTATGTTGTAATTTAATTCATAATCATATTTCATAGTTTTATACAACACCTCTGTCATTAATGCTGAGAAAGAGCTCTGCCATACAACTAATATGATATTAGTCCATATATTCACCTACAATCTAAAGAAAATATTGCATTTCTTTGTTAGTATTATGCCCATATTTCACACTTCTTAGTCTTGTTATCCGTTTATCCATTTTGCTTCAGCTTTCTTCAGCATTATTTCCCTATCCCCCCTCTCTCATTATCCTTGACTTGTTTGAGCGCATGAACTGTAACACCCCAGGATGCTTTTCTTTGTAGTGTAATGCTACCGGGTAGTCAATTTTTTATCCTTGATGACTCTCACCTCTTCCTGAATGCGCAGCTTAAGAGGATGTATGCTACTGCCCACAAAAATCATTCCACAAGTGTATCCAACAACATTTACAGTATGTGTTGTCACAGTTTGTGAAACTATTGACAGTATAGGTTTTTTATTGTTATATCAAAATCCTGTATTTTCCCTTCTAAATTGACACTTATTGCCTTTGCCACAGGTATAAAAACCCTAAGGTTTAGCTGGAGTAGAACTCTAATTTTTAAGTATGGGATTACTACTTTTTACATAACTCTGGCATAGTTGGTACCTAATTGTTTTTTCCTTACAGTAAATAACCCATGGTCTCGATGACACAGCTCCCTCTGTAGCTCCATACCCTGAAGAAGGTTTCTTTTTCTTAGATCCATGTCTGTTACCTTTGGCCTTTAAAATATTTTCTCGTTTTAATCTTAAGGTTCTTCCCTCAGATTGCTTCAGACAAGTTTCACCATAACCCCTTTCTTTGAAACATGTCTTAATCTCATTGATTCAATTTTTGAATTTTCCTTTGTGGCTACAGTTACTACATACTCATACCATCTCACCATAAGGAATCAACCAAATTATGGATCTGGGATGCAAGCTCATCACATACAGGACACTGTTACAGGCTTTATCGTTTCTGAATATGCCACAGTGTTTGACATTTTCATCTGTATATAATAATAGGCCCAAAAGCTCTGTTTTCATTTGATCATATTCCATAGTTAGTTGTACATTGTGCCTATTTTTCTTTAGAAACATATAGAAGCTCTTTAATTTAGTAGGTGTACCATTCCAAATGACTGGAATAGCACCAATAAATGTTTCCCAAAATATAATGCTATCCATCCATTGTTTTCCATCTAGGCCCCAGGCATGCTCCCTCTCACATAAGCCCATAAACAGGTTTGCATATGAGGGACCAAACCTGAAACTCATCGCAGCCCCTTGTCTCTGTAAGTACCCATCCCCATTATGTAAAAAAATACATTGTTGGTTAATATGGTGTAAGCCGTTTCCAACAGCATCTGTGTATGTTCCAAATAACTCTCACTCTGTAAGTATAAAAAGTATCTTATTGCCTCAATACCAGATTCATGTTCAATACAGTACAAGCTAGTAACATCAAAAGTTACACACAACAGGTTTTCACTATCTCGTTCAAAGTCATTAAGCAAAGATTTACTTGGTAAACTATCTTTCACAGCTACGGGAGGGTAATTGTTATGAGATACTTTCTTTGTATTTCACCCATATAATTCAATGTATCAGTGATGACAATATTGCCACACTTATCCGCTTTGCATTTAGCAATATTAACATCATCCTGTAGTACCTTTCAAATCATTACCTCTCTTCTACTGATATTAAATCAATGAAGGCATCTGCTGTTTTGTGGTTGAGAGTCCTCAAATTGATATACGTCCATAGTAACTCTCTGGGAAAACTCCTCTACTTTAGCGTCTATGAGTTCTGGAGGCATAAATGGAGATTCTAAACATGTCTGCTCTCTATAGTTATATCTTCTTTTATTCCTAAATCGGATGCTACTTTCAGCATGTCATTATCATTAGTTGAGTCATCCAATGGTAGCAAAGTGTGTACACCCCAAACATCAGCAATGGTATAATCCTAAGGGTTTGTTAGAAATGTTTTCCTAGACTTGAACAGATCCATATGTACTTCTACAAAATCAATTGATAACAGTTGAACAAAATTTTAAACCTTTAGGGGTATATTTATACTCTGTTTGCGCCGGATTTGCATATTTTTTTATACGCAGAATCTGGCGCAAACCTAACTCCATATTTATACTTTGATGCTAGACCTGTCTAACGCCAAAGTTATTGAGTTAGTGTCATTTTTTTACAGTGAAAACCTACCTTGCGTCTCTGAGATCCAAGGTAGGCGTTTCCAGGCAAAAAATTACTCTAAGGCTTTAGCGCCTTATTTATGATCGGGAGGAGGAGGGCCTTAAATAATGTTGCTAAGCCTGCCTTAACGCCTGGGTCAGGGTAGGCATTTTTTAAGTGCCATAGGGGGGCCTACCTTGGGCCCCCCTACATGGCACTGTGCCAAATGACCATGCCCAAGGGACATACGTCCTCTGGGCATGGCCATAGGGCAGGGGTCCATGGGGGTTGTACGTCAAAAAATGACGCTAGTCAGGTTAGAGTCATTTTTTTATCTCTAACCTGACTAGCGCCATTCTTTCACGCACAACCTCCAGTCTTCCCTACGCCTCCCCAGGTTAGCGTCATTTATTTTGACGCTAACCGGGCCTTAGCGCCGTCTAGCGTCATCCTTCAAATATGATGACTGACTGGCATCCAAGAATGGCAGTAAGCTCTTTGACACAAACCTGCGTTAGCCCAGGTTTGCATCAAAAAGTATAAATCAGGGCCTTAGTCACAACTTTGATTTCATCATCATGCAGAACCGTAGATGACAACAACACTTCGGCCCATATTTATACTCTGTTTGCACCAAATTTGCGTCATTTTTTTAATGCAAATTTGGCGCAAACTTAACTCCATATTTATATTTTGACACTAGACATGTCTAGCGTCAAAATATTGGAATTTGCAAATTTTTTGGGATGTGTGAACATATCTTGCGTCAATGAGATGCAAGGTAGGCGTTCTCATCCAAAAAATGGTGCTATCCCCATGGCCCCATATTTATCCTCTGGTGCTAAAATGGCACACGTGTGGGAGGAGGGGATAAATAATGGTGCAAAGCTTGCTTTGCACCATTATTTAATGCCTGGGTCAGACCAGGCATTAGGGGACCTGTGGACCCATTTCCATGGTTAAACACCATGGAATGGATCGACAGGTGCCCTCCCAAGCCCCAGGAACACCCCCACCCCCACCAGAGGGATGCCAGAGGATGGGGGACCCCATCCGAGGTAAGTATTTTTTTATTATTAATTTTTTTGGGCCATCGGGGGCCCTATATTGTCCTCTGTGCTGGCCATTGTGGTGGTGGGCATGACTCCTGTCTTTCCTAAGACAGGAGTCATTTGTTTTGGTGGTTGTGCACCAGGAAATGGCACTAGTCTGGTTAGAGGCATTTTATTTGCCTCTAACAATGCTAGCGTCATTTTCTGACGCACAACCCCCTCCTTCCCTACCGCCACCCCCACCCGGCTAGCGTCTCCTTCTGAGACGCTAGACCAAGTTTAGCGCCGGCTTGCGCTATTCCTTTAATATGGCGCCTGGCTGGCGCTGTGGAATGGCACAATTCATCACTATACTTTTTGACGCAAAACTCCATTTGCGCAGTTTTGAGGCAAAAAGTATAAATCTGGGCCTTAGTTCTTTGACACCCTGATCATTCATTGTGTTCATATTTCCCACCACCACTATGGGGTTCATGT
Organism: Pleurodeles waltl; assembly: GCF_031143425.1. Lineage (NCBI taxonomy): Eukaryota > Metazoa > Chordata > Amphibia > Caudata > Salamandridae > Pleurodeles > Pleurodeles waltl. The sequence goes on from NC_090440.1 coordinate 1,544,576,038, forward strand.
TATCATTAGATATCACTTTGACTGACCCTTTCTCATCTGTTGTCTTGTTTAGATACCTGTTCTTCTGTTTCTTTTCCCCACTTCTGGTTCCCCACTTTTTTCCCTTTTCCCCAATTCTGTATCTTTTGACATACTAAAAAGTGGATGGATTCCTGTTCAACGGTTCAGTTGTACTATTACCCTCCCGCCAGGTTCACTCTCAACTGACAAAAGAGATATACTTCTATTTGAGAAACTCATGTCATTGTCAATGTCAGTAATCCCTGCTTCTTTTCTAATATCTATATTGTCATATTTACGGGCAAAGGTGAAAATTCTACCCTTTTCATAGACATGCTCATCTCTTTGTATCTTTTTCATCTTTTCTTTTAAATACAGTTGATACCTAGACAGCTCTTTCTTCAATATTTAATAGTTGTTCGCAGTTGCCTCTGGTACATTTCAAAACAGGTGTAAGCTTTGAAAAATAGTGAGTTACTCCGAGATTGAATTTGGTGGCAGGTGTGCTACATTGTACAGCACACAGTGTGTGAAAATCCTTAAAGCATAGTTTGGTTCCAGAAAGGGAATAAATGTGCTTTGAAAATTGCAGACAAATATTGTGCTAAAGGGCAAAGGAGTGTGCTTTGGCACATGGCTGTATAAATTGGGCCAGTGCATGGACAGTGCAGAACAATGCCACATCTTAGTAGATGTGAGGCCATTCTGCTCTCTCTCTCGTTCACACAACTCAGCACAGCAGCTTCACATCCTGCTATGTATGGCATATCTTTTTTTGCAAATGTGGGTCAAAAGTATATCTTGTTCAAAGGTAGACATTTATTTACTGGGCAACACTGCTACTTCATGACATAATTTTTGCCAAAGGTTAACAGCATTGCAATAAGCACTTACAGCTGCAAAATATGTGTCTAGATTATTTTAAAGATGTAGTTTAGGAAGGCCAAGAAAATGAACATTAGGCTAGTTGTTAAAGTCAACAATTTGAAACACATCATTTTGATTTATAAATATTGTGTTACAAGCCTAAAGAAGCTTTTTTTGGCTACCAAAGGTAGTAGAAGCAGGTAAATCTGATTTGGTGATAATAAAAAAGTTAGCCATTCAGCTACCACACTTAAATTATCACCACCTCTGCAGTCATTGTTGCACAACCTACATTGGGATGGCAACATTGAGGGCAAACATTTACAAACACAGCTTCAACTATGAGTACTACAGTTTGTTATGTTATCAAAAATGACACCTTAGGCAGCAGTCTTCTAATGACAACATACAATTGATGAATTGACGTCTATACTAATAAGGTTGTACAGTGTATAAGAACACTACAGTGTCATCACAGTATGTCATAAATTTAATTAAAAAAAAAAAAAAAACATTGTCCAAATAAATGTAAACTCTTTTTGTGCTGCACCTTAATGACTTACATTGCACTTCATGACACAGGTTACTCCAATTGCATGTAAGTGACCTTAAAGCAGACACGCAGGTAATACTCCACTTTGTTTGTCAGCTTAGTTGGAGTGTCAACCGGCAAAAAAACACACACCAGCACACAATGAAATTAACCATCCAGAAATATACACATTGAACTTTATTGTAACATAGCCTGTGTAACTCCCTCCCATGCAAAGGCTCAAAACGGGTATGCTGTGGTTGGAAACTATAGTTTAAATACATTTAAGCAGGTACTCATCAGCTTACCAGTTTTTGTGGTTACATATCAAAATTATTATATATAGTTTTATATTTGCCTTTGACCTTGTTACAAGAAACAGTCTTCTTCAATAAGGGGAAAAGAAGTCCTTCCTTCAATTCTAAATGTGTGAATATAACTAGGAGGGCTTGTGTTACACATGAATCCATAGCCACTTGTAATACGTATTTGCTTATAAAATGTACAAATCTGACCCCTTTCACAGCATTGATACTGAAATCGTATAATCTTACTATATTTACTGTTCACATCTGAAATGAAATATTAAAACAGCTATCTGGAATAAATGGTTGCACTTAGTGCACTTAGACTTGAGCTGGGTCTGATTAACATTATTTATAAATGTAGCCAGCGGCTGCTCAATTAATGGGCAGGTTTGTTAAATTCAGAAGAAGGTTCCTTGAGGTATTTTATACTATTATACCTGCAAGGGAAACCAAAGCGACAGTGAGTAAGTAACCTACAGGTAGTAGAATCATTTTTGAGGTTGCCTACCTGGTATTCTCCTGTAGACATGTCAGTGCTACAAAGGAAACAAGCTTTAAAATGTTTGATTAAAGAGCATTCATTTTATAGTGATTGAACTGATGTGAGTAACAGAGGTAGTCTGCAGCATCTTATGGAAGTGAATTATAGTGGTGTAATTCAACCTTATTTGAGGTTCATCAAGAGAAGATCCATATGGAGATGGGCTCTGAAGGTTCATTTGGCCCAGGTTCCATCCTTTATTAAATGGGTTGGGCCCAACAGGAAAGCAGGGATCGTTGTCCTTTCTGTAGTTCGAGACAGTATCATTTTAGCATCTCATTGTTTTTATTTTTTTTACTAATATAAGACGTGATCTATTATTGCCTATCAAAAGAATAGGCACAAAGGGAAAAATCCCTTGGGTCCGGCCCAGCAAAAGTACCAATTCGCAGAATAATTTATTTTTACTAATTTTGGGGGGAAAATATGCATTAATGAGAATCAAATCAGGGGATTGATGTTCCCCACTACCCTGACCAGGGTGTCACTACACCCCTCCCCCGCATCATACAGAGAGAAGCCCAAATATGGCTATAACTAGCAAATTCTGGGAGTCACTGGATAGAACTGACACCACTCTTGCAAAGAAGAGACCAAAAAAGCAAAGCCCCCAGCAGGTCTCCCAAAATGCCTCTTAACAGCTTTACCACTAAAAACAACATGGTCAGGCAAGCAAGAGTCCCTAGTTTCCCAAGCTTCTTGAAGGGCTGCTATCACCACTTTATTAACATGAATGACCTGCAAAAGTGTCAACAAGTTCCTTTTCACTGTAGCTATGTTCTAGGACAGGAGATTAACCCCTATGACGTCAGGATCTCTGGGAAAAAGGGGTTTTGAGAACTCCGTTTTTGCGTTATTGGTGCTGCTATCCAGTTTCAAGCATACTCAAGAATTTTGGAAGAATCCACCTAGGTGGTGAAAATGTTCCTACCCTTGTCTATTTTCACCACCAAGAGCTTATCCAGTCCAACCTACCCCTGGCCTACCACCTCCTAGAGTGGGAGATCATTATTGAAGGAGGGAGGATGGAGCCCCCACCTGGCCCCCTGTCTCTTTATGGGCATGGACTGAGATGGCAGGAAAATCTGCGACAGGGTAGGAGAGGCATAGATATCAAAGCCTGCCCACCTGAGCTCATCTGAGAATTTTTAAACTTCTTCGTCACCACCCTGGAGTATAAGTACACCAATACATAAGGCCAAGCACCAGGTAACTCCCAGGGTTTTGGCTGAACAAACAGGTTGATGTCCTTCATGGAAACTTTTGCTAGCTGCGGGATCGAGCATAGTAAAGATTAATTATAAGATCGATTAAGTAACTCTTCTGACTTCGAGTCAGCAATAATGTTCACAAATTGAAGGACCCAGACGGCATCATCAGTAGAGCCAGCGACGGGTTTTAATCCCCGTCAAGTGTGCTCCTCCAGACTAACTTTCCCCCCTCCTGCTCTACCAAGGTGAACTCCCTCCACATTGAAAACCAAATGAATCACAAGGTCCTCCTGAGCAGATCTCAAAACCACCCTAATGTCTGACACCACGGGCTCAGCCGGCATTACGGTATTGCCAGGAGGTGCCCGGCCCAGGGGAAAGGTAGCTGCTTCAGGCGGCACCAGAGTATCAGAAGATATGCCCACATATTGAAATGAAATCTTTCTTGTTCTTTTCTTGATTATTCTCTGGACTTTCCTTTTTACCTTTTTTTATTACTCTTTAGATCATTATTCCTCCTGGCTCCTGAGGCTTCGGGCTTAGATCTCCTGCCTTTATTAAAAATCTGAAAAACTTTGCAGGATTCCCATGGGGCCAGTGGGGACAGCCTCAATGTTCATGCCCTTGTGAGAGGAAAGCCCTCTCACAGAAAACAAGGCTTCCAAATCACTTAGGTCTATAGAATAATCACAACTTTTCCCTTGCCTGTTAGACTTGATCCTGGGATCCCCCACCTGTGTGCTCATGTCAGCAGTACGGATAACAGGGCTATTTGCTGAAATCCTAAACTCTTCACTAGCCCCATTGGTTGGCAAATTATTCAGTATATCTGATAAAATATCTAAAATGTGGGGAGAACTGTCCGTGTTCTTTCATAATAAAGACAAGATGGATGTCAGAATACGTTCAAGACTCTACAAAGATCTTGAAAGGGAGGTATAATTTGCTTAAATGTTCACTGGTAAATCAGAAGAAACAGACAAGTTAGCATGCTCCAATTATGTACCACCCTCTCATCACCCCCGGAGAACTAGATTGAAATGGTGACATATCAGGTAGCAGGTAATCCAAATTTAAGGAAGGGTGAGTGGCCAGGAAAACTTGAGAAACCTCAATAACTCCTCCCTCCCTGTTGAAACACTTAAAAGAAGCCGATCCACCAGAGGTGCTCCTTCTGTATGAAGGGAGATAGGGTGAGAACCATCCGTTACTCTACCACCTTTGACTTAGAGGAGCTGACCGTCTGTCGGAAAGTGCCCTCTTTCTTGGCATGGTTACCACCATTTTTCTGCCTGTTATAAGTGTGTTTGGCTGTGACTGTGTCCACTGGGATCCTGCTAACCAGGACCCCAGTGGTTTTGCTCTCTCCTGTAAATTTTAGTAACTGTACCTTTTTCTTCCCACACTTGGCATGCTGGTCCCCCCTGTAAGTCCCTAGTCTATGGTACCCAGGTCATTGGGGTACCAGGGGATCCCTATGAGCTGTAGCAGCTATTCAGCTATTCTGCCACCCATAGAGAGCCCATGCAAAAGGTTCTGCAGGCCTGCCATGCAGTCTGCATGAAACGGGTGCAAGCACCTATTTTCACTACATGTCACTGTACCAGGTTACTGTAAGTCACCCCTATGGTAGACCCTCTCAGCCCAGAGGGCATGGTGCAGGTACCTGTGTATGAGGACACCCCTGCACTAGCAGAGGTCCCCCCATGAACTCCAGTTCCATTTTCCTGGACTTCAAGAATGCAGGGCCGCCATTTTACAAATGTACTGGACATAGGTTACTACCTATGTCCAGCTACATAATGGTAACTCCAAACCTGGGCATGTTTGGTATCAAACATGTCAGAATCATACCCCAATACTGTTGTAAGTATTGGAAGTATGATTCAATGCATTCTGGGGGGTCCTTGGAGAACCCCCAGCATTACTACTACCAGTCTTACAGGGTTTTCCAGGCATCCCAAGCTGCTACCACCCCTCATACAGGTTTCTGCCCTCCTGCTGCTTGATCTACTCAAGCCCAGGAAAGCAGAACAAAGAATTTCCTTTGGGAGAGGGAGGTAAGACCCTCTCCCTTTGGAAATAGGTGTGACTGGCTTGGGAGGGGTAGCCTCCCAAAGCCACTGGTATGCTTTGAAGGACACATTTGGTGCCCTCATGCATAAACCAGTCAACACCCGTTCAGGGACTCCCACTCCCTGGCACGAAACTGGAGAATGTAAAGGGGGGTGACCACTCCCCTGTCCATCACTACCCAGGAGTGGTTCTCTGAGCTCCTCCAGAGGGCCCCTGGGTTCTGCCATCTTGTTTCCAAGGTTGTCAGGGAACTCTGGGAGCATCTGAGTGGCCACGCCAAGCAGGTGATATCAGAGCTCCCTCCTGATAGGTGCTTACCTGGCTAGGTGACCAACCCCCACAGGGCTATTCAGGGTTTCTCTCTTGGGTGAGTCCTCAGGTTCGGCTTGCAAGATTCCATCAGGATTCCTCTGCAACCTTCACTTCAACTTCTGGTCTCCGGAACAGGACCCAACAATCTGCTTCCAAGAAGAAGAACTCTTCTGCAACATTGTTTCCAGGGCTCATGCCAGCAACTGCAACATTTCCACCGACTGTGCGCCCACTGAGTGTGGGGTGTCTTCAATCTGCAGCAGAAGAAGGAACAAATGTCCCCTGGAGTGAAGGAGTCACTCTTCTGCATCCGCTGGCAACTCTTTCTCGCATGATTCTCCTGCAGCGTGGGATCCCTTTCTGTAGTGCTGCATGGGCTCCTTCTGTGAATTCTGTGTCTCCATCCTGTGGGACTCCTTTGGGTGCTGCCTCTGCTCCTGTAGGCCCTTTCTGTCACTGAGGGCCCCCTCTGGCTCTCCCTTCTGGGTTGAGTCCTCCTGGGCCTTGCTGGTCCCCAGCAGCTCCACTTTTCCACTAACTGCAAATTTGCCTTTGCCAAGGCTTCTTGGTGGAATTCCTGCACTGACACCCTTCTGCAATCTTCACTCCAGTTTGGGACATCCTCTCCATCCATCAGGAACTCTTCTCCAGCTCCAGGGCTGCAGTGCTGGCCTGTTTTTCATCACCATCGGCCAACTCCTGCCAGTACAGCTGGGTGGGTAGTAGCTCCTACTCCCCCTGGACACCACTGTGACTCTTGGACTTGGTCCCCTCTCTCCACAGGTCTTCCTCTCCAGGAATCCACTGCTGGTTTCTTGCAATCTTGTCTGGGTGATTTTTTTTCTTCCTTTTTTTCCTTTTGGGTGGTTTGGGAAATTCCAGTGAATTACTCCTGCTTTACTGGTCGCTGGGGGCTACTGTGTTACTTACCTCTGTGGTTTTCTAGTACTACCAGCTTCCCTCTACACATTCCACTTACCTAGTTGGGGGTCCTGTGTTCGCATTCCATTTTTTTAGTATATAGTTTAGGCTCCCACTAGGGTCACTATTGTCTAACTGCATTTGCACTGTTTTCTAAACCTTTCTGTGCCTACTGCTGTTTACTAGTGTACATATTTAGTGTATTACTTACCTCCTATTAGAGGTTTGCCCCTCTAGCATTTTGTGGTATTGTGTGGCCAAAAATAAAGTACCTTTATTTTTGTACAACTGAGTGTTTTCTTTCATGTGTGTAAGTGCAGTGTGACTACAGTAGTTTTCAATGAGCTTTGCATGCCTCCTAGATAAGCCTCAGCTGCTCATCCACAGCTACCTCTAGAAAGCCTGGCTTCTAGACACTGTCTACACTTCACTAAGAGGGGATACCTGGACCTGGTAAAAGGTGTAAGTACCTTAGGTACCCACCACAGACCAGGCCAGCTTCCTACACCGCAACATCTGCAGCCACCAATGAGGATGAGTGACTCAGACTCCCAGGGATTCCGCCGCCACTTTGCCCAGGTCAGGTAGCCAAGTACCCCGCAAACATCCGTGTCAGGGCTAAAACCCAGCTCACAAGCTGCACCCAGGCTACCAGCCAACCAGCCCAGCAAAACCCTACTCACAACCCCACACAAGTCAGTGCGACCCACCACCGAGTCTGGCCGAGCAATCTTACTGCCCTCTCTCCCCGCTCGACCTGCTGTTCCCTCTTGCCCCCACACCGAGGGGACACTGTTCCCTCCCACTGCCTATACAAGGAGAGCAGGGACGTGTCCACCATGATCCACCAGAGGGGGGGGGTGCTATTTGGGGCCATATCTAACTCTGTGCCAGGAGAGGGAGACGGGGGTGTTGCATCATAGGTACCCTATGCAACCTTGCCGCTTCCCTAGGAACAAATGGTTTCAGCGGGGTCAGAACTTCTGGGGCAACTTTCGGGGTAAAAACACTCCAAGTCTTTAGCCTCCTGTGTCATCCGGAGAAGGTTCTCTGCTCCTGTACCTGCTTAAGTACTTAAGTACTCCACACCTGGTGCCATCTCCCCGGACCTCGGCACCCTCAGGGACCGGAGTCGCTGCTTCCCGATGTCCTGCACGTCCTTCCTGAAACCCTGCACTCCTCTCAGGGTCACTGCAGAACAATCTCACAGATGCACCACACAGCACCGACTGTGCCAGCCGCACCAAAAGACACCGAGCACCGGGCAGGGCAGAAGCAAAGATCTCGTGCCCAGCTCTAAGAAGAACCGCTGGGAGAACTGCGGCACAGCTTCAGCCACCTCGGAGAACATTTGAAAAGTGACAATTGTTAAATAATTTTACACTTTTTATCTTGTTAATGTTTTCAGAAATCGTTATGACAACGTTTTTTAATATGTATTTACTTTTTTACACATCTTTATGCAATGTTTCCTCTACCTCAGACAAACCATTGCTTTCATCATTTAAAGGAACAGATGTATTTGCATCTTTAATTCTGATGTATTTTGAGTAACACAATGTGACTTCTGTGTAACTGCAACATGGTCAAATGCAGGTGCAATTTTGTCTGGAGAGAGCAGTAGTAAAGTATGTATTGTGATGATACACTTGAGGTCATCTCATAGGCCATTAAAACTCTAATACTTTTAGCAAAGTTGATGTCATTTGGGCGTCCTTACCCACAGCAGATATACTTGGCCTTTGATCTCTTACAGAAGTATAAGAATTATATATTTTTCCTCTCTATATTTAACTAACTCCATCATGTCCTCACGAATGCCCAAGAGTGATGCAACCATATCACGCAAAAAAGAATACAAGTCGTCTATTTACCAGACAGTGATATGGCAGCCTTGTAACGCTCAGGCCCAGATTAACTGTGGTTTCTGCCCTGCAATGTGCTGTGCTGCATTGCGTGAATGGCAGAAAGCATGACAGTGCCATATCTACAAAGATATGGCAGTATACTGCTCTCTTCCTCGAGCTGGTGCATAATCTGGCTGCCTAGCGCTATATATAAACATTTGCACCACAGTGCAAAGGTATTTGTGTCCTGTCTAGCATAGGTTTTGTACTGGAAGAGTTCTCTTCCAGTACAAAATACTATTTTAGACTAACGTTCAAACTTTTCCTACTTCAGATGAGTGCTGCACAGTGCAACACATGCACGAAGTGGGAAAGGTTAGAAGAAATAAAAACATTTCTCCTTTTCATGCATGTCTCAAAATGGCGTTGTTTTATTGGAGCAAAACCATGTCTACTACTGTTAGCTGGTAGGATTTTGCATAAAAAACATGGGTAGTAGCACAGAAATGCCCTTGTACCAGCCATGGAACGCCTCCTTGAACCAGGTGAACACAAAGTTGCAATTTTGTGTGGTAGTTTGAGGCAAGTCTCCAGCGCAAAATAACTTTTACACTAAAAGATCTGTTAGCACGTCAGTCCTTAATAAGTAAACTTAGAAGGGGACGCGAATAGGTCGATGAACCTTTTGACTCAAAATTAAGATTTTCCCATTATAACTCCAGTACATGCAGATCAATAATTAATTATTAATCAATATCATCAATGATCAATGATAATAGCATCAGTGATCAATTGGAGTCAGTAATTATCACACACTGTGACCTTTCAGTCACTAATAACCACACTTTTATTAAAAGTTAGAATATTTATTTCCCTATAGTAACAATGCTAATGTCATGTAAGGTAATCTCAATTCAAATAATACACATACAGAAACATCTCTGGCTGTCCAAAGCAGCAAAAGAAGTGTAATCTAATCAAAGCTTGAACCACTTCACATCCTAAAGTTACAGTGCAAATTAATAACAAGAACAGTTGCGCAAACAATATCACATACATTTATATTCAGCAAAGAAAAGACATCAAAAGTTTCTCCATATAGTGAACTTCATTAGTGAGGATCCTTATCTAACACCCAATTAGAATCAGCATGTTGTTCATGAAAAATAATTTAGTAAACACAAATTTGGAAAACATCTAACTATGGCACTATCAAAACAGTGTGGTTGGTACCTAGAAAGAAAAAGCAAATAGTCTTAAGAAACACATCAGTAGTAATAAACCTCTCTTCAAATGGATCAGCAAGTTAAGATAGTCTTCGTCATCAGGACATCAGATCGGTCAGCAAGGCATCAGAATTCAGCGTCAAAGTTCAGACAATGCAAAGTCTTTAAGCAGTAAAGTTAGGTACGTCTCTTGTCAAGACGCTCAAGAAAGTAACAACAGTGGCAAAGGCAAAAGCGCAATGTCAACTTCTTCTCAGTGTAGTCTGACTAAGTTAGATTTCCTAAAACTACTTCCCTGGTCCCTATTGGTCAAGGGATCGCATGTTCACACTTTGTTCAATAAAACTAAAATATCAAATCTATACTTTCTACTAGTACTCGTTTCACATGTCACTGATTGTCTCCTCTTGTAATGTCCTCATCATCCGGGTCATTGGGTAACAATATTGTTGCAGCTTATACTCCAGTCAGTGTCTCCATTGTTTTTCTCCTGAGAAAGTCAGTTTTACACACATTACACTCATAGTAACATTTAGCAAGAACAGCATCTTCTTGCAATTGGTTCTCATGAGAAAAAACATTTAGCTACGAGCACATTCGATCAGCACAGTGGAAAATCACAATTTAATTCTCTTAGAAATTTCACAACAGCAATCTTCTCAGGCATTTGAATAGCATGCACAGTCACTGGTGAACCATAAGAGGTCATGAAACCTCTCTGTGACCACAACTGGCCAAAATCATGGACTATTCCAAATCCATACTGGCTATATGTATAGATAGTAACTTTCAGTTGAGCAGAAACATGGCACGCTCTAGTAAGGGCTACCAGTTCTGCTACTTGGGCAGAATACACTCCCCAAAGCCAAGAAGCTTCCAGGATACCAGTAATTGTACACACTGCATATCCTGCTCTCAGTGTCCCTGTATTGTCTCTTAGACAAAAACCATCAACAAAGATAATTTGGTCATTCTCTTACAATCGAGTATCCCTAATGTCAGGTCTCGGTTTTGTGAACAAGCCAGTTACTTCAAGACAATCATGCTCAACGTCTTCCATTTTTCAATTTCAATATTTTCACTAGGAAGTAAGGTTGCCGGGTTCAGCACTGTACATCTTTTCAATGACACATTTGGTGACCCTAGAATACTTGTTTCATAGCTGGCCAATCTTGCACCAGTCAAAATATTGTGTTTTCGTCTTTGTAAGTAGGATGTCAATAGAGTGAGGGACCATTATAGTCAAGGGATATCCCATCACAATGCTCTCACAGTGTGTAAGGCTCTGTCCAACCGCTGCAACTGCACTACACACTCAAAATCTAATCTGTAATTCCTTTTCAAATGTTTCATTTTATCTATTTCTATGCTGTACTTCTCTGCCAGGTCTGCTAGCTTCTTATGCACATTGCTCACTTCCCTCATAATCTTCGGGCACAGATATCTCAGCTCTGATTCTGTGTAGGATGCTAACCTGTTCACACCCATAGTTCCCTCAATGAGCTCACCCGCTTCCATGCTTAGCGTAGCGTAATTCAAATACTTCTCTCCCTTAGGAGCACTCTACTAGGGTATTCAGTTTGTCTAACCATTCAGCCAACTGCTGAGCAGTCCAACCTTGCAATGAGATGTTGCTGTCTTGGACAGGTGGTACCTGCTGTGCAACTGCAGTCAGGATCTCCGGTGTCATTCATTTCAAGCTCTGGCTAATGTTTGACCCTGTCATAGTATCTGTAAGTACTCCGAATGGACTAAGATCCAGCAATGATCTCAATCCATCAAAAGTCTGTCCCACAGGAGAAACTAATCAAGTGTTTTCGTTATGTCCTCCCCCCATTATATTCTGTGTCCTTACACCCTGTTCACATACACTGGGTTTCTTCTGTGCAAATAAGGGTACGGCCGGACAAACAGTAAAAAGTAGAGCTATAGCATCTTAGGTTGGTCTGGTACTTAAGTTCTGTGGGACAGTAACTCCCATATTCTGACTCATCATTGAAGACATATTTGATTGTGTCCCTGTTACTGCAGTGAATCTCGGCATGGCTTGTGGCTGCACTTGGTCAGTAAAAGTGGAGTTGGTTCTGTCTGAACTAACAACACAAAAGAATGATGGACGGAGTGCTGACAATGCAAACACTCACCCCCAGTCACAGATCTGGGTTTAATCCATCGTTCCTTTGCTGCCCATGCCATTCCAGTTTAGACCCAGCCATATGCAAATCAATCTTGACCCTGTTCCCCATGGCAGTTCGGGCTGGACTGTTCCCATGTGGAACAGGGTCAAGACTGATTTGCATATGGCTGGGTTCAAACTGGGGTGGCATGGTGAGCAAAATAATGGATGGATTAAACCCAGATCTGTGACTGGGGGTGAATGTTTGATTGGTTCCGCATTCCGTCCATCCAGTTACGCTATCCCACAGCGTTTGTATTTTGCTTTGCTTTTGCCGCCCTAAGTGCGCCGGGTATGCCCAGACGTGGGTCCCGGGCTCACTGTGCCACTGGATTCAAGCTAGCCTGGCTGAAGAGGGGTGAAACCCCGAAACCGGTCCCAGGATGCTTGTTTCCGGTCCAGGGAGAACCTGGCCTGGCAGTTCGGGCTGGACTGTTCCCATGTGGAACAGGGTCAAGACTGATTTGCATATGGCTGGGTTCAAACTGGGGTGGCATGGTGAGCAAAATAATGGATGGATTAAACCCAGATCTGTGACTGGGGGTGAATGTTTGATTGGTTCCGCATTCCGTCCATCCAGTTACGCTATCCCACAGTGTTTGTATTTTGCTTTGCTTTTGCCGCCCTAAGTGCGCCGGGTATGCCCAGACGTGGGTCCCGGGCTCACTGTGCCACTGGATTCAAGCTAGCCTGGCTGAAGAGGGGTGAAACCCCGAAACCGGTCCCAGGATGCTTGTTTCCGGTCCAGGGAGAACCTGGCCTGGCAGTTCGGGCTGGACTGTTCCCATGTGGAACAGGGTGAAGACTGATTTGCATATGGCTGGGTTCAAACTGGGGTGGCATGGTGAGCAAAATAATGGATGGATTAAACCCAGATCTGTGACTGGGGGTGAATGTTTGATTGGTTCCACATTCCGTCCATCCAGTTACGCTATCCCACAGCGTTTGTATTTTGCTTTGCTTTTGCCGCCCTAAGTGCGCCGGGTATGCCCAGACGTGGGTCCCGGGCTCACTGTGCCACTGGATTCAAGCTAGCCTGGCTGAAGAGGGGTGAAACCCCAAAACCGGTCCCAGGATGCTTGTTTCCGGTCCAGGGAGAACCTGGCCTGGCAGTTCGGGCTGGACTGTTCCCATGTGGAACAGGGTCAAGACTGATTTGCATATGGCTGGGTTCAAACTGGGGTGGCATGGTGAGGAAAATAATGGATGGATTAAACCCAGATCTGTGACTGGGGGTGAATGTTTGATTGGTTCCGCATTCTGTCCATCCAGTTACGCTATCCCACAGCGTTTGTATTTTGCTTTGCTTTTGCCGCCCTAAGTGCGCCGGGTATGCCCAGACGTGGGTCCCGGGCTCACTGTGCCACTCGATTCAAGCTAGCCTGGCTGAAGAGGGGTGAAACCGGTCCCAGGATGCTTGTTTCCGGTCCAGGGAGAACCTGGCCTGGCAGTTCGGGCTGGACTGTTCCCATGTGGAACAGGGTCACGACTGATTTGCATATGGCTGGGTTCAAACTGGGGTGGCATGGTGAGCAAAATAATGGATGGATTAAACCCAGATCTGTGACTGGGGGTGAATGTTTGATTGGTTCCGCATTCCGTCCATCCAGTTACGCTATCCCACAGCGTTTGTATTTTGCTTTGCTTTTGCCGCCCTAAGTGCGCCGGGTATGCCCAGACGTGGGTCCCGGGCTCACTGTGCCACTGGATTCAAGCTAGCCTGGCTGAAGAGGGGTGAAACCCCAAAACCGGTCCCAGGATGCTTGTTTCCGGTCCAGGGAGAACCTGGCCTGGCAGTTCGGGCTGGACTGTTCCCATGTGGAACAGGGTCAAGACTGATTTGCATATGGCTGGGTTCAAACTGGGGTGGCATGGTGAGCAAAATAATGGATGGATTAAACCCAGATCTGTGACTTGGGGTGAATGTTTGATTGGTTCCGCATTCCGTCCATCCAGTTACGCTATCCCACAGCGTTTGTATTTTGCTTTGCTTTTGCCGCCCTAAGTGCGCCGGGTATGCCCAGACGTGGGTCCCGGGCTCACTGTGCCACTGGATTCAAGCTAGCCTGGCTGAAGAGGGGTGAAACCCCGAAACCGGTCCCAGGATGCTTGTTTCCGGTCCAGGGAGAACCTGGCCTGGCAGTTCGGGCTGGACTGTTCCCATGTGGAACAGGGTCAAGACTGATTTGCATATGGCTGGGTTCAAACTGGGGTGGCATGGTGAGCAAAATAATGGATGGATTAAACCCAGATCTGTGACTGGGGGTGAATGTTTGATTGGTTCCGCATTCCGTCCATCCAGTTACGCTATCCCACAGCGTTTGTATTTTGCTTTGCTTTTGCCGCCCTAAGTGCGCCGGGTATGCCCAGACGTGGGTCCCGGGCTCACTGTGCCACTGGATTCAAGCTAGCCTGGCTGAAGAGGGGTGAAACCCCGAAACCGGTCCCAGGATGCTTGTTTCCGGTCCAGGGAGAACCTGGCCTGGCAGTTCGGGCTGGACTGTTCCCATGTGGAACAGGGTCAAGACTGATTTACATATGGCTGGGTTCAAACTGGGGTGGCATGGTGAGCAAAATAATGGATGGATTAAACCCAGATCTGTGACTGGGGGTGAATGTTTGATTGGTTCCGCATTCCGTCCATCCAGTTACGCTATCCCACAGCGTTTGTATTTTGCTTTGCTTTTGCCGCCCTAAGTGCGCCGGGTATGCCCAGACGTGGGTCCCGGGCTCACTGTGCCACTGGATTCAAGCTAGCCTGGCTGAAGAGGGGTGAAACCCCGAAACCGGTCCCAGGATGCTTGTTTCCGGTCCAGGGAGAACCTGGCCTGGCAGTTCGGGCTGGACTGTTCCCATGTGGAACAGGGTCAAGACTGATTTGCATATGGCTGGGTTCAAACTGGGGTGGCATGGTGAGCAAAATAATGGATGGATTAAACCCAGATCTGTGACTGGGGGTGAATGTTTGATTGGTTCCGCATTCCGTCCATCCAGTTACGCTATCCCACAGCGTTTGTATTTTGCTCTGTCTGAACTAACATCGGTCTCGGGAAAACCTGTTCTGTAGACACCATTAAGTTTGTAGCCATTTCCATAATGGGTACATCAGGGTAGATTCTCTGGACCTGTGGCAGTTGCACCTGATTGTGTACCACTGGAGTAGTAGGCACATAAAGACTACCCTGCATCGTTCTCTGTTTCAGGCTAGTATTAACCTGCACCAGATTCATTGTCCCATTAACCTGTGTCGGAGCTGAAGGATCAGCACTGTGCTGCATTAGGTGGTGGACGATTTCTCAATAACTGTAAAAAAAAAATCATCATCATCTGATTCTTCCCCCACTGTTGAAATCCTCCTAGCTTCTGTTAATCTTACTAGTAGCTTTCCTTCCGTCCTTCTCATTGTCCTGTATAATCGCTCGAAACAACTTAGTTCCGAGCAAAGTCTCATTTCTCCAAGTTCTCTGAACACTGTCCCACCTAGCCTTTGTTAATGTTTTTTCTGCCTTTCTCATTCTCCTTTAGAATTTCTGTTGTTGTTGCTGTCTGGCTACTAGTTCCCTGATCGCTAATGCCTCAAACTGTGCTGGTCTTAGAAGGGGCTTCGATTCATACAGCACCATCCTTAAATGCACTAGAACCCTCAAGTTCAACATTCCATTTGTAGGAAATGCTAAGTATCCATCCTTCTCTGTCGCTTTGCACCATTGCTTTAGCCAAAGACATGGTGCTACACCCTTCTCTTCCATTACAATTCAAGCTGGTGTACCGTCTGGCGGTGTAGCCTCGCCTATACTTGTTGTAATGTATGTATCTCACCTTAAGGCATTCTTTAAAGCTTTGAAAAACTTAATCTTTTCGACCTTTATGTTATTCAAAATCAAATCAGGAAGTGACTTTTAATCCCAGAATTTTCTTCTCCCACCTTCTCAACCAATTGCGCCTCATGGATGGCTGCCAATCCATGCACGAACCTTCTCACTAACCGACCTATCCCAGCACGGCTCTAATGACATCACACTCACACGTACTGCAGCTGACAAAGTCTTGCGGCTTGTCCTTGTAAACTTCGATTCACACAAAATTAATGCAAAAATTGCAAGCACTAACCCCAAAATCAAAAAACAAATCTGCTGGTATACTACAGGAAAGGTAACACAATAGCTTCAGAACATTTATGGATTTTTCACTGATGGCTCTTACCGCACTCACAGCTACTCCTTCTTTCTCAGTTTCCCTGATTTGCAAGCAAAATTCTTCCTGCAAATTTTACTCTCAACTGATCAGTGGGTCTGTCCTAATTTAATCTCAACTGATCAGTGGGTCTGTCGTGGTGCACATAGGAATTGCCAGATCTCAGTCGAAATTCTCTCTCACCCACTTTGACTCACACTATGACTTGTCAACCACACCCGATTGACCTACTAAACCAGACAAATTACAACATAAAACCAAGTGTCTCATACACTTTTCAATATATTCCAGAGTCTTAGACCATGCAGGGTCCGTACATCAACAACCATGTGGAATTTTTTTTAGCACAAAGCGCAAGATGCATGTGAAGTTTGACGACTTCCCTACTCACACTGAGGAGTATGCACACTCATTCTACAACTTCATTTGGAGTACGCAAACTCCCTAAACCCTCACAAACATCACAATTCACCTGCAATTTGCATAAGCTGTGCAAGCGCAAAACCTACTTCATTCGCACTGTCATTAGAATGCAAGAACATCCTCAAACAACCGTTGTCAGGCTCCAAGATTCTCAGAAAGTCATTTCAGGACTTAGGAAAACATTTTCTCTCCAATTTGTATCATCAAAAATAAATCCAAATCTCAGTAATAATGAACTCTCAAAAGACCAGTCATCAAGCTACTACTATCTTCTTTGACCATTATGTCTTCCTGCTACCGGTTCTGTGAACACTAATGATAATTTATTAAGGAGACAGACCATTGAGCTTTTAATATCTCTGTGAATCTCTTAAGGAGACAAACCATCAATCTTACTACTATCTCTGTCAATACCACCTATACTGAACATCTATGATGTGCTCCTAAGGAGGGGTACCTGTACCGGACATCTATGATGGGCTCTTAAGGAGATGAACCTGTACCGGACATCTTTGACGGGCGCTTAAGGAGACAAACCATCAGGGTGCTACCAATTCTGTTAGCGCATCAGACTTAATAAGTAAACTTATATGGGGACGCAAATAGGTTGATGAACCTTTTGACTCGCAATTAAAATGTTCCCACAATACTTCCAGTACATGCAGATCAATAATCAATAATTAATCAATATCATCAATGATTAATGATAATCAAAAGCATCAGTGATCAATGGGAGTCAGTAATTATCACATACCATGACCTTTCAGTCACGAATAAGTAATAAAAGTTATAATAGTTATTTCCTTATATTAACAATGCTAATGTCATGTAAGGTAATCTCAATTCATATAATACACATACAGAAATATCACTGGCTGTCCAAAGCAGCGAAAAAAGCGTAATGTAATCAAAGCTTGAGCCACTTCACATTCTAAATTTACGGTGCAAATTAATAACAAGAACAATTGGGCAAATGATATCACATACATTTATATTCAGCAAAGAAAAGACATCAAAGGTTTCTCCATATAGTGAACTTCATTAGTGAGGATTCCTATCTAACACCCGATTAGCATCAGCATGTTGGGCTTCATGCAAAATAATTGAGTAAACACAAATTTGGAAAACATCTAACTATGGCTCTTTCAAAATAGTGCGGTTGGTGCCTAGAAAGGAAAAGCAAATAGTCTTAAGATACACATCAGTGGTAATATACCTCGCCTCAAATGGACCGGCAAGCTAAGATAGTCTTTGTCATCAGTACATCAGTTCGGTCAGCAAGGCATCAGGATTCCGCATCAAAGTTCAGAAAACGCAAAGTCTTTAAGCAATAACGTTAAGCATGTCTCTTGTCAAGACGCTCAAGAAAGTAACAGCAGAGGCAAAAGCGCAATGTCAACTTCTTCGCAGTGCAGTCTGACTCAGTTATATTTCCTAAAACTACTTGCCAAGTCCCTATGGGTCAAGGGATCGCATGTTCATACTTTGTCAAATAAAATTAACATATCAAATCTATACTTTCTACTATTACTTTGTTCACATGTCGTTGATTGGCTCCGCTTGTTATGTCCTCATCATTCAGCTTGTCAGGTAACAATATTGTTGCAGTTTATACTCCAGTCAGTGTCTCCATTGATCTTCTCCTGAGAAAGTCAGTCTTACACACATTACACTCATAATGTTATATTTAGCAAGAACAGCATCTTCTAGCAATCGGTTCTCATGAGAAAAAACTTTTAGCTACAAGCACATTTGATCAGCCCAGTGGAAAATCACAATTTAATTCTCTAAGCAAACATTTTATTAATCAGTTTAGAAATACAGCTTGACATTAGGCCGTGCAACTAGGCCAAGACCTCTGCTAAGTTAAGGCCTATAATTAATAAAGCTAATACATAATGCATAACCCTCACTATGATGTATTACTACATTAATCAAACAAAAGCTCCATGTTTCATACTAATAAGCCAATAATACGTATACTTTGTGAATGTTGACGGCCACTCACGTGGACACAATTTCAAATGCGTGCATTATTTTTCTCTATATTATTACATTTTCTACGCAAATCCATTACTCAGAATACATGAATGTTAATTAATATTTTTTATTAAAACACCTTTGTATGTTTGTATTTATTGGATGTCTTTTATGGTCCGGTGCATGGATTATCAATCTGGTTCTACCAGTTTCTTCTTCCAGGAGCCCAGGGACACGATGTGCACCACTTGGCAATTCAGGAGGGTGTCAGCAAGAGAGCCCAGGTGCTGGCAGATAAAGTCATTGATGTCTCTGGGACTTCTTAACAGGAGGCACGCTCTGTCCAAGCCTTTGGAGAATCTTCACAAGCAGGATACACAGCAAAGTCCAGTCTTTGTCTTCTCCAAAACAGAAGCAGCAACTGAAGGCCAACCCAGCAAAGCACACACATCCAAGTGGCAGTTCTTCTCCTCATAGCTCTTGAGCTCTTCTCCTTGGCAGAGGTTCCCCTTGATCCAGAAATGTTCTAAAAATCTGGGGTTTTGGGTCCACTACTGTCACTAATTTCTGCCCTCGAAGTAGGCAAACTTCAAAGGAAAGTCTTTGTAGTTCACAAGACCCTGCCTCTTTCTTGCGCTGCCCCAGCCACACTCTAGGGGGTTGTAGACTATTCTGTGAGGTCAGGCACAGCCTTTCAGGTGCAGGTGTCAGCTCCTCCTTCCAACTCTAGCCCAGGAAGACTCATCAGGATATGCAGGACACACCTCAGCTCCTTTAGTGGGTTTGTCTAGAGGGACTTCACAAACAGCCCAACTGTCAGTCTGACCCAGATGTAGATTCAGCAGCCAAGCAGAGGCACAGAATGGTTAAGCAAGAAAATGCCTACTTTCTAAAAGTGGCATTTTCAAACTTACAATCTAAAAACCAACTATATCTATTTTTAAATTGTAAGTTCAGAGACCCCAAACTCCAGATCTCTATCTGCTACCAATAAGAAACTGCTTAAAAGATATTTAAATGCAAACCCCATGTCAGCCTATGGGAGAGATAGGCCTTGCACTAATGAAAAACTAATTTGGCAGCATTTCACTATCAGGGCATATAAACCACATATAAACCACACCAGCACATGTCCTGCCTTTTAATTACACTACCCTGCCCATAGGGCTACCTACGGCCTACCTAGTTTGGGCATGGCAAGTGGGTACAATTGCTAGGTCGAACGGGCAGTGCAAACTGCACACACAGACACTTCAGTGGCAGGTCTGAGACATCTTTACAGGGCTACTCATGTGGGTGGCACAAGCAGTGCTGCACGCCCACTAGTAGCCTTTGATTTACAGTCCCTGGGTGGGCACCTCTAGTGCACTTTACTAGGGTCTTACTAGTAAATCAAATATGCCAATCAGCGATAACCAATCATAATCACAATTTACACAGGGAGCACTTGCACTTTAGCACTGGTCAGCAGTGGTAAAGTGCCCAGAGTACCAGAACCAGCAAAAACAAAATCCAGCACACACTGAAAAATACAGAAAGCAGAGTCAAATAGGACAGGGGAAACAACACCAAGGATGCCAGGTCTTACAATAAGTTAACAATTCTCATTACTAAAACAATGAAGTAGGAAACAAAAGTAACAAGGCTTTTTCCTAGATGTGGAGCGTGTGTGACTGTGTGATTATGAAAGTCTTTGTGAGTGTTTGACTTAACCACATTCACATGCAGACTGTGTGTTTGATACAGAAGCAAAGGCAGTGAAAGTAACCGAAAGTCAGTGGGAGTGGTTGAGTGTGAGTATGAATAAGTCAAGGCCAGTGTGACAGAGTGAGTGAATTAGTGTAAGTGGCTTAGAAGGAATGGGAAAATGGACATTGTACAAGGAAGTTGCCCTTATTCGGGGGTGGGAGTGGCTGCTTTCAATGGTACAACAGGTGCAGTTCCAGACTGTCCAGAGGCATGAGAGCCCTACTGAAGCCTAAGCACTAAAGCAGAGAGCCTGTGCTAGAAGATTTGTGATTGTGAATAATTCAATGTTAGAGGGTGTAGCAAGGTGGCAGTATTATATGGTATGGCTGGGGGTCTTATCATGTAATACTAACATATTACCCAGATGTTGGACCTCGGAGTCACACCAGTAAACCTTAGCTCAGTCATGGTAGAGTGGCAAAGAACAGTTAGGCTACTTAGAGGAATATGTGTAAAGCATTTCACAACACCAACATGGAAGAAAGAAATCCAACACCAATTTAGAAAAATAAAGCACAGTTGTATCTTATTTTAGAGACCAAAACAAACTTTGTATCTTCCATACAACTAGAGCAATGGATTTTTAAAGCATTTAAAAATAGATGAACTTTTAGTTGTCAAACTAATATCATTGAAGTCAACAATGGAAAGCACAGTGTGCAGTCACTTAGGGGTTGAGTTCCATGGCATCCACCTTGAGTTAAGGTCTGAGGGTTCGCTAGACCTGATTTATATAAATAGCACCTTTTTATCTTGCCTAGGGAGTCCAGGTACAGAGGTAGCTTTGCTGTTTCTAGTAAGGACCGGGAACCACGAGTGCTGTCAATCAAAGATGCAGCACTCTGCAAAACCACACTTGGAGTTACACTTTACTCTGAGAGTAGAGGCCTTTAGAATACAGGACCTGGATTCCTCAGCAGGCACTCTGCCACCACATCCGCTGGCTCCGGGTGCAGAGGTAGTTTTGCAGCTGTTACTCACGGGAGGGTCGTGCCAAAGATGCTTTGCCACTTAGTCGAAGTTGCCTTCTTCAGGTTGCAGGATCTCAGCAGTGGGGTTGTCACCAATGTTGGTCATTATTGCTGGGAGTTGCTTTAGAGTTGGTGACATCCGAGGATGAGTCGGTTACTGGGCTACTAACCAACAAGCCTTGGCAGCGACTAAACTAATCCATGGGCACTTCATTAGCTGGAAGTCGACAGGAGTGGTACAGCGACTCACAACTTGTTGTGAGCCTCGCTACAAGTCCTGGGGTGCAGATCATCAATTTTCTTTAGGCTCACTCAAGAGGGGACTGACGGATTGCACTTCTTGTGACACAGCATGACTATTCTTCTGCAGGTTGCATGTGACTGCTTCCACTAGCCTGGGGAGTCTGCTTCACTTTCTGACATCCACTGGAGTTCCTCTTGCTGGGGGCAATGAGCTTTTGCCATGGGCACACATTAAACACCTAGTTCCAGTATATGCTCTCCTCGGGGCACTTAAGTTTCCTCTTTTTGCACTGCGGCGGAGTCCAAAGTCCTGTTGTCAGTGACGGCATCTTCTCTGTGCCTCTTCTCAGATTCAAAGTCAGAACTGAGGTTCTGGTGCACGCAGAGCCCCGTAAATCCTAGTTTGGTGGGTGTTAAAAGTGTGAAGGACAGTGGCCAATGGGCTACCAGCCCCTGAGGCTAGTCTGCCCCTGAGATGACTTCCTGTGGGAGTATGTCACTCTAATTCCAAGGTTTGCCAATGTGGCAGACCTTTTCTTGGGGCTGTACAGACCTCCTAGCCCACCCCAAAAGTAGGGCTAGCCTCTTGGAGGTGTACACCTCCTGAATAACTAATTTTCCCATCTGTCAGCCTGGACAGGACGATAAGGGCTTTCTCCTTGAGTGGGGGGCAAGAGATTACAAATTAAGGGCAGTGAAAGCCTTTAAGGCTCACCGCAATGATCACTGTAAACACTAGCCGTTCTGGGATGGTGGAGATGTGACCTTGTCTCTGCCCAGGTTCTTTGTCTCTGTCCGTTGGGAAGTGTTAGCACAACCAGCAGGAGGACAGACTCTTGTCTTGGTGGCAAATGGCTCAGGGGAGCCTGCTAAATCAAGAGAAACCTGGCAACTTGGTTGGCATCCTCTAAGGACGCCACCAGGGAACATGCTAGGTAACCCTGGCCAAGAGAATGGGGTTAAAAAGCACTGTGTTTAACACCAAACATGGATGAAATTGGTTGGGCCATCATGGAGCTGGGCATCAGGGGTTTGCCCAGGTGCCTGCCCATGTTATCCTATATACCGCCGATCACTTGGGGTAGCTTTAAGTTTAAAATGCTATCACAGGGTCACATATGCTCATGCATTTATGTCATCACTCATAATACAGTCCACCCTGCCTCCTGGGTTACAGGTAGCCTGCCTTAGGGGTGACTGGCCTGTAGTATGGACAGTGGAGGGACTCTGCCTGCACTTGTGTGGGCAGAGTCAATTTTGAGCAGACAAGCTGCTTATGCAGTCTGCCACGGCAGCTCCACAGGCTTTCCTTTTACTCGGGCAAAGCAGGGTGGCACCATCAGTGCTGCAGCCCTGGTGACCCCTTTGCCATCCCTGCCCTGGGTACCATTCATACCATTTACTAGGGCCTTGCAGGGTTTGTAAAGTCCTTCCCAATTGGATTTAAAAAGATCAAAGTACAATTTAAGGGAAAGAGTACTGGCACTGGGGTCTGATTTACAGGCCTCAGTGCACTTTCAGACCTAAAAAAACGGCATTAGTAGTCTAAATGGGGGCAAGACATGTGGGGGCATCTGCCCAGTTTCTTACAGAGGGTGACTATATGGAAGTATCTTTGTAAGTGAGAGTGAAAACCAGTGATTGTGTGCATGTTTGTATCTGAGTAAGAGTGAGTGGGAGACAGTATGTCCAAGGATGAGTAGATTAAATATAGTGATTTTGAGAAAGTGTGGATGAAAGAATGAAAAACGGAGAAATTATGAATGAGAGAGGGTGTCAGTGAGTGTTTTTGTTGGTATATGTTTTGCAAGTTTGAGTTTGGTATCAGGGCATGACATATTAACTAACCATTTGGCCTTATGTCTGCATCCCAGATAAAATACTGGCATAAGGGGGTGTGCAAAATGCAGAGCATGAAAAATTAGAAATACTAGTTGGATCTCAAAAAGGTGTCTAATCTTTTGACATACAAGTCATCAATGCTATAGGGGCATCATCATTGAAAACACCCTGCTACTGAAATATTATGTGCTGATCTTTGCAGAAGGGGTAACCATAAAGCAATGTCTTTATTGGTACAATGAAGGTAATCTGAAACATACGGGGAACATGGAAGAGAAATACTGTAACAAATGTTGATAACTCATGGCAAGCATTATGGGGCAAAAGTTTCAAAGATCATCAACCAACAATGAACTTAACATACATTTTAAGAAAGACATTTTTTTTAAACTGCTTTTAATACATCAACCACTTTATGGAGACTAGAAAGGTAATCTTGTGGGTGGGACAAGAGAAGGTTAGAAGCAAACACTTATCCTAGTCTAAGGCATTTAACTTGGAAGGATATAATTGGTTTACCCAGGCTGTGACATATGAACAGCTGGGAGGATTTGGATGTACTATATGATATGGCCGTAGAACAGGTGTCTTCAAACTGGGGGCGGGCGGGCCCCCCCAGGGGGGCCTAAAGAGATCCCAGGGGGGGCGCCAGGCTGTGGCCAAAAGAAGCATTACACAGATAGCAGTGTTTTGTTTTGAGCAGAAACATGTTACTGCATTAATAAAAAGGTAACATTACTTAACTGCAATGTTTAAATATGTCTAAACATATTTAAAAATTGCCATCTTTATGAAATAATTGGCCCAATGATTTTTATTTTTCAACTGGGGGGGCGCGGCATTATAAAGTTTGGAGACCACAGCTGTAGAATCTTATAGTGCAGTACACTCACAAATACTGTCTTGGGTCCGGTCAGGCTTGTTTAATCAACCTTAAGCTCAACCCTACGTGCTGTGGCCGCGAGCAGCAAGGCTTAACAAAGGGTTATGTGTGAAGCATTTAACAACACCAAACAAGAAGTTTTGCTGTGGTTGACAGGGGTGTCTTTGTGGGTGCTCCTTGGTCCACAGATGAAGTGGGGGTGAACCTGGCCACAGAGATCGAGATCACTCAAAGTCCTCTACATTGCAGTAGTAGGCCAGCCAATGTTGTGCTACTGATCAGTCTGAACTGCCGCTGGGTCGAAATTCTGACATTAGGGACAGTGTCCCTTAGGTGTGATAGATCTGGACTTGGATAGCACTCCTGGGTCAGGTAGACTTGGGTGCAACTTTTGGCTATCTCTGATTTTTAATCTTGGGTGCCCAGAGACTTTTAGCAGCAAAACATCTGCGGTGGCTACAAAACTTGTTGGTTTGTGCTGCTCCAGCTCTTTTGTCCCTGGGGCTGACTGATCCTTGGAGTCACTTCTGTAGGTCAGGCTGGGAATCAACTTTTCTCCGAGCCAGGAGCAGAAGACATAGTCCAAATTTTACAAGCTCAATATAGAAGCTAGGCCAACATTCATTTCACCCTGCTTTGTCCCCTCAAATGCTGTCTTGCTGTATATTTCTGATAATCTATAGTTCCTAATCTATATACCAATGCAGAGTAGTCCTGTAGGAATCCTGCAATGTCCCGGATATCTTTCTCATTCTTTCCCAATTGTGTTTCCACTTTTCACATCTTCTATTGTATGGTTAGTACTTCCTTAATTAAGGTGGTTTTGATCCCATAGCTGGTTCTGATGTATAGACCTCATATAACATTTTTAAGTCTATCCCATTTGATCATCCTGTTGGCTGCTGAACCCTCAGTCTCATCAAATTACTCATATATTTAAGAGCCTAAGGTGTCTCTAAAAGGTGCAATCCATAGTGCTTGAGTATTAAGTTTTTATGCACATCTTCCACCCTGTACCACCACCACCACCTCAAGTGGGTTGTGATCCAAAAGGGTGCATGCCAAATATGCAGTGGCTAAAAGGTTTGTGGACATAACGTTGTTACAGAGAAATACATCTAACCTGGTGTGTAAGTGATGTACCAAGGAATAGTAGGTGTTGACACCACATGTAATGAAGCTGCCTAATGTCAAACCAACTGTTAAATTGTTGAGAGATGTGTGCAGTTGTTGCTCCTAGCAGTGATGTGGGCCTGTCTAGCATGTGTCTTGAACACATTTGAAGTCCTCCTCCATTATGATTGGTGCCTCAAGATGGTCACTGCAGCGGGTGCTTTACTATCCAGAAACTTTCATGGGCATATACGGTCACCAGTGTGAGCGGTTCCCTGTCTAGTGTGCATTCCACCCGACACATCTGCCCTCAGGGACCACCAGTTTACAATGCACAGTGAGTGGGACAGCTGGGGACCTCATATTAGAACTCCCCATGCATACATCGATTATGTTGTGGCAACCACCTGTCCCCTCCATCTCCTAGTCAGCTTTCACACCTCCAAGGAGATTAGGTCCACTGCTTGCAAAAAAACAATGTATATGTTCCTACACCCCAGAAAGTTGATAACCTATTTCTATTGATGGGAGATGCCATCCCCCTCACATTCCTAGTTATCATCTTGTACTTTTTTTAGTTTTTCCCATTGAGTATGAGCCATAAGTATGGTGTGTGTATGTAATCTGTGCTCACTAACTGGTTTACCAGAGTAGGCATGTTCATCATTAATCTCTCCATTTGAAAGCTGGCCACAGACACATAAACAATAACATAATTCCTGATGCCAAGAATACTTAGCCTTCAACTTCATTGGTTCTATTGTCCCATGTGATAAAGCACTCCACTCTGAAATGTTGGTGTTGTAGGCCATACAAATTGCTTGCTCCGCACCTCTTCCACTCACAAATAATCCAGTTATCCTTCACCACTACCTCAGGGTACCTGCACCAACCAGCAGAGAACCATGGGCATGTCCATCTGGCTTACCGGTTGCCGCTTCTCAGCCATCTATGATGGCCAGTCTCGGCAAAAGCTCTGGTCCTCTGGCATCTGCGCCATTGAAAGGACCAATCATTATTGTCTAAATTACCCTGGGTCATCTGCATCGCTATCCTTCTTGTTTTAAGCCATTCCACTACCTCTCCTGCTGATTGGAAAAACAATGTTTCATTCTCCAGCTTCACTCAGAATTTTGTGGGGTATATGTGTGTGTACCGGATCTCTATGGTACAAATATGCTCTTTGGACCTCAAAAAAGGACTCCCTCTGTCTCTGCACCTTACTGATGTAATCTTGGAAAACGTTCACTACAACTCCTTCTATCCTCCAAAGGTCTTTAGTTTTGGACACTTGCAATATAAGATCTCTGTCCCTGCAATTGAATAGTGATGTCACCAATGGTCTTGGCAGGGCTTTTGGTGGTAGGGGCAGTCTGGCACTCAATGCTCTTAAAGCTAGACAAACAAGTATTCCAAAAAGACTAGTAGGAGTAGGATGGGCAGGACGACCCCGGGACTAGGAAGGCTAGAGAAATCAAGGCCAGGGGAACTAGCACCAGAAGACCCGATACATGAGGACCAGACAAAGAAGTACCAGAACTATGACCAGGACTACATGGACCAGGAGGGCCAGCATCAGAAGAATTAAGAAAAGGCTAACAATGGGAATAGATAAACTAGGGGCACAGGAACAGGAGGACAGATGGATGAGAATTAGAATGAGGAGGAAGAAAAGGTGCAGGACCATCAGCTTGTGAAACAGGAGACCAGGATCCGAATAAGTAGGGGCAGGCATATGGCAAGTCAAACCAGGAAGCACAGGGCCAGGAAGTACTTACACTAGAATGAACTTGAGGTTAAGGAACATCAGAACTATGAAATGCTAGAATGATTTGTGACAGGACAAGTGATTGCAGAGCCATGAGGGAATGGAGCAGGGGAATGAGGAACAGGCAGATCAGGACCAGACGGAAGAGGACTACAAAGATCAGGAGCTGATGGGCAGTGGACAGTATGTCCAGGATACTAGAATAAGCAGGACAGGGACTAAGAAGACTGAGGGGGCAGTACCAAGGGCACCCAGAAGACTAGAGCAAGAGTACTAAGTAAACTAAAATAATCATGACCAGGAGGACCGGAAACAGGACCAGTAGTGTCAAGAAGGTCAGGACTTAGGGGACCATGGCTCGGATTACCAAGTGGGCAGAGTAATCATTACAAGTAGCTGGACCAGGGTGAGTGGATCTGATGTGAGAAAGCCAATCAGAATCTGGAATACTAAGTGGAATGGGCAGTGGCAGCCAGGAGGACCAAGACAAAAATGACCAGGCTCAGAAGGATTTGAATGAGGAGAACTTGGATCAAGAGGATCTGGATCAATGACCACAATACCAGTAGGACTGAATGGGGTTGTATGACAGAACCATGCATGCCAGAAAAACGCATGCCTTAACAACGCAGTCGGAACCACGACTGCATCATTTTCATGCATGCCTTTGCCATGCATGTCTTTACAATAATAAGGCATATGTGGAAACGGCATGCAAAACGTCCTGCGTGGTTCTGTCATATCCCCTCTCCACCCGTCCTGAGGCCAAAAACTACCCCATCCCTAATAGCTAAACTAGCTAACCCCCGCCCCCATGAGCCCTAAAAAAACCTATCCCAACACCTCCATCCCATTTATAAAACTAAAGTACCCCAACACCACCCACCCGCCCAGAACCCTAAAATAAAAAACTACCCCGACTCCCCTACCCCTGCCCCAGAAAACAAAACTACACGACCCCCTAACCCACCCTGAGCCCTAAAAAAAACTATCCCGCCCCCACACAGGCCAGAAAAACTAAACTACCCCGACCCCCCAACCCACCAGAGCCCTAAAAAAAACTACCCTGACACCCCCACCTGCCCTGAACCCTAAAACCTTTAAAAATAAACTACCCCGCCACCCCCTAAGCCCTAAATAAAAAAAGAAAACCCAAACCCCCACTCCTGCCCTTAAATAATAAAATAGATCCACCCCCCCACCCTAAGCCCTTAAAAATAATTACCAAACTTCCCACCATCGCCCCTTAAAAAAAAAGGACTAGATGAAGGAGGACCATGATGAGTTTGTATAGAAGAATGAAGCTAAGCAGCTGAAAGACCAGGGCCAGGGGGATCAGGACAAGATCCAGGCCAATATCACCGGGGTCACAAGAAGGAAGGAAGATGAGGGGATAGGCACCAAGAATACCAGAAGCACCAGAGCCACGAGGACCAGGACCAGAGCAAGGTGGATTGGAGGATCAGCACCGAGAAGACCATAGGACCAAGGTTCAGAGTACCAGGCGGAACAGAAAGACCATGCCCTGGTGGTAGCAGGGACAGGGTCAGGAAAATCAGGAGGATCAGAAACACCAAGACTAGGAAGACTAAGAACACTGGACCTGGATGCCCAGGAGAACCAGGACCAAAATGGTGAGGCTCAGAATGACCCAAGCAAACAGAACCAGAACCAAGAGGGCCCAGAATATTGGGTGCAGGGCCAGAAAGGTCATGAGGACAAGACACAATACCAGGGCAACAAGGATGATCCAAACCAGGAAGATGAGCTGAGAGGGCAAGGCTTAAAAGGGCTGGGACACAAGGTGCCAGATAAACCAAGAGGACCAGCAGGACTAGTAACTGATGTACTGGCAATCAGAGGAGCAGGGTGAGATGGATCAGAAAGAACAGATTAAAAGAACAAGGATCACGAGGATCAGGAAAGAAAAGAAGGAGCTAGGACAAAGGGGCCTTGGAGGACCAGGATGGCCAGGAGGAAAGGACCATAACCAAGATGATTCGGCATACAAAAAGTCAAACAAAGGAGACCAGAAACAAAAGGATTAAGTATAATGGGCACAAAACCAGGAAGAGAACACAGACTCTGAGGACCAGGAACAGGAAGACTATTGTTAGGTACACTGGGCAGAGTGAGGAAGACTGAGAGAACAGGACCTTAGCAATCAAGAGGAGATGCCAGCCAAGCAGAGCCAGTAGGACAAGAGCTAAAAGTACTAGGGCAAGGGGCAACAGTGGGACTACAACCAAGGGGAAAAGGAAGTTCAAATCAAAGAGGCCCACAAGCATCAGGATCTGGCATACCAGGACAAGCAGGCCCAGGACCAGGAGGAAAAGGAGAACCATGAGGGCCAAGCAGGGTGGCTAAGAACAGGATGACTTGAGCAAGGAGGATCAGGGCAAAGTGAACAAGTTAGTCTATGATGACAATGAGCAGGAGGGCCATGGCCAAAAGTATCATGACATGTTGGAGGAGGAACCGTGGCAGCCAAGCCTGGAACAGGTGGACTAGGGTCATTAAGACCAGGGACCGGATGGGGGAGGATTAGATGGACTGGACGGATCAGGAACAGGGCTGGGAGGACCAGAAATGTCAGGACCAACGGGACCAGGAACCTGACGTTCCACGTGGAGCAGGAGGACTAGGAGCTGAGGTATTAGGACCAGACTGGCGAGGACCAGGGGAACTAGGACAACCAGTGCCAGGTGCACAAATGGGACCAAACTAGGACCAAAATTACCAGACCCAAACCAAGATGACCTAATAAGAAGGACCAGGACCTGTGGACAGAGTACCATGTGGACCACAAGGACCAGGGCAAGGAGAATCAGGATGACACAAACCAAGAAGACTAGAAGTGCCAGCCATAGGAGCACCATGACAAGAGGGCTAGGTGGATAAGGAATCAGCAGACCAACAGGATCAGGGTGAGGATAAGTAGTGCCAGAATCAGGAGGGCCAATATAAGTATGAGCAGGACGACACCTATGTGAGTGGGGGCCTCATGTATCAGGACAACCTTTTTTAATATGATTCTTATTCACGCATCTTATGCTGCCAACCCTGAGAACCCCCATCTTTTCACTGGTACGTATTTCCTAAAAATTCAGAGCATGAAAACTGAATAACAATCTAGGACAGCTTTTTGAAGCTGGCATAGTAGTCTGAAGGTTGATCTGAGAGCATAAGGACTGAAACGTGGCAGAGGAGTTTAAAGGCGGGTGAGCGATAATGAGTATGGTCTGTGAAGGATGGTAAAAACGGTTTGAGAAACTCAGATCGCTGTAGTCAGGAAAAATGGTTAATGGCTAACAAGGAGTCAAAGGGCAATGTCAGTCAGCATGTGGGAGATTGTTATTATATGAAGGCGCGGATGAGCAGAAGAAGTGATGATGGAAGCTCCTGATAGATCATCTCTGATGTCCCAAAGAGGGATTCTGTGTGACCCACCCCCCAGATCTTCACTTGTATTCCATGTGCTTGTATGTGGGTTGGGTAAGTACAAGTGTGTAGTAGTAAAGGTCCTTGTGTGATGAAAGTCTAAGTGCATGGACCAGTGGATGCATTTTGCATGAGGTGATAGAGAGTAGGTACAGCTTCCTAATGCAGTGGGCTTGTATTGACTGCATCCCAATTCGCAATGTCTTGGCCCATGGTGTAATGGAGTGGCATCCTGTGCCATGTCTGTCAAAATAACTTGGAAACATTCAAACATTTGGGACCTTTAGACCTATAAGTTAGTGACTGCATCTAAGCAAGCTTTAGCACTAAGGGCCTCATATTGCAAAATTACAGGGTTTGTGACTACAAAAGCGGTTATTGTTATGTGCAACACCATTTTTTATGAGTTGGAAAAAAGTTTTGAATAGTAAAAGTACTTTTGTGATTTCCTCCCAACTGCAAGCAGGGGGGTTCCTGAAAAGGGTTTCATCCCCAATTCGGAAATTAATGTATTGATAGTTGCACTGCAGTTGCTGTCACAAATTATTGATGAGCTTACGACCCCCAAGCTAGATTGGTAACTAATTTGCAAATGGAAAGGGGTCCCCTTAAAACTACTTTCCCTTTGGGAATCATGTTGGCAGCCTCAGAGGGGAGATGTTTTCCAAAAATGAAAACTTTCTGTTTTAAACCAGCACTGGTTCCGTTAAGGAACATAGGCTTCTTTGTAGAAAAAAAAGCTTTTGATTTTGGAATGCAGTCATGGAGATGATGGTGCGCTATCCCTTGCAGGCCACCATCTCTTTGATCACAGCCAATCACAGAGAGCCACAAATTGGCACCTGCCTAATGAATAATAATCAGTCTGCAACTCCCTGTGATTCAGTATTTTGTGAATCAACCAAACAGTAAATATGTTGGTTTGCAAAATACTATTCCATTCATAAAATGTATGTGCAGACTTTGGACCACTTTCTACAAATGAAATAAAACAGCAAGACCTTAACTTATATGAGGAGATGGGTGTGAATTGTGTTCATTCCTTGTTTGCAGTTCTATCTGGTGTAAGTAGCTGTTGAAATCTGCATAAGGAATAATAAAATAAAATGTAAGCCTTTTAAACAGCAGCCCCTTATGGCGACTGAGTAGGTTGTGCACACTGTCTACTATTTGGCCTGCTACCAGGTAAATAATGGAATATATTTTCAAGTTATTTGCAAGGCCACTGGCAATACAGAACATAATTTCTGCTAATTAACCAGCTGCCAAGTAAATATTGAAATGTTGTTGCTCTTTGCCATGCTTCTGGTCAAATAATTCACAAATTCTGCTTTTTAACCAGCAGTCATATAATTAATTATGTTTATTTGCCGTTAAAATAGCTGCTGGCCTCATTGTACATGTATGCTGTTTTGCCTGCAGCTGGGTGGTGAGTGCTGATTTTTATTTACTTGACTGCTAGTCAAATAGTACAAAACATCTGCTGTTTAGCCAGTGGCCAGGTAATAGTGAAGTGTTCCAGTTATCTGCACTGCAGCGGGCCAAACATTGCAGAATCTCCACTATCTACCCACCCACTGGCTAAATGTTACAGATTCAGGACTTTTCAGATGGCGGCCATGCAAATAACAGAAAAAAGTCATAATTTACCCAGTCATTTCTGCTATTTTCATGGCTGTTGGTCAAACAGTGCAGAATCTCTTCTATTTAGCAATTGGCTGGGTAAATAATGACGTGTTTCTGTTATTTTCAAGGCAATCGGCAAGCCAGTAAACAATTTAATCTGTTTAATCAGTGGCCGAGTAAATAGCAGAGAAACCTCACGGTTTACCCGGTGGCGAGTTAAGTAGCTGCTACGAATTCAAAAGCACCATAACACACACCACCCCAAGCTCCTCTGCTCCCCACTACTTCATCTGAATAGTGTGCAGAGCTTAATGCCACTAACCAAACAAAGGAAGGCGTGCAGACCTACAACTTCTGGCAGCCTAAGTGCCTCATGTCGCCCTAGTGGGAAATGGAAAATTAGCACTCCTAAGCAGTTAGGGGCAAATCACACAGGCCCTCATTATGACATTGGCGGTGAGTGATAAAGTGGTGGAAATACTGCCAAATTATGACACTGGGGGTGAGAACTCCCATAGACAGTCAATGTACCACACCATCTGCCACGGCGTTACCACCACGCACGCTGGCGGTCGCCATCAACATCCAGGCGGAAGACAAAATACCACCCACCATATTATGACACATCACACAGCCAGGTGATGGGGTCTCATTGCTTCATTGCTTCCTTGTTTTGGATACTTCTGCTTTGACCCTGCACTATTGCTACTACTTTGAGAACCATCACAACCACCAGAAAACGATAATTGAAACAAAGAGAATCACACTAAATTACATCTGAAACTGTAATATTGGATCCACCCCTTGTCTGGAAAATGAGTATCAAAGTGGAACGGTGAAATGATCAATCCAAAGGTAACAAGAATAGAGGTAATAAAATGCATCTTTTTTTCGCTGTCTTATTTTTTACAAAATTTCTAATAAAGTCAATAAATACAAATTTGTGTGAGTTTCTATTCTTCTGTGTCTTTGATGCCTGTATACCTTTCTCTTATTTTCTGGGGAAATTAATTCATATTCCACTGGCCTTCAGTTCAATGAATTAATTATCTTGCTTGTGGCTCCTTGATGGAATGCTTTCTCTGTTGGCCTGTCACAGTAGGGTCTATTGAAGGAAGGACTTTATATTGTCTACTCAGTTACAGTAAAACTTGCCTGTAAGGAACAGTAAAACAAATTATGACTTTGTCACCCTAGGAGAAACCTCCTTGCATGTGGGGGCCATTGTTTTTTGTTTTTCAAAAACAAACCCCTAAATAGGGAGGTTTGCTTTGAAGAAGAAGACATTTTTGAAAAGTTTGCTGACTGGCCATCATGTCTGGTGGTATTGTCCTTCAAACATTTCATGCAAAGACAGGAACTGCCATGACGG
The DNA here is from genome assembly GCF_031143425.1 of Pleurodeles waltl. Classification (NCBI taxonomy): domain Eukaryota; kingdom Metazoa; phylum Chordata; class Amphibia; order Caudata; family Salamandridae; genus Pleurodeles; species Pleurodeles waltl. The sequence goes on from NC_090440.1 coordinate 1,544,609,660, forward strand.
CAGTTCCTGTAAATGGAAAGAGTTGTCCACGGGGCCAGTAGACAACTCTAAATCTAGCGGGCCAAGGTCGCTCAGGATGGCAGCGGTATTGTCCTTTGACTTCTGCATTAATTACATTCTCAAAACTCTCGGGCCACAGTTTTTTGTCCTTCTGTCATGAGACTGGAATGAAGCCTCTCAATTATTTTATGTTGGTTACTCGCTACTTCACAGGGATAAAACATTTCCAGTTCTGGGTTTTGCTTTTATAAATCAATTGTTTGGAGGTATTTTAGTCTGATTTTTCCCTTGAACTGAATCAGAATGAATAATTCTAGAATGCACTGATTTGCTGCAGGAAAGCAGCTGTTTTGATAAGATGGAGCTTTTTGGCTCTGGTACATTCCCATGGCTTTCTGAATAAGAGTGCTCTTCTGAAGCTATGTAAACAGATTTAACTAGTCTTGCAAAGGCTCTCATCATCTTTATCATTTTTATCATTAGTCATCTATGCAGGTCAATTTTAATAAGTAGGAGCATTTGTGGGGCACAAGACAACTCTGTACAAGGCCTCCCAATTCGCAATGTCTACCGTCACGCCAACAGAAATAGGCCCACACTATCACGACCCACGAATCCATGCAGCGGTCTTTCATCCGCGGTATTCCACTGGCGGTACACACCGCCGCGCTCAAAATACACACACTCTTACAAAACATCCCCACATTGGACAATTCAAAATACACACACCTGAGATACATACACACACCACTCCCACACACCCCATTACAATATAAAACACACACTCACATCACCCACAAACCCATACGACTAACAATTCAGAAAGAAGGGCAGAGAGAGACACCACCAGCAAGAACAACAGCATCTACAGGCACACAACACCATCACCCGCACAACTTCCACGCACCTCACACAACATACCACTACATATCACCACACTTATCACCACACACTCCACTCCACATATCACCTACACCACCCCATGGCACGGCAAAGACACCCCAGGTTCTCGGAGGAGGAGCTCAGGGTCATGGTGAAGGAAATCGTCCAGGTAGAGCCACAGCTATTCGGAGCACAGGTGCAGCACACCTCCATAGCTAGGAAGATGGAGCTATGGCGCAGAACAGTGGACAGGGTCAATGCAGTGGGACAATGCCCAAGAAATCGGGAGGACATCAGGAAGAGGTGGAACGGCCTACGGGGGAAGGTGCGTTCCGTGGTCTCAAGACACGACCTGGCGGTTCAGCGGACTGGCGGCGGACCCCCACCTCCTCCCCCTCAACTAACAACATGGGAGGAGCAGGTCTTGGCGATTCTGCATCCTGAGGGCCTTGCTGGAGTAGGTGGAGGAATGAACTCTGATAAGTCAAAGCTTTACTATTACATCCCCCACCCTACCTGCATGCTATCACATACCCCCACCCTCACCCTCACCCCCAGCACCCCAACTCCTCACAAATGTCCCAACATCACAAACCACACATCCCAACACCAAGCCCTGCATGCAACTACAAAGCATGGACACCCATCACCAAAGCATGGCCACTGCACATACCCATACACCCCCCTAAACCACCATCACACAAGCTCCCACACAGGAAAGCTAGCACTGGGGTACACAGTCACCCACCCATTGCACACCATTACACACACAAATTTAACAAACATCCTTTTATACCCCTGCAGGACCCCTACCCAACGTCACCGGACAGGAGGGTCCACACATGTCCACACCACCAACAGAAGAGGCCCACAGTGATGACAGCACCTCTGTCCAACTGGATTTAGATGAGCAGCCCGAACCATCGGGGACCTCTGGACAGTCGGTTCCCCTCACACAGGCACAGGCCACCACAGACCTTCCCCCCTTTGGAAACACCAGCACAGCACCCACCCAGCGGGCCCATACCTCCGTCCCCAGGACACGTCAATCAGCTGTGTGTCCACCACTACAGGGAACCCAGGATAACCCACCACCCCAACAACAACAGGGACCTGGGGGCAGTGGTAGTGGGCACACGGTCCAGGGGGCGGAGGCACTGGAACACAGGGGAACTGGGAGGGCTGCCGTGCGACAGGGGGCGGACAGGCCAAGGGAACCCACTCTCTACGAGGCCCTCTCCTCCATCATCGGAGCATACCACCACTCCCAGGAGACGATGGCAACGGTACTGGCCAAGTTTCAGGAGACCCAGCGCATGCAAGATGAACAGTATATGGGCTTCAGGGAGGAACTCAGAACCATCAGCTCCACCCTGGGCACCATCGTAGGGGTGCTGAAGGAAGTACTCAACACCAGGAGGGACACTGTGACACTACAAGGGGCGCCTGACACTAGCATGGACGATGAACTGCCCTCCACCTCCACCGGTGCTAGTGGACAGGACGCCCCGCCACAGGACCACCACACCAGCACCCCACCCCCTGCAGAGGGAGAACCACCCCGCAAACAGTCCCTGAGATCCAGGAACACGCAGAGAACGATGCCAAGACCCCCGCCAAGAAATGAGACCACCATGATTGTCATCCTACTGTCCCACTTTGTCACCCTGTCCATAATTAAACTGCCCCAGCTCCACTTCCTATGCCCATGTGGGCAATGCACCTGTGAGCCTAATAGACTGGACTCTGCAATGGACACTCTTCCGCCATCACCCCTCACCAATTCACAACCCCCTCCAATATTTAGCATTTAAATAAACACATCTAAAGCACAAAATGATCTGGAGTCTGTCTGTGATTTCGAAATAGTGTATTAGCAATTACAGTGACAAAATGTTTTTGAAATAGTAATGTCAACATACCTATGTCACACAGCTCTAGTCCATGAGGAATCTAAGCAGATGTCACACAGTGGGACCCACATCTGTGAAACCGTAAGGGAAAGTGACAACTCAGTGACCATACACTGGGTGAAAACGACAGACAGGAGAGAGGTAGTTGTGTTGAAGTACATGTAGTAGGCAGGATTGTATTCTTACCTGTGTCTCACTGGAAATATTGCTGGATCACTGAGTCCCTGTTGTGCATGTCTTCTTCCTCTGCTTCCTCCTCATCACTGTCCACAGGCTCCACAGCTGCAACAACACCGCCATCTGGACCATCCTCCTGCAGAAAAGGCACCTGGTGTCGCAAAGCCAAGCTGTGAAGCATACAGCAGGCCACAATGTTCTGGCACACCTTCTTTGGTGAGTAGACTAGGGATCCACCTGTCATCTGGAGGCACCTGAACCTGGCCTTCAGGAGGCCGAAGGTCCGCTCGATCACCCGCCTAGTTCGCCCATGGGCCTCATTGTAGCGTTCCTCTGCCCTGGTCCTTGGATTCCTCACTCGGGTCAGTAGCCATGACAGGTTGGGGTAACCAGAGTCACCTGCAAATGGTGAGGGCCAACTGTTAGACACACACTAACCTGGAGGGGTAACCCCAGACCCAGACAACCATTCCCACTGACTTGCTTCCAGGTGCTCACCTAATAGCCACACACAGTGCCTCTCGAGTTGACCCATCACATAAGGGATGCTGCTATTCCGCAGGATGTAGGCGTCATGCACTGAGCTAGGTAACATGGCATTCACATCTGTACATTCATAGAATGATAACTCTTCCGGTTTCTGTACACCTGTTCACTCTTTTGGGGGGGGACCAAAACCACATGGGTCCCATCATTGGCACCTATGATGTTGGGGATATGTCCCTGGGCATAGAAATCACCTTTCACTGTAGGCAAATCCTCCACCTGAGGGAAAACGATGTAGCTCTGCATGTGTTTCAGAAGGGCAGACAACACTCTGGACAATACGTTGGAAAACATAGGCTGGGACATTCCTGATGCCATGGCCACAGTTGTTTGAAAAGAGCCACTTGCAAGGAAATGGAGCACTGACAGCACCTGCACTTGAAGGGGGATTCCTCTGGGATGGCGGATTGCTGACATTAGGTCTGGCTCCAACTGGGTACACAGTACCTGGATTGTGGCACGGTCAAGCCTGTAGGTGATTATCAAATGTCGCTCCTCCATTGTCGACAGGTCCACCAACGGTCGGTACACCGGAGGATGCCGCCATCTCCTCACATGTCCCAGCGGACGGTGCCTATGAAGGACAACAGCAAGCACAGAGTCAAACAACTCAGAGTTACGTACCCACAGTTTACCCAGAACACCAATCATACACAAAAGGTGGCCTGTATGTGTGTTGAGACTAGGCCTAGGTATGTGTGACGCAGTTGAAAATGAAGCCATGTGGGCCCCTGAAATAGCAGCTGCCTGACCTGTAAAGTGGGACAATGGGATGTGAGGTAACTGCGCTGGCGTTGTACACCGTCGCGGTAGGCGGTCGAAGACCGCAGTGCAATGCTGCATTGGTTAACATTGGACCCTATGGGTCCCAGGAGCCAATGACGATGTATGCCGGCGGTGACAGTACGCACCACCGCGGAGGTGATCGCCATTTTATATCTGTTCAATCACATGATACCTCATCTTCGACAGGAAAGGACCTACACTGAAAGTGCTGTTGTGACCTCGGTCTGGAAGAGAAAATGCCTCGTGCGTCTGGGGATAGGGCCCCTGCCTTCACATCGGAGGAGTTGGAGAAGCTCGTGGATGGGGTCCTTCCCCAGTACACGCTACTCTACGGTCCTCCAGACAAACAGGTAAGTACACAGGGAGCATGTTGTATGGGCTATGCCTGTGTGGAGAGGGCTGGATGTAGGAAGGAAGGGGGCAGAGTGCTGCGTGCATGAAAGACGGTGAATGCATGTGCCACATGGCAAGGATAGGGATGGGGGCCAATCACTTTGACGGTGCAGTTGGTAATGACTTTTCTTCTTCCCCTGTACATTTCATGTAGGTCAGCGCCCACCAGAAGAAAGATATTTGGCGTGCCATCGCTAAGGACGTCCGGACCCTAGGGGTCTACCACAGACAGAGCACCCACTGCCGGAAAAGATGGGAGGACATTTGCCGCTGGAGCAAGAAGATGGCGGAGGCTCAGCTGGGGATGGCCTCCCAACGTGGGAGGGGTGCCAGTCGCACCATGTCCCCCCTGATGTTCAGGATCCTGGCGGTGGCCTACCCGTAGTTGGATGGGTGCTTGAGGGCATCACAGCAGACACAAGGGGGTGAGTACACTCTCATTCTGCTGACTTTGTCCGCAGTTGTCTGGGTGGGGGAGGAGGGCTGTGGGTTTCCCTAGGCCAGGGCGAGTTCTATAGGCAAGGCCCCTCCGTAAGGCAGGCCATGTGGCACCCCACCCCACCTCTGTAGACTGCCAAGTACAGCTATTCATGCCCCTTTGTCATCTATGTGTGCAGATGTCGTCCATAGCCTTGTAGGCCATTTCCCAGGAATTGAACAGTGGAGCCCAAGAGCGCGGCGTAGTGCAGGGGGCTTCTGTGTCAGTCTTGTCCACCAACTGTAGCGGTAATCCATGCACTCAACATGTCTTTCTTCTGTCATCCCCCACCCCTTTTTGTGGTCTCCCTGTTCTTGTGTGCATTAGCATCATCAGGCGGAGGAGCAGTGGCACCGGAGCACGAGGGAGCTGCATCCCACATGGCCCTTGAGGGCGAGACTACGGACTCGGAATTCACCAGTGGGACGGAGGGCGAGGGGAGCTTCATGGCGGGAACATGAGCTGAGACCAGCGACACGGACACGTCCTCTGATGATTGTGGCAGCGGCAACATCTGTGCCTCCAGCATCTACAGGTACAGCCGCCACCCCCCCTACCAGCACCGCCCTCCCAGCAGCCCCTCAGCCTTCGCCCCGTGCCCGCTGACCCAGGAGGGTGGGCATCACCTTCGCCCCAGGCACCTCAGGCCCTGCCCCAGTCACCCCTGCTGCCCTCAGTGAGGAGGCCATTGACCTCCTCAGGTCCCTCACTGTTGGGCAGTCTACCATTTTGAATGCCATCCAGGGTGTAGAAAGGCAGTTGCAACGAACAAATGCATTCCTGGAGGGCATTCATTCTGGTCAGGCGGCCCTTCACCGAGCTTTTCAAACTCTGGCCTTAGCACTGATGGCAGCCATTGTCCCCGTCTCTAGCCTCCCCCCTCCAACTTCCTCCACCCAGACCCAATCCCCTGTACCTCTGCCTATCCCAAGCACACCATCAGACCAGCATGCACACACATCAACACACAAGGGAAGCTCAGGCAAACATAAGCACCACACATCCCACAGGCACTCACACAAGCAACACACACATGCAGACACACCAACATCCACTGCCTCCACTGTGTCCCCCTCCTCCTCGTCTCCCTCCTCCCTCCCAGTCTCGTCTACACTCACACCTGCATGCACTACCTCTACAGCCACTACGTCCCTCACCAGCACACCAACCAGGACACCCTGCTCACATGCAGTCACCACTCTCACTATCATTCACACGTCCCCTGTGTCCCCTCCCAGTGTGTCTGTGACGCCCCCTCCCAAGATACACAAATGCAGGCACACACCCACCCAACAGCCATCCACCTCACGACAGCCTCCAGCGCATGCACCTGCACCCAAAGTCACCAAACGTACACCTCCTACTACCACCACCTCTTCCTCACTCCCAAACCCCCTCCAGCTACCCGTCCCAGTGTGTCCAAAAAACTTTTCCTGTCCAGCCTTGACCTTTTTCCCACACCTCCCCCACCCCGTCCATTTCATAGGTCCCGAACTAGCACCTCAGCCACAACATCTCTGGGACCAGTGGTGCCTGTAGTCACCGGTATGTGGAGTGCACCGGCCACCAGGACAGCCAGTGTGGCACGGAGCCACAGCACTGACAGTCCCCCACCTTTGAAGCATCAGAAGTTGGCCAGTGCCTGGCGGGAGAGGGGGAAGACTCCAGCCACCAAAGCCGCTCCCAGGGGTCCCGTTGGGAGTGTGGAGTCATCTGTGACACCTTCCAAGGTGGGGAAGGGCCACAAGAAACCCAGCAAGTCTGGGAAGAGCTGCACGGCGGAGAAGGCCACCGACCAGCCCCAGCCCAGCTGCCCAGGAGGGCACCGCCAGCCCCAGCCCAGCTGCCCAGGACGCCACCGCCAGCCCCAGCCCAGCTGCCCAGGAGGCCACCGCCAGCCCCAGACCCACCGCCACCCCCAGCCCAGCTGCCCAGGAGGGCACCGCGAGGCCCCAGCCCAGCTGCCCAGGAGGCCACCGCCAGCCCCAACCCAGCTGTCCAGGAGGCCACCGCCAGCCCCAGCCCAGCTGCCCAGGAGGGCACCGCCAGCCCCAGCCCAGCTGCCCAGGAGGCCACCACCAGCCCCAGCCCAGCTGCCCAGGAGGCCACCGCCAGCCCCAGCCCAAGCTGCCCAGGAGGCCATCGCCAGCCCCAGCCCCAGCCCAGCTGCCCAGGAGGCCACCGCCAGCCCCAGCCCCGCTGATCCATGAAGGACCGCCAGCACAAGCCCCACTGGGCCATGAAGGACCGCCAGCACCAGCCCCGCTGGGCCATGAAGGACCGCCAGCACCAGCCCCGCTGGGCCATGAAGGACCGCCAGCACCAGCCCCGCTGGGCCATGAAGGACCGCCAGCACCAGCCCCGCTGGGCCATGAAGGACCGCCAGCACAAGCCCCGCTGGGCCATGAAGGACCGCCAGCACAAGCACCGCTGAACAGGGCACCGCCAACTCAAGCACCGCTGCACAGGGCACCGCCAACTCAAGCACTGCTGCACAGGGCACCGCCAACTCAAGCACCGCTGAACAGGGCACCGCCAACTCAAGCACCGCTGAACAGGGCACCGCCAACTCAAGCACCGCTGCACAGGGCACCACCAACTCAAGCACCGCTGAACAGGGCGCCGCCAACTCAAGCACCACTGAACAGGGCACCGCCAACTCAAGCACCGCTGCACAGGGCACCGCCAACTCAAGCACCGCTGCATAGGGCACCGCCAACTCAAGCCCCGCTTCACAGGGCACCGCCAACTCAAGCACCGCTGCACAGGGCAACGCCAACTCAAGCACGGCTGAACAGGGCACCGCCAACTCAAGCACCGCTGAACAGGGCGCCGCCAACTCAAGCACCGCTGCACAGGGCACCACCAACTCAAGCACCGCTGAACAGGGCGCCGCCAACTCAAGCACCACTGAACAGGGCACCGCCAACTCAAGCACCGCTGCACAGGGCACCGCCAACTCAAGCACCGCTGCATAGGGCACCGCCAACTCAAGCCCCGCTTCACAGGGCACCGCCAACTCAAGCACTGCTGAACAGGGCACCGCCAACTCAAGCACCACTGAACAGGGCACCACCAACTCAAGCACCGCTGCTTGGGCACCGCCAACTCAAGCCCCGCTGCAGAGGGCACCGGCAAATCAAGCACCACTGCACAGGGCACCGCCAACTCAAGCACCGCTGCACAGTGCACCGCCAACTCAAGCACCGCTGAACAGGGCACCGCCAACTCAAGCACCGCTGAACAGTGCACCGCCAACTCAAGCACCGCTAGCCCATGAGCGGCAGGGGCACTGACGCAACTGGGTCTGTCACGGGGTGAGTGATGCACTCTGGGCACCAGTCCCCCTCCAGAACCAGTAGAGACATCCATCCACTACCTCTGTCCTTCACAGGATGAAGCACTCTGGGCACCAGTCCCCTCCAGAACCAGTGGAGACATCCATCCACTACCTCTGTCCTACACAGGATGAAGCACTCTGGGCACCAGTCCCCCTCCAGAACCAGTGCAGACATCCATCCACTACCTCTGTCCTTCACAGGATGAAGCACTCTGGGCAAAAGTCCCCCTCCAGAACCAGTTAAGACATCCATCCACTACCTCTGTCCTACACAGGATGAAGCACTCTGGGCACCAGTCCCCCTCCAGAACCAATGGAGACATCCATCCACTACCTCTGTCCTTCACAGGATGAAGCATTCTGGGCCCCTGTCCCCCTCCAGAACCAGTGGAGACATCCATCCACTACCTCTGTCCTACACAGGATGAAGCACTCTGGGCACCAGTCCCCCTCCAGAACCAGTGGAGACATCCATCCACTACCTCTGTCCTTGGCAGGATGGAGCACTCTGGGCACCAGTCCCCCTCCAGAACCAGTTATCCACTTGAGAGACTGTGGCTTTGCACTCCCCAGGATGCAGCAGTGGGCAAGCCACCCACTGTAGAGACTTGAGAGACTGTGGCTTTGCACTCCCCAGGATGGAACAGTGGGCAAACCACCCACTGTAGAGACTTGAGAGACTGTGGCTTTGCACTCCCCAGGATTGAACAGTGGGCATGTGGCCCTCTCATGGATTTGGCATTGTGCACTCAAGCGGCTGAGGTGCCCCCCCTTTCCCTCTCCCTGAGGTGCCTGTTTAGTTGCTGTCTGATGCCCCTGCAGTGTTCTCTCCGTCATGGTCGGGGATCTTGTGTGGGCCTCGCCCATACCGTGTGGTCCCAGTGTTCCACAGACTTTCTTTGTGCAGTACCTGGACTACTACTACTGGTATATATTTTGTACATGGTGTATATATATATTTCTGCCTACTTGTTTGTAATATATTCCGATGGTTACACTCATTTTCTTTGGTCTTTGCATTTTTCCGGGGGTTTTGGGGGGTGTAACTGTGATGTATTAATATGCATTAGTGTGTGTGTTGTAGTGGGTGAGGGTGGGGGTGGGGTGTTGCGTGTGTGTGTCCCTGATTTTTGCCTCCTTCCTCCCCCGTGTCGTAGGTGCAGTACTCACTGTGGTCTTCGCCGCTGGCGTCCGTGCTCCTGGTAGAGGAGCAGGAAGACTATCGCAGGTAGAATTTGGAGTTCCGGTTCCATGGTGTCCTCGTTCCTCGTGGAGTGTGTAGAGGTGAGCGTTTTCCCTTCAAAATTCCTGTTTCCGCCGTGTTTTTATCCGTGGTGAATACGCCCCGGAAAAGGTGGCGGATTGGCCTGTCATAATAGTGTGGGCGGTACATTGTCTCCCGCCTGTCTGTTGGCGGTGACCGCTGCGCTGTTTGTTTGTAGCGCCGTGGCGGTCGGAGTGTTAAAGTGTCTGTCTTTGTTGGCGGTTTCCGCTGCGGTCGTAATTGCAATTGTTTTACCGCTGGCCTGTTGGCGGTCTTACCGCCGCTTTAACACCGTCTGCCAGGGTTGTAATGACCACCATAGTTTCTGCTAATTAACCAGCTGCCATGTAAATATTGAAATGTTGTTGCTCTTTGCCATGCTTCTGTTCAAATAATTCACAAATTCTGCTATTTAACCAGCAACTCATTGTACATGTATGCTGTTTTGCCTGTAGCTGGGTAGTGAGTGCTGATATTTTTTTACTTGACTGCTAGTCAAATAGTACAAAACATCTGCTGTTTAGCCAGTGGGCAGGTAATAGTGAAGTGTTCCTGTTATCTGCACTGCAGCGGACCAAACATTGCTGAATCTCCACTATCTACTCAGCCACTGGCTAAATATTACAGAGGGCCTCATTGCAACATTGGCGGGCGGCTACCGCTGCCCGCCAAGCTGTAACCGCCGTGCGGCCGCCAATGCGGCCGCACTCCCGCGGTGGCCATTTGGACATCCCCGCTGGGCCGGCGGGCGGAAACCAAGTTTCCGCCCGCCGGCCCAGCGGGGATGTGGGCCGCAACATGGGAGCCGGCTCCAAATGGAGCCGGCGGTGTTGCGGCCGTGCGACGGGTGCAGTTGCACCCGGCGCACTTTTCACTGTCTGCACAGCAGACAGTGAAAAGCCGCATGGGGCCCTGTCAGGGGGCCCCTGCACTGCCCATGCCAGTGGCCCCACGACTCCCCGTACAGCCAGCATTTTCCTGGCGGTTCAGACCGCCAGAAAAAGGCTGGCAGTCGAGGACTCGTAATCCCCTGGGCAGCGCTGCCCTGGCAGATTACATCCACCGGGGCCATTGTGGCGGAAAACCGCCACCGTCAAAATACGCCGGGAGGCACCGCCAGCCTGTTGTCGGTGCTCCCGTCGTTTTGGCCCTGAGGTTGTAATACCGCCAGGGTCATAATGACCACCAGATTCTGGACTTTCCAGATGGCGGCCATGCAAATAACAGAAAAAAGTAATTATTTACCCAGTCATTTCTGCTATTTTCATGGCTGTTGGTGAAACAGTGCAGAATCTCTTCTATTTAGCAATTGGCTGGGTAAATAATGGTGTGTTTCTGTTATTTTTTAAGGCAATCGGCCAGCCAGTAAACAATGTAATCTGTTTAATCAGTGGCCGAGTAAAAAGCAGAGAAACCTCACGGTTTATCCAGCACCCTAACACACACCGCCCCAAGCTCCTCTGCTCCCCACTACCTCACCTGAATAGTGTGCATTGCTTAATGCCACTAACCAAACAAAGGAAGGCGTTCAGACCTACAACTTCCTGCAGAGTAAGTGTCTCATGCTGCCATAGTGGGAAATGGAAAATTAGCACTCCTAAGCAGTTAGAGGCAAATCACACAGGCCCTCATTATGACATTGGCGGTGAGTGATAAAGTGGCAGAACTCCCACAGACAGTCAATGTACCACACCATCTGCCAGGGCGTTAACACCACACATGCTGGCGGTCGCCATCAACATCGAGGCAGAAGACAAAGTACCACCTACCATATTATGACACATCACACTGCCACGATTTCCGTGGCAGTGCCAACACCATCAAAAGCCTGGCGGAAACCAAACACAGAAAACAAAAGAATCACCAAGTACACAGAGGATTCCGTCGCCGCCATGGAACTGGAACTGTAAGTCTTCCCGATGCTCTTCTACGCCATGCTCCACCTGGAACACCAACGCTGATGACAATGGTGAGCAGAGCCGCCTAGCACACAAGGGAGGGAGGGAGGAAAACGAGAGTGACACACACATGCACAACACACATCAGACATACACCATAGACACAACCAGCTGCACACATAAACCAATCTCACACCACACACAGCACAATAAAACATGGAGCAGATTACGTAAGTACTGAAAACATACTAGCAAGGGAAAAGCCACCACATGAACATGATATGTACAATTGTCCACAAAGGGCCAATGCCCAGTCCAAAGTACAAAGGGCCCATATAGCCACAGGGTACAGTCCAAGACCCAACCTGTCTGCTGACATCAACTGCACAGAACTCTGCAGGGGCATCATGGTGTAAGTGGGCAGGCACCTCAGGAGGAAGGGAGGAGGGGGCACCTGAGCTGAGTTGGGGCACTTGCCCACTGGTTATGGAGGGGGCTCCATTCCCACTTCTCTGTGCTGGGGAGTGGAAGGCCACAGTCTCTCAGGTGGATGACTTTCCCATTGGTTCTGGAGGGGGCGCCATGCCCATTTCTCTGTGCTGGGGAGTGCAAGGCCACAGACTCTCAGGTGGGTGACTGTCCCATTGGTTCTTGGAGGACTCCATGACCATTTCTCTGTGCTGGAGAGTGCAAGGCCACAGTCTCTCAGGTGTGTGACTTTCCCACTGGTTCTGGAGGGGCTCCATGCCCATTTCTCTGTGATGGGGAGTGCAAGGCCACAGTCTCTCAGGTGGGTGACTTGCCACTGGTTCTGGAGGAGCTTGTGGTACAGCAGTTTCAGGAGGGTAGCCTACATACCCTTTGCTGGAGGTGAGGGCTGCACTGTTTCATCTGTAGGTGAGGGCTGCACTGTCTCAGCACGTGAAGGTGCCTCCTGGGCAGCCTCTGCTGGAGGTGAGGGCTGCACTGTCTCAGCAGGTGAAGGTGTAGCCTCTGCAGGAGGAGTGGATTGCACTGCCTCAGCTGGAGGTGAGGGTCCATGACCACTGGCGGTGGTGGTGTCACCCCGCCAGCCTCTGCTGGAGTTGAGGGCTTCTTCCCCTTTATGGCAGACATCAAGGGCTGCTTCACCTTCAGGCAGGAGGTGCTGGCTCCTTCCCCTTAATGGCAGGACTCGAGGGCTTCTTCCCCTTCATGGCAGGAGTCGAGGGCTTCTTCCCCTTCATGGCAGGATGTGCGGCCTCCTTCCCCTTTATGGCAGGAGTCAAGAGCTTTTTCCCCTTCATGGCATTGGCTGTGGGATCCTTACCCTTCCTGGCTGATGGAGTGGGAACCATCATTGTCTTGCCCCCATGACTAGGAGGCGCCTACATTGTCTGTGTGGACTGTTTGGCTGAGGTGCTGGGCTGGGTCGTTTGGACCCTGCTCTCATGGGCAGGATGGGGGGAGGGGGTCGGAAGAGGTCAAGTTGGGCAAGGAAAAGCTTTTTAGGGACGATATGGGCGGGAAGAGGGAGAAGGGATGGGAGTGGTTGTTGAAGGAGTACGTCTGCTGGACTTGGGTGCAGGTGCATGGGGAGTGTACTGATGTGAGGTGGATGGCTGTTGGGTGTCTGAGTGCTGGCGTTTGTGTGCTTTGGGGGGACAGACAGGGTTGGAGAGGACACAGGAGACACATGCATGGATGTTTTGGAGGTGTCTGCTAGTGAGGTATGTGTGCTGCTTGGTGATGCTGGTGGTGTTGTTGAAGCAGTGCATGCAGATGTGAGTGTGGACGTGACTGTGAGAGAGATGGAGGAGGGGGAGATAGTGGAGGCAGTGGATATGGTTGTGTCTGCAACTGTCTGGTGTTTGTGTGAGTGCTTGTGTGTTGAAGTGTGGTGCATGTGTTTGGCTGTGCTACTCTTTTGTGTTGTTTTGTGTGCATGCTCATCTGTATGTGTGCATGGGATGGGTTGGGGTTGAGGAGACTGGGAAGTGGTAGTTGGACGGGGGACGGTAGGGACAGGGACAATACCTGCCATCACAGAGGAGGCCAGAGCCTGAATTGATCTCTTTTGGGCCACCATTCCACTGTGGATGCCCTCCAGAAATGCATTGCATTGCTGCATCTGGGATGCCAGCCCCTGGATGGCATTCACAATGGTTGACTGCCCTGCAGAGATGGATCTGAGGAGGTCAATAGCCTCCTCCCTCAGGGCAGCAGGGCACACTGGGACAGGGCCTGAGGTGCCAGGGGCGAAAGAGATTCCCACCCTCCTGGGTGAGTGGGCACAGGCAACTCGCTAAGGGACTATTGGGAGGGGGTGCTGGTATGGGGGTGGCAGCTGTACCTGCAGCTGGGGTGGTCATAGAGGTGTCTGCCAACACCAGGGAGCTTCCATCGGAGGAGGCATCGGAGTCTGTGTTGTCACCTCCTGTCTCCGTCGTGGTGCTCCCCTTGCCCTCCGTCCCACTGGTTCCCTCAATGTCGGTGGACTCCTGGGTCCTGTAGGATGCAGCTCCCTCTGTCGCCGGTGCCCCTGCTCCTCCACCAGATGATGCTAATGCACACATGGACAGGATGACAGATGATATAGGGGGGAGAGAGAAAGAGAGCACAGGGTCAATTACTGCACCAACACCACTGTTTGCATACTCAGCTCTGTCACACACAGGGCTCAGGATTGAGCACTATGCATTGCACTGCCTTTGATTTGGATAGATGCCACAGCAAGATGAGGGCCAAACACCGCCAACTGCAAGCCTCCTGGGACCCACTAAGCACTGTCTGACATGGAATGCAACCTAGCTAGGTTACCTGTTTTTCACTTTCAACCATTAGCCTTGAGCTGGATCACACTGCAATGTCTAGCCTGCACTAAGGGGCACCCGCTAACTGACACCCACCTCCCGGATCCTATGCCACCAGCCAATTATTGTAGTAGTGCCCACTGTACTCACCCCCTTGTGGCTGCTATGATGACCTCAAGCACCCATCCAGCTCTTGGGTAGGCCACCGCCAGTATGCGGGCCATCAGGTGGGTCAGGTTCTGACGGGCACCCCTTCCTCATTGGGAGGCCACCCCCAGCTAGGTGTCCATGGTCTTCCGTGCCCAGTGTCTCAGGTCCTCCCACTGTTTCCGACAGTGGGTGCTCAGCCTGCCATAGACCCCCAGGGTCCGCACGTCCTTGGTGATGGCACGCCATAATCGCTTCTTTTGTTGGGTGCTGACCTGCAGAGGCGATACAGACGGGAGGACACCATTACACATGCAATCCAGCCTGTCACACATATGGCCCACCAATATCGTTTCCGTCACCATTGGCACACACATCTGCCGGCACACAGCATGTACACCACCACATTATATCCCCCCCATGACACAATGCTCTCACACACATCTCCATGCATCCTACCGATATGCATTATGCCCAAGGTGTACTCACCTTGCCCATACAGCAGTCTGTACTGGGGTAGGACCCCATCCACCAAACGCTACAACTACTCCGAAGTGAAGGCAGGGGCCCTTTCCCCGGTCACACGGGCCATGGTAGGTTCCATACACAGGTCACAGCAGCACACGCAGTGTAGGTGTTCTCCTGTTGAAGTTTAGGAAACAAGTGAGGAATCAGATAGAAAATGGTGGTCACATCCGCGGCAGTGTACACCATCACCGCGGCACTGATCCCCATTGGCCACTGTCCTCCATAGGGCCCCGTATTATCCAATGATGAATTGCACGGCGGTGCAAGACCGCCTTCTGCCACGACGCCCAGCGTCAGCAGAGTTACCTCACTTTGACCTGTCACTAAATACAGGACTGGCGAACACCATGTCATGGAGATGTATAACCATCAGATTAACCTTTACTGCATCACTGCCTAGATTTGCGCATACCTGTCATTCCCACTGTCCCATCACATAAATGCAACATGTACACTGAGGTTGTGGTTCCATTGTTCAAATTATGAGCTTGCTCACTCTTGTGAGCCTTAGATACCTACTGCTGCGGATGAATGGGAGGAGAAAACAAACCCCGTGTACAGACCCCTTGTGGACTTGGCTACACTGGAGGACAGGCACATTATACTCACATATAGACTGGACAGGGTCACAATCACGGAGCTGTGTGCTCAATTGGAGCCTGACCTGAGATCATCTATCCGTCATCCCACTGGGATCCCCCCACTTGTGCAAGTGCTATCAGTGCTCCATTTCCTGGCAACTGGCTCTTTCCAAGTGACAGTGGGCTTGGCAATTGGAATGTCACAGCCAATGTTTTCTATTGTGCTGGCAAGGGTCCTGTCTGCAGTGGTGAAGCACATGTGCAGCTACATTGCTTTCCCCCTGGTGGACGATTTGACAACTGTAAAGGCAGGATTCTATGCAATGGACCATATCTCCAATATAATTGGTGCGATTGATGGTACACATCTTGCGTTAGTCCCCCCTGCCAGAATGAACAGGTGTTTAGGAATCTGAAGAGTTTCCACTCACTGAATGTGCAAATGGTTTGCCTGGTGGACCAGTACATCTCCCACGTCACTGCCAAGTATCCTGGGTCAGTGCATGACACCTTCATCCTGAGGAATAGCAGCATCCCAAATGTGATGGTCCAACTACAGAGGCACATGGTGTGGCTAATAGGTGAGCTAGATTCCCCACCCACTGTATGTCAGTGTGTGCCTTCAGATGTTCTCCCCATAGGATTGTGTAAGGCTAAATATAGTCCCTCAATACTTGCAGGTGACTCTGGCTACCCAAACCCATTGTGGCTGCTGACCCCTGTGAGGAATGCCAGGACATGGGCTGAAAAAAGTTATAATAAGGCACACGGGCGAACCAGGAGAATTATTGAAAGGACCTTCAGCCTCCTGAAGGCCAGGTTCAGGTGCCTCCATCTGACAGGTGAATCCCTGTGCTACTCGCCCGGAAAGGTCTGCCAGATAGTAGTGGCATGCTGCATGTTGCACAACCTGGCCTTCAGACGACATGTGCCTTTTCTGCAGGAGGAGGGGACTGGAGATGACCCTGTGTCAGCAGTAGACCCTGAGGATAGTGAGGATGAGGAGGCAGAGGATGAGGATAAGGATGAGGACAACAGAACATCAGTTATATGACAATAATTCCAATGACAAACAGGTGAGATAGTGGTAATGACCATTACTCTGACTATTGATTCATCTGTGTGCATGTGGCATGTTTGCATTCACTTCCTTTGCATCTCAACTTACTGTCACCTATGGCTTTTCATTTTCTAGATGTTGGTGATATGATAACATTTTCCTGATGTGATCACTACAGACTGTTCCAAGTCATTATTTGTTAGCTATCCCAGTGTTCAGATCATTTGCACTCGATTTGACGGTTCCCACAAATGCACATTAAAGACACATAAAACAGTGTTACTCAAATTGTGTTCAAGGGTGTTTATTGTAGTGCTATATAATTGAGGGTAAAGTGCAATGGAATGGGGTGATGGTGGAGGAAATTCCAGGGTATTGTTCCAGTCAGTTTGTAGCACAGGTCCAGTGCCAAGGAGCAATAGGAAGGGGAGAAATGGCAGTTCAAAGTGGACAAGGTGACAGGGTGGGACACAAGGGGAACAATCAGGAGAGTCTAATTTCCTGGTGTTGGTGTTGGTGTTGGTCTTAGAAAGTGTCTCTGGCTTCTGTCTGGGTCGCAGAGAACGTTTGCGGGGTGGTTCACCTTCTGCAGGGGGAGGGGTGCTGGTGGCCTGTGGGTCCTGTGGTGGGGCCTCCTGTCCACTAGCTGCAGCGGAAGTGGAGGGCTGGTCAATAGACTGGCTAGTGGTAGGGGCCCGCTGGTGTGCTGTCCATTCCCTCATGATGTTGGCCATGTCTGCCAGCACTCCTGCTATGGAGATCATGGTGGTGTTGAGTGCCTGCAAGTCCTCCCTGATCTCCTGATGGTGTTCCTCCTGCAGCTGCCTGTTCTCCTGCATGTTGTTCAGGATCTGGCCCTTCGTGTCCTGGAATTGTTGGTAGACACCCAGGACATTGGTGAGTGCCTCGTGGAAAGTCGGTTCCCTGGGCTTGTCCCCCCCCTGGCGTACATTGGTCCTCCCAGTGTCCCTGTTGCCCTGTGCCCCTGTCCCCAGAATGACCACTGCCACTGACCCCAGGTCCCTGATTGTCTTGGGTATGAGGTGTGGACTGGGCTCCCTGTACAGGTGGGCACACTGCTGAGTGACGTGTCCTGGGGACAGAGGTGTGGGGACGCTGGGTGGGTGCTGTGGTATTGGTAACTGATGGGGAGGCTCTGTGGTGGCGTGTGAGTGGGCTGGGATGACCGACTGTCCAGTAGTCCCTGATGGGCCAGGTTGTTGATCCAGATCCTGAAGTCCAGAGTTACTGTCATCACTGGGGGCATCTTCTGTTGGGGGACTGGATAGTCATCGCACCTCCTCTCCATCGAGCTTGACTGGGGCACCTGTGGGTATGTAAGAGATGTATTATGCTTCATGCATGTGACATGTTGAATATCCCTATTCTCCCCTCTATGGTTGCTTTTGCCCTGCCATCTTTGATTGTGTATGGTGATGTATTGTGAGATTGTTAGTTCCCCTATGCTGTGCATGCTTTGGTGATGGGTGTCCATGCAGGGCTGGGAGGGCTGTCCATGCATTGATATGGCATGCAGGGCTTGGCATTGGGGTTAGTCATCTGTGTTGGTACAGTGTGTGGGATGGAGTGGAGTGATCGAAGTGAGGGTGTGAGATGGCATGCAGGTATGGGGGTGAAAAGTGGTAAATGTTGACTTACCTGTGTCCAGTCCTCTGGCTACTCCAGCGTGTCCCTCAGGATGCAGTAATGCCAAGACTTGCTCCTCTCATGCTGTGAGCCCTGGGGAGGAGGTGGAGGTCCTCTGTCAGTGCTCTGTATGGCGAGCTGGTGCCTTGCTGCCACGGAACGTACCTTCCCCCGTAGATCGTTCCACCTCTTCCTGATGTTGTCCCTTGTTCTTGGATGCTGTGCCACGGCATTCACCCTATCCACGATTCTCCACCATAGCTCATCTTCCTTGCAATGGATATCTGCTGGACCTGTGCTCCAAACAGCTCTGGCTCCACCCTGACTATTTCCTCCACCATGACCCTCAACTCCTCATCTGTGAAACGGGGGTGCCTTTGTGCGGCCATGGGTGTTATGTGATGTGTGTGAGTGTGTGGGTGTTGGGTGGTGTGATTGGCTGTGCATAATGGAGTGCTTGAGGGATGTCTGGGTGTGTGTATATTTGTCAGAGTGGTCTTGATGTCTATCTGGTGGCAAGGATTTGTATATGTAAAGGGTTGTGGGTAATGTGGGTGTGTGTTTTATAGTGGTGTGAGTGGGTGTGTGTGGTGTGTGTATGGGGGTCAGGTGTGTGATGTTTGAATTGGCCAATGTTGTGTAGTTTAGTTTTTGGGTGTCTATTCTGAGTGTGGCGGTGTGTACCGCCAATGGTTTACCGCCGTTGAATGTCCACTGTGGTGATGCGTGGATCATGATGTGGTGGGCATTGTTCTGTTGGCGTAACGGTATGGGTGTTGGGTCCGGCACTTAGTCACTGACCTTTTTGGCTGGCGCATTTGTGTATGTGGCTGTATTCTGTAGGTTTGGTGTGTGTGTGTGTCGTAATATGCACAACGATTATCTGCCACCGTGGTGGTATGTTGGCGGCCGTCAGCGTGGTGGTAGGGGGGATTTACCACCAATGTCATGATGAGGGACACAGTGATGTCTGAGGTCAACAAATTAAAGTGGGACGTTTGGAACAGGAAGAAAATCCAACTATACCAAAGCAGTCCTCGCAACGTGTGTCACTGACAGGCAGGAGCCAGCTATGGGACCAAGGAGCACAAAGAGACCACGTGGGTTCTTCCACAAGCTTATAAAGCCCCTGGTCTACCACCACCCACACACTGTTGGCTTCCATTGAAAGCCAGTTTTTAGGGTCTGCTGGGCCTCCAGAAATACAACAACAGCCATTGCTGTTCCACTCCACCTGCTGCTGAGCCTAATCTTTAGATGACCACCCATCCGTAATTTTCACAGACCACCTGTAATTTTGCTGTGCCGTCCGTTGTCTGTGATGAAATGCGTAATGGACAGCATTTGTCCGTAATTTTAGTCTTTCACCTTAAGGACAAAATGTAAATAGGACAGGTCAGTTTCCCCAGCTGAATTGAAAGGCAGAGAGTCTCCTGTGATCTGAGGGACAGAGGGTAAGAAAAGGCCTTCTTGCCAGGGTGTCTCCTTCCCTAAAGAAATGCAAATGTGTGCAAGTGGTAAATCTGCAAATGCAAAGGGGCTTGGAAACCTATATTGACTTAAATCAAAGGAGTCACTTGAAGCTTTCTGATGAAATCTGAAGATATTTTCTTATAGAGTGGTACTGTAATAGTATTCCAAAGTTAGCTGTGAAGTGTGTGGTTTTAATGGACTGTTATAAAAAATGTTAGTATGAGGTATAAACTGTATATTATTCAAATCTGTATTTTAGAAGGACTTATTTTTATTTAACTGAAATATATTTGTGCATTTTGTAGCAGCCTATATTATATGTGTGATGCATGTTTAAAATAATAGCTTACACATGCATAGTTCTTTCAGGGAATGCATAGTACTAACAAACATTGGCAAAGCCAATAGGTCTCTTCTATGCAAGAGTCATTGGCTTTGCCAATGTGTTTTAGCCATGTTATACACCAGAGTGGCTGCTGGTCAGTATGGCTAAAAGTTAGTGGCATAGTGCTGTAGTGGCATAGGAGCAGTAGCGTGGAGTACAGTGGTGCAGAGTAGAGTGCAGTGGTGTACAGTGCAGTTGTTTGAAGTGCATTGGCATAGAATGCAGTGGTTTTGAGAGCCGTGGCATGGAGTGGCGTGGGGCAGAGAAAAGTGGCATAGAGTGCAGTGGAGTAGCTTGGCACACAATAGAGTGGCAGAGAGTGCAGCGGTGTAGAGTGGTGCAGAGTGGAATAGTGTAGAGTGGTGCAGTGTAGAATAGAGTATAGTGCTTTAGAGTGCAGTGATGTAGAGTGGAGTGATGCAGAGTAGAGTGGCATAAGGTGCAGTGGCATAGAATGCCGTAGTACAGAGTAGAGTTGTGTAGAGTACAGTGGAGGAGAGTGCAATGTTGGAGAGTATAGTGTCAAGTGCAGTGGTGTAGAGTGAAGTAGAGTAGCACAGAGAGCAGTGGCGTAGAGTACAGTGGTGCAGTGTAGAGGGCAGTGGCATACAGTGCAATTGTTTAGAGTGCATTGGCATAGAGTGCAGTGGCATAGAGTGGCATGGGGTAGAACAGAGTTGCACAGAGTGCAGTGGAGTAGAGTGGCATACAACAGAGTGGCAGAGATGGCAGTAGTGCAGAGTGGTGCAGTGGCATAGAGTGCAGAGCAGACTTGTGTGGCATAGAGTGCAGTAGAGTAGTGCAGAGTGGAGTGGAGTAGTGTAGAGAGGTGCAGAGTATAGTGATGTAGAGTGCAGTGGCATAGAGTGGAGTTATGCAGAGTAGAGTGGTTTAGAGTGCAGGAGAATAGAGTGTATCGGTGCAGAATGCAGTAGTACAGAGTAGAGTGGTGTAGAGTATAGTGGTGGAGAGTGCAATGTTGCAGAGTATAGTGTCAGTGCAGTGGTGCAGAGTGGAGTAGAGTGGTACAATGAGCAGTGTCATAGAATACAGTGGTGCAGAGTAAAGGGCAGTGGCGTACAGTGCAGTTGTTTAGAGTGCATTGGCGTAGAGTGCAGTGGCATAGAGTGGCATGGGGCAGAGTGCAATGGAGTAGAGTGGCACACAATAGAGTGGCAGAAAGTGCAGTAATGTAGAGTGGTGCAGTAGCATAGAGTGCGGAGTGGACTCAAGTGGCATAGAGTGCAGTGGTATAGAGTGGTGTAGAGTGGAGTAGTGTAGAGTGGTGCAGTGTAAAGCAGAGTATAGTGCTGTAAGGTGCAGTGGCATAGAGTAGAGTTATGCAGAGTAGAGTGGAATAGAGTGCAGTGGAACAGAGTCTATTGGTGCAGAATGCAGTAGTACAGAGTAGAGTGGTGTAGAGTATAGTGGCAGTCAGTGCAGTGCTGCAGAGTAGAGTGTCAGTCACTGTTGCATAGCAGAGTGTCAATGCAGTGGTGTATAGTACAGTCACTTAGGGCCAGATGTAGGAAACTTTTGCGAGTCGCAAATGGCCCGAATCACAATTTGCGACCCTGCAAAATCGGAAATGGGATGCAAAAATCCCATTTCCAACTCGCAAAATGTGACGCAAGCCATTACCGACTCGCAAAAATAGCGACCCCATTTTGCGACCCGCTAATAGGAAGTCGCAATTTGCGAGTCGCAACCCAAATGCAATAGCCACTCGCAAATTGCGACTAGTCGCAAAAAGCCCATTTTGCCCTTCCAATTTACAACTAACTCAGAGCAGGTGGTAACCAGAACCAAAGTATAAAAGGAGACCCAGAAGGCACCTGGGTTACTCAAGATGGCGGAGATATATGTGATAGGAATGAGGAGGAGAGCCCACGCCACCAAGCAGAGGAGGAGGAGGAGCCAGAGACAGGAGAAGATATACAGAACCAGGCAGATACTTTTCCAACAAACTGAGGAGGAGATTTATGATAAATATAGACTCAGCAGTGCAGCAATACTAGATTTAATAGAATTACTCAATCCACAGCTACAACGCCAGACTGTGCGCGGCTGCGCCATCCCTACACATGTGCAAGTGCTTTGCTCACTGCACCTCTTGGCCTCGGTAGCTATCAGGGGGTCATTGCCGTGTCAGGTGGGGTATCCCAAAGTTCACTCTCACGGTTCTTCAGGGCATTCCTAGATGCCTTACTCACACACATGTCCAGATACATATACCTACCCAGGAATGAGGCAGAAATCAACAGCACCAAGTTGGAATTCTACAGGATTGTCAACTTCCCTCATGTCATAGGGTGTGTAGACGGGACACATATACAAATATGCCCTCCTGCAAACCTGGAATATCTGTTCCGCAATAGGAAGTGTACCCACTCACTGAACATCCAGGTGGTATGTGACACCCATTATGTTATCACTGACATGGTTGCCAAATTTCCAGGGAGTACACATGACTCCTACATTTTCAGGCACAGTGGGATACACTAACGCCTAGAACGTGGGGAGTTTGGAGACGGATACCTCCTAGGTATAGTTGAATACACCTCTGCAGACATACACACAGGTCAATGTGGAACCCATCTATGCCCAGCTAACATTGTACATTTTGTGCCACACAGGTGACAGTGCATATGCACTTCGACCATGGATACTTACCCCGTACTTAACACCCAGCAATGAGACAGAGAGGCGATACAACAGTGCACATAAGAGGACCAGAAATATCATAGAACGGACCTTTGGACTGCTGACAGCAAGATTCAGATGCCTCCACAGAAGTGGAGGTGCCCTCCAGTATACCCCAATAACAGCTTTCAAGATCGTTGTCGCATGCGCTATACTGCACAACATTGCCACCAGACGTGGGCTACCTCTCACCCCTGAAGACCCTGATTCGCAAGATGAAGAGCTACCACATCGCCATCATGGGGAAAGAAGCATCGCAAATCAAGGCAGACTGAGACGGGAACACATTGCAAACCATTCCTTTTGAAGGTTCGTGCTAACTGTCACCACACTCACTAATGTTACACACAAAGAGTCCAGGTGTGAAGTGGAACTAACAAGTGATTTAATTTGTTCAACCAAAAAAACTATATACATTGACAACAGTTCAGGGGCTGTAACAGTCCACCTGGCATGAGGACACATTGACCTCATGTGCCCCAACCCCAGGACAGTATGGAGCTCATATCCTACGCCGGCCTCGGCCAGCATGGCTGGTACCAGGGATGTCAGCAGTGCCCTGCCTTGCGCTTCCACTGCGCAACACCCTGGTGTCACTGGCAGAGACACTGCTGATGGTGGAGCCCTCCTCGCTGTCTTGCGGCGTGTCAGCCGCGCCCTTGGCCACCTGCTGTGTCTCCATTATATCAACAGCGTGGCTGAGACGGCCCAGTCCACGTGCCACATCACTGGCAAAGTGGCCCATGTCAACTTGGAGGCTGACCATGCGCCTAAAAAGGCCAGTAGTGTTCACAGTCAGCCTGACTATGGAGGGAGACATGCGGTCCAGCCGGTTAAGAAGCTGCCTGACACGACGCCTTGCACCCTCTCTCTCAGTTATGAGTTCGGCCACAAAATGTCTCATGGAGAGTGCAAGGTCGCCCACATGTGTGTTCAGTTGTTGCAACTCCGTGTGTACAAGCTGCATACTACTGCTTTGGTTTCGCTCCATGCGCCGCATTGCCCCTGAAATTCTCCTAATCTCCTGTGTTTGCAGGCGCTGACCCCGTAGGAGTGCGGCCTCAGCACGCGAAATAGAGGCATCCCCTGACTCTGCCTGCGGCTCTGGTGGTACATTTAAACATCGCCTGCGACGCAGTGGAGGCTCTGTGTCTTCTACAGTGGCACTGTGGCTGGGACCAGGTGCTGGATCACACACCAGTATGGCAACTGGTGTATCATGAGGGGACTGAGTGTTGGTGGTGCAGGTCTCAGTGGTGGCTGGTCCTGATTCATCTGTTGGCTGGTGGCTGACCAGTGGCCCCTGGATGCTTTGGCTGGTGGGGGTGTCTTGTGGGAGACCTGTGGGACATAGGGAACACACTGTCAGTATCTACTATCTGTTATCAACTTCCTAATAAACTGTTGCCTATCAACTGCCTACTTGACTACATTGCCCATAATGCACCATGCAGGTTGTTGCTACTCTGAAATGGAGCTATTTTGGTTGTGCATGCTACTGTGTACAAGGTGGGTGGGGGTATGGCATAATTGATGGTACATGCATGTCTCATGGTACTCACCGGTTGATGGTCCTGGCTCTGATGTATCCAGCTCTCCCATCCCGCACACTGCCTCTGGCTCAAGGGTCTCCTCAACTCTTTCCTCCAGGGGTGTGGGTGGTGGTATTGTGGACGGTCCCCCTCCAGTGCCCCTCATCTCCCAGAGCCGCTCTGCCACCCTCTCCTTGGTCCGGGAGCGCAGGTCATACCACCGTTTTTTTAACTCATCAATGCTCTGTGGCTGACACCCAGGGAGTTCACTTTGTCTTGGATGTCCGTCCAGATTCTTCTCTTCTCCACCTCTGGCACGGTGAGGGCTGCCCTCCCAAAAAGTTGGTCATGGTGCTGGCAGCACTCCTCTGTCAGCACCTCCAGCTCTTTCTCTGCAAATTTAAGTTTGCGCTTCCTTGGTGTATCAGCCATGGTAGCTGCTGTTCTCTCTGTTTGCAGTTCTGCTGTTAAAATGGGTGTGGTCCTCCCTCCTCCCAGGTGTATTTGTAAACTTCCTGGCTGTGATGTCATCATCATGAGCCAGGAAGTGTTTTCCAGAGTGTTCTGCAGCACCTGCATTCAATTTGCGGCACAGTCGTAATTTGCGACACCCACTCGCAAATTGCGTGTTCGTTTTTAGCGCGGTCGCAAAAAGCGACCTCACAAACAGCGGACTCGCAATCTGCGGTGCGACTTCATTTGCGAGTCGCAAATTGAAGTCGCGTTTTCTTCTTGGATACTATTTAGCGAGTCGGAAATTGTGAGTCGCAACAACTCGCAATTTCCGACTCACAAAATTTTTCCTACCTACATCTGGCCCTTAGGGTGCATTGACGTAGAATGCAGCCGTTTGGTGCGCAGTGGGGCAGAGTGGCGTAGAGTATAGTGGCATAGAAAAGATTGTTTCAGAGTAGAGTGCAGTGGCATAGAGTGGAGAGGTGCAGGGTAGGGTTCCGGTCGCATAGAATGCAGTGGCATAAAGTGGATTGTTTCAAAGTAGAGTGAAGTGGCGAGTGGCATAGAGTGTGCTGGCATAGAGTAAAGTGATGTATAGTGCCGTGAATTAGAGTTTAGTGGTGCAGAGTAAATTAGAGTGACGTACAGTGTATTAATGTAGAGTGCAGAGGCTTAGATTTGAGTGTTACACACTAAAGTGCACTAGCATAGAGCGTATTAGCTTAGAGTGTAGTGGCATACAGGGCAGTGCTGCAGAGTGGCATAGAGTGGAGTTGTGCGGACTAGATTGTTGTTGCGTAGACTGGAGTGGTATAGCGTGTAGAGGCACAGTGGTGTAGAGAGGCATAAAATGCATTGGCATAGAGTAGAGTGGTACATAGTAGAGAGGCGTAGTGTGAAGTAACAGAGTGCGGTGGCATAGAGGGGAGTGGAGAAGAGTGCTTTGTCCAACAGTGCAGTAGCATGGAGTGGTGTAAAGTGGAGTGATTCAGAGTAGGGTGCAGTGGTGTGGAGTAGTGCAGAGTGGAGTTGAGTATGCATGGTACGGTAACACACTGCCATTACAGACAACACGTTTTTGATTGAAATGACCATTACATTTGCACAGACATACAGTTTTTCAAATAAAACTATACGGTGCACAGACGATGATGTGTGGAATTTGCATCACTTAATACAATGATTTGTTTTAATCATATAAAGAGATTTGTTTCCAGCACAGTTCAGAATTAACACAAATGTGCTTCATATGTTCCCCTAATCCTGATATTTTCTGAAATTGATTTAAATGTTGTCATGTGATAGAAAAAACTCTTTCTTAACTCCAGTATCTAGCAAGATTGTTGCATAAATCCTTTCACTTTGAAGTCAGAGAAAGAAAAGTAAACACTAAGGCCCTCTTTACAGCCCTTGCGGTCGGTGATAAAGTGGCGGTAATACCGGCAACAGGCTGGTGGTAATTACTGCCAAATTAAGACCATGGCGGAAAGAGCTCAGATAGCCACTTTACCACACCAACCGCCAGGGCGGAAACAACAGGCACCACGGCATGCTCTGGAGGGGGAACATGCCCATTGCTCTGTCCTGGGGAGTGCAAGGCCACAGTCTCTCAAGTGGGTGACTTGCCCACTGTCTCTGGAGGGGGCATCGAGCTCTGTGATCTTCATCCTGTGGAGGATGGGGCGAGTGGGTGGCTTCCCCACTGGTTCTGGAGGGGGTATCGTGCCCTGTGATCTTCATCCTGGGGAGGATGGGGTGAGTGGGTGGCTTCCCCACTGGTTCTGGAAGGGGCATTGTGCCCTGCGAGGCAGATCTTGGGGAGTGCAAGGTCACAGTCTCTCAGCTGGGTGTCATACCAACAGGATTTGCAGTGGGCAGGCCGCACAACAGCCCATGGAGGCAGGTCTACAGAATGTCTGCTGGCAGTGATGGCTGTTCAGTAGTGGCAGTGGTAGTGCTGCTGCTGGTAGTGGTGGGGGAGGCTCCTGCCCATCTCCTGCAGCCTTGGACGGCTCCCCACTGCTGGTGGTGGTGGTGCTGCTGCTGGTGGTGGTTATGGGGGGAAGCTCCTGCAGCCTCGGACGGCTGCCCACTGCTGGTGGTGGTGGTGCTACTGCTGGTGGTGGTTGTGGGGGGGAACTACTGCCCATCCCCTGCAGCCTCGGATGGCTGCACAACCATGGTTTGTGGTGGGGGCTCCAACTGAGTCCCACACCAGGCCCCTTGTCCTGCCTGCTGGTGCAGGCCCCTTGCCCTTGGCAGCAGCAGGGGTTTTTCTCCTTGTCCTTCCTGGCAGCAGCTGGGGATGGTTCCTTGCCCTTCCTGGCATCAGCTGAGGATGGCTCCTTGCCTTTCCTGGCAGCAGCTGGGGATGGCTCCTTGTCCTTCCTGGCAGCACTTGGGGCAGGCACCCTTTCCATGAGGCAGCCTGGTGCCCTGGATCCTTTACCACCACTAGTGGGAGTAGACACTACTGGGCCCCTGGATTGGGTGGCTGAGGTGCTTGCCTGGGTTTTAGTTACCCTGGCCAGACGTGAAGGACGGGGGGATTAGGGAAGAGGTCAATTGTGGACACGAAAAGCTGCTTAGGGACATTGGGGCAGGGGTAGGGAGAAGGTATGGGAGTGGAAGAAGAGGGAGTGGTTGTGAGAGGTGTCTTTCTGCTGTGTTTGGGTGCAGGTGCATGGGCTGGATGCTGTTGTGAGGTGGATGGCTGTTGGGTGTCTGAGTGATTGCATTTGTGTACCTTGGGAAGGGGGGACAGACACCATGAGGTGTGTGTTCTGATAGGTGTGCTGGTGATGGTGGTGGTGGATGTGGATGTAGTGCATGCAGGTGGGAGTGTATACGCAACTGGGAGGGAGGTGGAGGAGGGGGGCACAGTGGAGGCAGTGGATGTTGGTATGTCTGCATCTGGATGGTGTTTGTGTGAGTGCCTGTGCGATGAAGTGTGGTGCTTGTGTTTGCCTGTGCCACTCTTGTGTGTTGTCTTGTGTGCATGCTGGTCTGCCTATGTGCTTGGGATAGGTTGGGGTTGAGGGGAATGGGATTGGGTAGAGGAAGTTGGAGGGGGAGTGTGGAAACAGGGACAACGGCTGCCATCAGAGAGGAGCCCAGAACCTGGATTGATCTCTGTTGAGCCACCAAGCCAGTGTGAATGCCCTCCAGAAATGCATTGGTCTGTTGCATTTGGGCTGCCAGCCCATGGATGGCATTCACAATGGCTGACTGCCCAAGGAGGTTAAAAGCCTCCTCACTCAGGGCTGCAGGGCTCACTAGGGCAGGGCTGAGGTGCCTGGGGCGAAGGAGATGCCCACCCTTCTGGGTGAGCGGGCATGGGCAACTCGATGAGGGGCTGCTGGGAGGGGGGTGCTGGTATGTGGGATGGCAGCTGTACCTGTAGCTGGGGTGGGCAGAGAGGTGTCCGCCACCACCAGGGAGCTTCCATCGGAGAAGGTATCTGTGTTCGAACTCCTCCTCAAGTCTCCACCGTGGTGCTCCCCTCGCCCTCGGTCAAACTGGTGCCCTCAGCGTTGGTGGACTCTGCCGCCTGGGTCTGTGAGATGCAGCTCCCTCCGTCGCCGGTGCCTCAGTCTACCGTCAGATGATGCTAATGCACATAAGGACAGGATGACAAAACAAAAAGGGGGTGGAGAGACAAAGGATACACTTGGTCAATGGCTGCATCACCACCACCGTTGGTGTACACAGCACCCTCACACACAGGGAACAGCCCTACGCACTATGCAATGCACCACCAGGAACAATGCTAGTCACCAGGGCATGGGGAGGGACACATACCACCAACTGCAGCATACTTGGGACCCACACAGCCCTGCCCAGTAGTGGATGCCTACAAGCTAGGTAGGAGGACTATCACATCAGAACCCTGGCCAACATGGAACCTAGTCTGCAATGTCAGGCCTGGCCTAGGGGCACCCACAGACACACATCCCCCACCCGGATACCACCCCACCAGGCGTAAGTAGTAATGATGGGCACTGTACTCACCCCCTTGTGGCTGCTGTGATGCCCTCAAGTGCGTATCTAGCTCCAGATAGGCCACTGCCAGTATGCGAGCCATCACGGGAGTCAAGGTTCGACGGGTACCCCTTCCTCGTTGGGAGCCCATCCCCAGCTGGGCCTCCGCCATCTTCTGTGCTCAGCATCTCAGGTCCTCCCACCGTTTCGGACAGTGGGTGTCCGCCTGCCGTAGACCCCCAGGGTCCGCACGTACTTGGCGATGGCACGCCATATACCCTTCTTTTGATGGGCGCTGACCTGCAGAGGAAATACACACAGGGAAAGGTATTAGTCAGACCATCCTGCCTGTTACACTCATGGCCAACCATACCTCTTCCCATCCCCATTTGCGCAGACCTGGCCCAGCACACAAGCTGCATGCTGCCCAAGGGACATCCAACAGGCCCCCCTACACGAGGCCTTCACACACACTACTCCATGCATTCATGCCCCATGCATCACGCTCACAGTGTACTCACCTGTTGGTCTGGAGGCCCATACAGCAGCCGGGACTGGGGTAGGACCCCATCCACCAGTCTCTCCAACTCCACTGAGGTGAAGGCAGGGGCCCTTTCCCCAGTCACACGCGCCATGGTAAGTTTCAGACACAGGTCACAGCAGCACATGCAGTGTAGGTCCTCTCCTGTTGAAGGTCAGGTAGCAAGTGAGTGAACAAATAGAAAATGGCTGTGATGTCCGCGGCGGTGCATACCGTCACCGCTGGCGTACATCACCATTGGCCATTGTACCCCATAGGGCCCAATATTATCCAATGAGGCGTTGCACGGTGGTTCCCGACCGCCTCCCGCAACGGTGCACAATGTCAGCGTAATTACCTCACTTCCACCTGTCCCTCCACACAGGACAGGCGGACGCCATTTCGGGGGGGGCAGGCCCATGATTATAATTGTGTCACAGTTCACAATTGTACATACAGGACAGATGCCACTTATACATTTCAAATTAACATCATGTATTGTACTGTTGTGGCTACAATGTGCAGTTTGTGACCGGCTCCTCACTCTTTTGCCCCAAGGATTGCTACAGCTGCGGATGAATAGGAGATGGAGACATACCCCCGTGTACAGTCCCCTGTTTCTCGACCGCCTCCCGCAACGGCGCACAATGTCACCGGAATTACATCATTTCCACATTTCCCTCCATATAGGATAGGCGGACGCCATTTCAGGAGGGGTGGGGGCAGGCCATGGCTCCTAACTGCGTCACAGTACACATAAGCACAATTTGGACCCCTCCAACAAAATACAGTTACAATCACAACATGCAATGAAGAGTATTGTTGGAAATATGAGATGCTGACCTGCTGCTCACCATTTTCCCTTATAGAGTGCAACCATCGCAGATGAATAGGAGATGGCGACATCCCCCCCATGTACAGACCCCTGGTGGACTTGGCAACAATGGAGGACAGGCACATTATCCTCAACTATAGACTTGACATGGCCAAAATCACAGAGCTGTGTGCCTAACTGGTGCCTGACCTGATATCTGCTATCCGTCACCCCAGTGGGATCCCCCCTCTTGTGCAAGTCCAATCTGTGTTCCATGTCTTGGCAACTGGTTCATCCCAAGTGACAGTGGGCCTGTCAGCAGGAATTTTACAGCCAAAGTTCTTAATAGTGCTGACAAGAGTGCTGGATGACATATGCAGCTACATTGTTTTCCCCCAGGTGGAGGATTATGCCACAGTGAAGGCTGACTTCTATGCAATGGGACATATCCCCAACATCATTGGGCCAATGATGGCACACATATTGCATTTTGTTCCCCCCTAGCAAAATGAACAGGTGTTCTGAAATCGAAAGAGTTTTCACTCAATGAATGTCCAGATGGTGTGCCTGGCGGACCAGTACATCTCCCACGTCAATGCTAAGTACCCAGGGTATGTGCATGATGCTTTTATCCTGAGGAATAGCAGCATCCCAAATGTGATGGCCCAACTGCAGAGGCACAGGGTGTGGCTAATAGGTGAGCCCTGGTTCCCACCCAGTGAATGTTGGTGTATGGGTATGGTGTGGGACATATGGCATAGTGTGTTGCTAAATGTTGCCCCTCAATATTTGCAGGTGACTCAGGTTACCCCAACCTATCATGGCTACTGACCCTTGTGAGGAATCCCAGGACAAGGGCAGAGGAACATTACAATAATGCACATGGGCAAATAAGAAGTATAATTGAACGTACCTTTGGCCTCCTGAAGGCCAAGTTTTGGTGCCTCCATCTAACAGATGGATCCCTATGCTACTCACCCAAGAAGGTCTGCCAGATAATCGTGGCATTCTGCATGTTGCATAACCTTGCCTTGAGACGCCATATGCCTTTTCTGCAGGAGGAGGAGGCTGGAGATGGCCGTGTGGCAGCAGTGGACCCTGTGGACAGTAAAGATGAGGAGGCAGAGGATGAGGATGAGGACAACAGAACTGCAGTGAATTGACAATACTTCCAATAACACAGGTAAGACAGTGTAACTTCACATTTCCTTGTCATTTGTTTGTTTCACATTGTCACTGGCAGGCTGTGATTTCCCACTTCTATGCCCACTCAGTGTACCCTTTGGCAACTCTTTTTGCAGATGTTGGTGCCCCACTATCGTTCCTGGTGTGTTCACTGCAGCAAACTACTGGTCTATCCAATGTGCACATTACTGTACAGTTGACATGCAATGTTTGAACCTTGTTAAACGAATACATACTTAAATCATTTGACATACTCTGTACTTGTATTTTTGAAAGGTGTATTTATTGAAGTGCTATGAAGAAAAGGGGGAAGTGCAATGGGCTGGTGTGATGATGGAGGAAAGTCCAGGGTATTGTTCCAGTCTATTTGTAGCACAGGTGCATTGTCCAAGGGGACATAGGAAAGGAAGCAATGGCAGTTCAAGGTGGACAGGGTGACAGAGTGAGACACAAGGGTGACATTCAGGAGAGTCTTATTTCCTGGCGGGGTCTTGGCAATAGTCTCTGGCTTCTGCTTGGATCGCAGGTAACGTTTGTGGGGTGGTTCTCCTTCTGCATGGGGTGGGGTGCTGGGGGCCTGTTGGTCCTGTGGCGGGCCTCCTGTCCACTAGTGGCAGAGGAGGAGAAGGGCACTTCAGTAGCCCGGCTAGTGGCAGGGGCCCGCTGCTGTAAGACTGCCTCCCTCATAATGTTGGCCATGTCTGCCATCACCCCTGCAATGGAGACCAGGGTGGGGTTGATGGCCTGCAAGTCCTCCCTGATCCGCTGGTACTGTCCCTCCTGCAGCCGCCTGTTCTCCTGCACGTTGTCAAGGATCTTTCCCAGCGTACCCTGGGAATGTTGGTATGATCTCGGTGAGTGCCTCCTGGAGAGTCGGTTTCCTGGGCCTGTCCTACCCTGGCGCACAGCACTCCTCTCAGTTTCCCTGTTGTCCTGTGCCTCTGTCCCCTGAACCGTGTTCCCACTGCCACTGACCCCGGGTCCCTGATTTTCTTGGGTGCGAGGTGTGCCCTGGTGTCCCTGTAGTGGTGGAACACTGCTGATTGGCGTGTCCTGGGGACAGAGGCATGGGTACGCTGGGTGGGTGCTGTGGTGGTGTTTCCTGAGGGGGGAGCTCTGTGGTGGTGTGTGACTGTGGCTGGGTAACCAACTGTCCAGAGGTCCCTGATGGGCCAGGTTGGTCATCCAGATCCAGGTGACCAGAGTTGCTGTCATCACAGTGGGCCTCTTCTCTCGGGGGACTGGAAAATGCTGGCACCTCTTCTCCGCTGACATTGGCTGGGATACCTGTGGGGATATGAATGCAGTGTTATTGTTTCTGTGGGTGACATATTGTGCATGGGTGCCTTGCTCTCTTTGGTTGTATTTGCCCTGGCAGATTTCACTTGTGTGAGTTGGTATGTGGTGGGCTAGCTGATTCTCTCTAGTGTGCATGCTTTGGTGATAGGCGTCCATGCAGGGCTGTGAGTAGTGTCCATGCATTGGTAGAGCATACAGGGCTTGGCACTGGGATGAATGAGATGTGATGGTGAGGTGTGTGGAAAGCGGTGGAGTGATGGGAGTGAGGGTGAGGGTGTGTGATGGCATGCAGGTAGGGGGGTGATAGTAGTAGAAAGTTGACTTACCAGAGTCCAGTCCTCCTCCTACTCCTACCAGGCCCTCAGGGTGCATGATTGCCAAGACTTGCTCCTCCAATGTTGTTAGTTGTGGGGGAGGAGGTGGGGATCGACCGCCATTCCTTTGTTCAGCGAGTTGGTTTCCTGCTGCAATGTAGCGCACCTTCCCCTGTAGGTCGTTCCACCTATTCCTGATATCATCCTTTGTTCTGGAGTGCTGTCCCATGGCGTTGGCCCTGCGCCATAGCTCCAAACTATGTGTTTTATAGTGATGTGGGTGCATGGGTGTGGTGTGTGTATGAGTGTCAGGTGTGTGTCATTCAAATTGACCAATGTGGTGTTGTTTTGTTTTAGCGTGTGTATTTTGAACGCAGCAGTACGTACTGCCAATAGTTTACCGCTGTTGAATGTCCGCCATGGTGATTCGTGGGTCATAATGTGGTAGGCATAGTTCTGTTGGCGTAAGGGTGTGGGTTTTGATACCGCCAGTTTATCACTGACCTTTGGTCTGGCGAATTTGTTAATGTGGCTGAATTCTGTCGGATTGGTGTGCGTGTGTTATAATATGGGGAACGGATATCCGCCGTGGGGGAAGTATGTTGGCGGCAGTCAGCGTGGCAGTAAGTGGGATTTACCGCCAATGTCATAATGAGGGCCTAAGTTCCCACCCGCAGACAGAGTCTAACATTTGACCTAGTTCTTTGAATGCATAGCAAAGGTGGTGAAATAAGAACACGATTTACAGGCCTGTTTACAGTAACGGAGCATTCAGAAGGATACTGTAAATAAGGTTTGGGCAAGGGAAGGGACGAAGTCAGGCTGCATAGCCTAAAACAAATAAAGCCAGCAAATTGAAAACAACGAAATGTGAGTTATAAACTACAAAACCAATGGCAAGCAATGGGCGGAATTAATCCTGAAGAAAGCTGTATGAATGTACTTAAATTGAAAGCCATGAGATACTTTGTGGGGAAAGTCCAGTATTTTAGTCCAGTCTATATCTTGCTGAGGTTTTGCCACATCAAACATCTAGGTAGTATGACAAGAAGTCCTGGAGTGGTCTCCATGTTGCAGAAAAAGGTCTGTACACCCATTCTATCAGTTTGCCACCAGTCCCTATGGTATAGAGCTTCAGACACAATTTATGTAGGGTTATTGCTATGTGGCAGACATGAAATAGTGCATTTAATGATTGTTTAAGGTGGTTGTAAGTAAGAAGTTGACCAGGGTGAAGATGGTAGTCTGCCACAAGGGTTTGGAAATTTAGTAGCTCGTCATCCAAAAACAAACCCCATAATTTTAAGACACCTGCAGCATACCACTGATGGACTTGCTCTAAGCACTGCTGTCCTGTGAGATTGGGAAGGCTTAACAAAGGTAGTGCAGGAGCATAGTGTTTCTTCGTGTCAGTGAGTTTACAGGTTCTAGCAAGGCAAGAGAAAGCTGTGCATGATATCTTTGGATGGTGATCTGTAGAATGGCCATTAGGGAACAATGGGCACTGCAGCAAGTCCTCCTTGAAAGTCTTTACGGATAAACCATATCTCAGGAAGGGGGGGTGGGCAGAAAGCCAGCGAACTACCCATTAGACCTGTGAAGCTGAATAATAGCCTTCTAAGTCAAGAAGGCCTAATCCACCCACAGTCACGGGTAGCTTTAGAGTCGAAAGAGCTTCTCAAAGGCTCCCCAGTGACCAAATTAGATGTGTGGCATATCTGAAGAAGGAGTGAAGGACAAGCAGGGAAAGGTTTGCAAAATAATACTGTCATCTGGGTAGCCCACCATATTCACTAGTGCCACGTGGCCCACTACAAAAGGCAAAAGGGAAGGCCAAAAAGCAAACTGGGCTCAGAGGGAAGGTGACGCACTGCAAATCAGTGGGAGAATGGTAGATATTATTCACTAGGTATCAAAAGGTAACTGGTTCCCAGTTCAATATGAGGTCTAATTGTATATAAAGGGGAAAACAGTGCCTTATGTTAAAAAAACACTAATTACATTTTAAAAATGTTACATTTTGTTTGTGCAATTTACATCCCAAATATTTTGAAGATTCTATGTGTACTTGATACTTAGGGATAACCCAGATCGCTAGTTTGGCTTTTGCCCAATTTCAAAACCATTTTAAGATATGGACAAAGGGGGCAAGTGCCTTGCACAACCTTGCAAGGGGTCTAGCCCCTGCTCACCCTTCACCAGCATGAACAGCGGACCATTGCATCAGAAGAGTTTGCCAAGGTGGGTGTGTGCTGCTTGTTCAAACACTTGACAGTGCTTCTTCTGCTTCTCTCCTGTCTGCAGAGACAACTCCCCAGGTACCCAATACCTTCTGATAGTCTTGGTGGACCCATCTTGTTTGATTTTAGGAATTGTCCCACCTTGTTTTTCTCTTCCTTATTTATCCAGTTCTTAGAAAAACCCTTTGAATCAGTTGCCGTGGATCTCCCATTTGATCTCAATTTCATCTTTCTCTTTTATTCTCTTTGATTAATAGTTCCCGCTCCCAGTTCTGAGATAAATGTAGAGTCCTAGACATACACTCTAGGGTTGTGAGACTACAGACATGTTGTGGGTACCTCACATCCTGACATTAGGTATGAAACTGTTGCCCACACATCTGCCCTGTCTCATTACATTTTTTTAGGTTGACAGTCCATGGGCGGTTGGGGTGAGCCCTATGTTTTTGTTCAATTTGTTTAAATTAGCATAAGGTTAATTGCCTTAATGTTTACCAAACTGTTTGCCATCGGTTTTAAAATGTTCAGAAACATAATCAAAATGTTGCTGTTACTTTCTCTTCAAGAAAGATTGGGTAGATTTTGGTAGGGGTGATGTCTTTGACACAGTACTGAAGGGCATTAATTTACTACTGAAGAAGGATGTAATGTGACACCTGAATGTAGCACACCAGGAGGCAGTCACCAAAAGATTACAGTGAATAAATAGTGCTATGTTAAAATAGAGTAAATAAATGCACTGATAACATAGTGAGGCACGGCCTCTCTTGCGTGTGTCTGTAAAACTCACATTTGTTCTTGAATGTTTGTCCTGAATTTTGACCCTTCGTCCTGAATTTTTATCCTGAATTTTGACCCGTCGTCCTGAATTTTTTACAGTCCTGTCCAGATTTTGCCTCAGTGCCAGGTGGTCACCCTACTGATCTTGCCAAGAGCAAAGCCTCAAAAATCGAGGTGTGCTTACAGTTGAAGTGATTACATCGGTGATAATCTAGTTCAAAGAAGAGACATTACAATGACAGGTTTCTCAGGGCACTGTTTGTAGTTTTAGGCAAGCACCAAACGTGGACTCAAGAATTGGAACAATGTGCCAGTATTAGCTTTTGGATGCGGTGAACCAGAAGAGCCCTACAAAACTGGACATAGCACCCCAAAGGAAATATACAGAAATCAATTAATCATACCATTTCAGGAATGAGGCGCACACAGTCTTCTGTCAGCAT
Organism: Pleurodeles waltl; assembly: GCF_031143425.1. Lineage (NCBI taxonomy): Eukaryota > Metazoa > Chordata > Amphibia > Caudata > Salamandridae > Pleurodeles > Pleurodeles waltl. Next base: position 1,544,646,217 of record NC_090440.1, read on the forward strand.
CCTACAACGGACACAACCTGCAGCCCAAGCCCCTAGGGTTCATTTTATTTTATTTTCGTTTTGAATTATTCAAATGTCCAATACCTATAACTGCTTCTCGCCGGACATTAACTATCCTGACTGGATTAGCGGCTTATTCAAAACCTCTTTCCAGCAGGCCCTTCAATCACCATTAATGCTTCAGTCAAGAAGATTTCATTTCAGGCCCATGAGAAATGTGAGCAGCCCGTACGACTGGCACTGCAACTGAGTCAGGAAGCGGCGCTCGCATATGTATGCTGCAAGAGGTGCAAACAGACGTATACACACACAAACATGATGACAGGCAAACATTTACACATGCACACATACATTTTATGGCTGTACAAACGCATGTACACCGACACCGACACACGCACACGTTTAGACAGGCTCAGACATAAACGTCAGTTCACCAAAACGCTAGGGGTAGCGGAAGTGACATCACATGTCATTTGACATTTACTTTCACTCACACACATGCTTACACATAGAACCGCATTCAAACATACCTCCACTCGCTCTCACATAAACACACTTTCACCGCAAGCACGCACACAGAATACATTCTAATGCATTTTTTTACTTAGCTGCGCGGGAAGGTCACAGTCCATCTAACTGTAATACATTCTCTATGACACTAACAGTGAATAATAAAATATATTTCACAATTAGTGTATTAAAAAAAGACAGAAGAACAGGAAAATGGAGCCCCACCGGACAACCATTATGGCAAGATGCCCTTGTGTTCCTGGCACTGATTTTGCCACCTCCGAGGTCAGGGGGTCGCAAAGACAGTGCCAGGGATCGTAAGAGGCATGCCGGGGGACGCTGCTGCGACCCCCAGATGACGTCCATAGGCTCAGACATGCACAGGTATCGCATGTACATATGCAGAAACAATTGTGCTTACCTAGGAGCACACCTGAACCCACCAACGTGCGCACACAAGCTTACACCTTCGTATATACACACACAAAATACATACACATTGTCAGAGGAAGCACATGGGACGACCCACATGCCTGCAGACATGCAACCACGTAGAAGATACATGCACACATGCCTTTGCAGGGAACAGTACAGGTGCCTACTGCATAAAGGCCAGCATGGCAAATAGGTGTTTGGAGGCACACACACTTACTTAAGGACTTTGTGCCTCATTTACAAGAGGCCTGCAGTGCCAGAGCGTAACTTTTTATGAAACTCCGGTGGCACACACCTCTCATTTGTATCTATGAGGTGACGCAAAGCCACCATGCGTGGCTTTGGATGGCCTCATAGATACAGAGTAAGGCAAGGAAGCGAAAAGTGCTGCGTTGCCTTACTCTGTGTCTAGGAGGTGTTCCATGGGTATTGCAATCGGTTTTCCAATGGAACACCCATGGGTTTTGACACATGCCCAGATTTACAAGTATCTGTAAAAACTGTTACATATTTCATCCCAGGGGAGGCGTAACTAGGAGACATAACTTTATTTCTCCTTGTTTATTTCTCTTTCTATATGTGCTGTATTCTGCAGCACACATAGAAGATAATGCCTCCGTTAATTGTTTTTGTGCAGGAAGGTCTCCCTCCCAATTGTGCAAGGGTGCCTTCGTCGGTGCTAGGCACCAATTTGGGCGCAGGCAGAAAGCACAGGAATGCAGAATATGCTATTATCATGGCACATTTCTGCCCTTTCCTTTTGATGCAGGGCAGCGCAGCAAGAAGCCTTGCGGTGCTGCTCTGTGCCAAAAAGTTGTAAATGCAGCCTTTTATTTATTAATCAGTAAGTCTGGGTTGTCTAGTCCCGTGTTGTTTCTCAGTGCCGAAATGCATTGGTGTACATGCACTTCATAAATATTATCATACACACATATATATTGCCAACCACACAAATATACATACACATGCTGTCACATATATCCTAGTTATGAGGACCTGTATTCCAGGGAGCATGTATCGATATGGATAGCCCTGGAGTTCAGTGCTCCCATTCCAGGTGGGTTGAAAATGGTTGGAGTCTCCTTCGAACCCCAAGGACTGAATGTATTGTAGAACGAAATCCTAAAGTCCGTTGTACTAAAAATTTAAGATAAGGCTTCAACATTGCAA